>NC_060126.1:266913767-267224853 GCF_021461395.2 Schistocerca americana | reverse complement strand
AGTAAGTGATCATTTGACACAAAAATTAGTCTACTTTGCTTAATTTCATTAGCTTGTGTCATATGGTATTATATTTTGGATTAACTCTTCCCATTTTCAAAGGATATTTGTGGCTCTGAAATGGGTGCCCGGGCAATAAGTGGTGTAAGTTCGTGAACCTTTCATCAACCCCTGTTCACTGGTCTACGTATTTTAACACTGGCCTCTCAATATGTATATTCTTTACTGTCATTTCTTGTTAACAATATCAGTTTATTCCCATGAATTAGCAGCTTTCACTCTGTTAATACTTGGCAGAATCCAAACTGCATTTGGATCAGACAGCCTTAACTCTTGTGCAGAAAGGTGTGCAGTATACTGCTGCATCCATTTTCAATAAGCTGCCACCACCACAGGAATTCAAAAATATTTGCAGTAATCCACACGCATTATGGAGTAAGGGGAGTAGCTTACAATTGGTTCACCTCTTACTTTAAGAACAGAAAGCAGAAGGTAATTCTCTGCAATATTGAGAGTGGTAGTGATGTTCAGTCCCAATGGGGCACTGTTAAGTGGGGCGTTCCCCAAGGGTCGGTGCTGGGGCCACTGCTGTTTCTTATTTATATAAATGATATGCCTTCTAGTATTTCAGGTGATTCAAAAATATTTCTGTTTGGTGATGACACCAGCTTGATAGTGAAGGATATTGTGTGTAATATTGAAACAGTATCAAATAATGTAGTTCATGAAATAAGTTCATGGCTTGTGGAAAATAATTTGATGCTAAATCACAGTAAGACTCAGTTTTTACAGTTTCTAACTCACAATTCAACAAGAACCGATATTTTGATCAGACAGAATGGGCATATTATAAGCGAGACGGAACAGTTCAAGTTCCTAGGTGTTTGGATAGATAGTAAGCTGTTGTGGAAAGCCCATGTCCAGGATCTTGTTCAGAAACTAAACACTGCTTTATTTACCATTAGAACAGTATCTGAAATAAGTGACACTTCAACACAAAAAGTAGTCTACTTCACATACTTTCATACGCTTATGTCGTATGGTATTATTTTTTGGGGTAATTCTTCTGATTCAAAAAGGGTATTTTGGGCTCAAAAACGGGCTGTTCGAGCTATATGTGGTGTAAGCTTGAGAACCTGTCGACCCTTATTCAATAGTCTGGGAATTCTGACATTGCCCTCACAGTATATATTTTCTTTAATGTCGTTTGTTGTTAGCAATATTAGCCTATTCCCAAGAGTTAGCAGCTTTCACTCTGTTAATACTTGGCAGAATCCAAACTGCATTTGGATCAGACATCCTTAACTCTTGTGCAGAAAGGTGTGCAGTATACTGCTGCATCCATTTTCAATAAGCTGCCACCACCACAGGAATTAAAAAATATTTGCAGTAATCCACACGCTTTCAAATCAAAACTTAAGAGTTTCCTCATGGGTCACTCCTCCTATTCTGTTGAGGAGTTCCTTGAAAAATTAAGCTGATTCTTATATTATATTGTTGATTGCTTTTACTTGAACTTATGGCTTGACGTTTTTGGGTTCATAAATATTTTATTTTTATCTGTTATTACTTTTATGTTGTAATTTCATGTACTGACACGTTCCACGACCTTTGAGATTTCCTCCAAAATTTGGTCCCATGGAACTTGTTGTGCAGATAAATAAATAAAGAAGTTCTGGTAGAACCTCAAAGGGGATGATGTGCATTAAAGTCACTGGGTAGCAGAAATGGGTGAGGTAGGAAGTCTGGCCTGATGACATCAAATTACGGAGGGATATAAAGGGAAAGAGTCTGGAGAGGGAGGAAAAGGCGAACTGCAACAGCTTGAAGGTGGGTAGTCAGGGAGATGGGTTAACTATGAACATCATCCCGAATAAGTAGCATGACTCCCACACAAGATGGAATGCTGATGTCAGGTGGAAGGTCAAAATGGACAGGGAAAAAATGTGAAAGCTCAAAGCAGTGGTGAGGATGCAATTTTGTTTCCTGAAGCCAGACTACAAGGGAATGCTGCGATTCTATAAACAGCCATAAATACTCTTTGTGAGATCGAAGGCCAAGAATGTTCCCTTGGAGTAGAGTCATGATGAAGAAAAAATGAAGGGGAGACACCTCAGCGGCTGCTGAATACCAGCCTGCGAAGACTTGCTGCTACAGGGCACAGAGGCAGGAGGATCCTACTCCATGAGGTCCACAGATGCATCGGCTGTCTTGTGCTGTCAGTCTGTGGAGTACAACGGAGAAAAATGGTTGGTGGTGCGCACCTGCGACACGGAGGCCAGCCGGGTGAAGGTATCACGTGGCGACACCGTCAAAGAGGATCTTTCAGTTGGCAAAGGAGAAAACCATTTGCCTTTGTTGGACTTCTTCGAGCCTTTCTGGTTGACAGAGGACGACTCAGGTGTTGGTTGGCTGGAGGGACGTAGGAAGTCTTCATAGAAGTTATACTCCAGTCCTTTCCGGCCTGCTGGTTGTGTATCTGGTGGCTTTGCCCCTTGAGGTGAGAGTTTGATGGCTTGTTGAAAAGCTGGTCGATGGGACGGCGATGCTACCTTAACACCGGGTGATTTCATGACCTCAGAACTGAAGTTGAGGTCGCATGTCTATGTGGCCATGTCCTTCAGGGAGTGAGATGTAGCAAGAGCAGAACTACAAGTGTCAGACGATAGAACACAGAGTTTGCTACTAGTCAATAATTTGCAAGTGACCAGGTAAGGCACTTTCTTCTTTACCTGGATCTCCTGGACAGCTCGCTCATCAAGATACATGGGACAATCACAAGAGGTGGTGGCATGGTCACCACTGCAGTTGATACATCGGAGGAGGAGGCTGGGTGTCGACAAGATGTTCTAGTGTGGTTGAAACTATGACACTGGTAGCAGCACATTGGGTTCTGAATGTATAGTCAGACTGTGATAACTTCATAACCTGCTTTGATCTTTGATGGAAGCACCATTTTATCAAAGAGAAAAAAAGAGGCGTGTGGGCACTAATGAGGAATCTACCTTTTCCATCACCCCATGGACGGCAATGACATCCTGATCAGAGAGATAGGATTAGATTCCAGCCTCAGTTAGACAGTCGAGCAGCCTAGTGTAAATAACACCATGGGAAGAATTCAAAGTGCTATGGGCCTCAACACAAACAGGATAGCTGTGGAGAAGTGAGGTGGCTAGCAGTTGTTGTGCTTGAGAATCAGAAGTAGTCACCAGAAGCATAGTGCCATTATGTAAAAAAGAGCAGGATTTTACAAGGCGGGTAATAGCATCAACACCTTTTTGAACAATGAATGGATTTACCATTGCGAAGGACTGACCATCTTTAGTACGACAAACCACGAGGAATCGTGGTGCAGCTGGAAGGGTCTTTGAATTGGTAGCCTCAGTCCACTTACGTTTCATTGATGTTGATTGTGAAGATGATTGGCTGACTGCGAGAAAATCCCCCATGATTGCCAGCATCTCTGAGCAAAACAGGTTAGGGAAACGATTGAGGGGTTCAGTTGGGAAACATTACAGCATGCAGCTTATTCTCCAGATTTAGCTCAGTCCAACTATCTATTTGCATCACTGGGACACAGTCTCGCTGAACAACGCTTCAGTTCATATTAAAATGGCTCGCTGACTGGTTCTCTTCAAAAGAAGAACTTTTTTTTTTGGCATGGCATTCACAGCCTGCCAGAGAGATGGGAGAAATGAGACTTGCACCCAGTGGCCAAACTTCCCCGGACGGGGGCTCCCAGCCAACAACGCCACACGATCACTTTTTTTTAGAGCAATATGTAGCGCACACACCTGAGAAGTGCCATACTTATTTACACAATTGGATACTGAACCGAATTCTTAGCTTCCAGCATTTACTCCCAAATCTGAATATGAAGCCAAGCTTTATCCACAGTTAAGCATAGAGATGAGCTTAAGTCGTAATTAGAATTACCAACCAAGAGAAAAGCTGACCTCCCACAAAACTAATCATTACCATTGAGAACATTACACTCCGCATTTCAAAGAAAGCTTTGTCCAAAACCAGCAAAGTTTTCAATCTCACTTACAGGTTTTTCAATGACGCAATGCCTCTGCTATGAGCGAGCCTTTATCTTTGCTCCCGAATTTTGCATCTTATTTTGCATAGACACCATGTTTCATTAGTTAAGATGGCAAGCAACTGTAAACAAAGACAAAACTGCACAAGAATTTAAAGATTTCTTTAAAAGCTTGTATTACAAAAGAGAGGACTCAGAACCACAAACAGTTAATAAGGAAAACAATTGAATTCTGGCAGTAGTGGAAGATGAAGTGTACAAGGGGAAGAAAGATGTTGATCGCATTTCAGTAGAAATAGTTCAAGATAAAGGAAAAATAACACAGAAGGACAATTCCCCACAAATCCACACAAATGGAAATAGACTGCAATTATTCAGCTTCACAAAAAAGGAGATAGGTGATACATTAAAAACTACAGACCTGTAGTGTACAAGTGTTATTTGTTGAGAAAGAAGGAGAGAGAAAACATTAACCATTTGTACATAATGGACAAACTTATAGAACACGGCAATCAGTACAAACTAGCAATATGTTTGGGATCTAGTTATAGATTTTGACAAAGTTTAGAGTCCATTTCAACAATACCTGTGCTAACGGCCATTTGAAAGGAAGGTATCAACTCCACCTATGTTAGAATGCTGAATAATTTATATTACTGCCAGAATTTCTATTGGATTTAAGAAGAATAGTGGAAAATTTAGAATTGCAACAAGTGCTAGACAGTGACATCCCCAATACCTGAGCATCTCTAGAGGTAGTTTTCACAATTTTAAACTGAAAAAATAAAAGGAATATCTATTAATGGAATACATCTCAACCACATTTGTTTTGTTGATGACACTGTATAGTTCACATCCAATCAGAGATACTTCAACAAACAATGGAATAACTTAAATGAGAATGTTTGAAATTAGGCAGAAAAAGCACTATAGTAGGACAACAATAAAGGGTAACCATCATGCCAAAAAGAGAATAATACAAATTAGCAACAAATTCATATAAACAGTTGGTAAGTTTTTGCGTTTAGGACAGCTGAAGATGACTATACCCAGATAAAAATTACTTGTTATTTAACACTTCATGCCTTGAAAATTAGCTCCTCAATTCAGAACTCTCAATATCATGCACGGAACAGTTGTCGTCATGCTACAATCAAGAGTTAGTTCACTTGCAGTATTTGAGTGGTGCGTGGTACATACATTATCATTATCAAGCATAGACAGAAGTCTATTTAACAGTCATGACCTCAGCAGTCGAGAATGTGCTCTGTGTATGTTGCAAGCTTGCTCCTTCTGGTCTGTTCTTAACAGAAGCACAGCTGACAACCAATGGTGTACTGCTCAAGCACCATGTGCTGAATGTCAAATAATAAGAAATTTTAATCAGAGTGTAGATGGACGGTAAAAGAAATAAAAAGATAAGTAAACTTAATAGTTTTCCAAGCTAAGCTTCCAATATGTCTGAAAGAGAATGTTTAAAACCATTGTTAGAGGGTATTACCAATATGACTTACAAAAGTTAGACTTGAACTTTTAAAGCAACAACTCTTCAACATTCAGTGTTTTGCTAGTTGGGATCTGTGGAAGTATTTCTTTAGATCTTGTAACACTACTTTGGAGTGTTCTATAGCTGCTGTTGTGGGACTGTCTAACTATGTTACGTGGGTAGCAGCTCTGATGTGCAACTCCTCTATACATTTATTCAGGCCAACAATAAAAGTCATTTTCAAATGAAATGTGATACACATGACACAATACAAAGTAAAAACAAATAATTTCCATATTGACTCTGCAGCTCTGCCTGGAGTACAAAATTATGTTCTTTATTCATATTTTTCTTCTCCAAAAATAGAAATTAATATAAAGGTTTTTAATTCAGTGTAACACTGAATGAGATAATTGACACTGAAGTCATTAGCACAGTATGAGGTAAAATTCTAACTCTGGCATCCCTTGTGTGATTCACTGAAGAAGTATCCCGGATTTCAATCCATAAAAGTAAAACAAGTTGTGTACATGCACACTAGAAACTGGATTAGACTATTTTCATTATACTGTAAAAAACTTGTTGGTTATTCTAATGGGGTTATCCATTTGAAATAGGTTTGAAACTACAGTGACTGGTTTAAGACAAAAGCATATGTATTTCAGCGCACATGTAATTATTCCTTGACAAACTTTATGCTGAAGAAATGTACCACTTAGGAACCATAAAACTAAATAATAAGAAAACAAAATCTTCACATATCACTTACCTTGAAAATGTCTCCTAAAAATGACATCCCAGTCAACAGGCGAATGAAATCGGTGATAGTCTCCAGGTGCCAAGTATACAACATACTGGTACAACACATTATTCTTATTGTGCAGCAACGATTTCTGATACTCCTGATCAGCGGTGCCACCTCCATTGTCCTCTGCAAGTGATCAAATTTACTGCAATTTAATATGATGGAAATGTCATTATATAAATAACAGTTGAAATGATTATCCCAACTGTAGGAACAACCACCATATTTTCAAACACAATAACAGTTGAATGGAGGATAAATTCTCTCAGTCTTGGGAAATACAAGTACTGCAGTATTTTTAATTGATTTTAAAAATAGCACTGTGTAAGTGGCAGGCGTAACAGATCACACAAAATCATATTGCTTATTGATGAGGCGTATTTTCATCCGTATAACATGATTAACAATCAAAATTTTCTGTGTTAGCTGTGAATTTCACAAAACACCTGTAATACTGCATCCATGGAACTGTATAGTGTCCTAAGCAGAATGTGCAGGCGGCATCTTTATTGTTACTGAAGGTGGTGATCTGATATTAGCAAGACCTCATGTAAACACTATGACTTGCTGATAAAACTTTTTGAGGCCCGAACTGGGCTGGGCTGAAATGAGTAGATGGTTTCAACAGGACAGAGTCACTGCCAACAGTTATTGTCATTTACTCTTCATTTTCATCCTCGCTCATCATTTGAGCTTTCTGTGTGGTGACACTGCTTAAACTCCTTGCTCATCTTATTGGATCCCACGATATTTGTCCTTCAGGGTTGCATAAATCCAAGGTTTATGCACACTACACTCAAACTATTGCACATTTGAAAGAAGCAGTATGTCACAAACTTACAACTATTCCAAAAATGATAACCAACAAAGCTATGGTAAATGAACACAAGAGGCAATAACACTATCATCAATAATGGATTCTTCACAAGGACTATTTTAAAACCAAGTACAAAAGGAATTTTATCACATGTGAGTTTGCAAAAGTAATACACCTCTGCAGATGCCTATTTTAGATAACCATTACTTTTCAAAGTATGGGAGTTAGTTACTTATGTATACATCTTTATCAAAACAAAATGTTTTTATGTCAGGAATCTGTTTCCTAATTAATCTCCTCATTATCTGATCCCTCAGGTTTTCTCGGCATGACTGGTTAATAGCGAGCTTCTGGGTGTTCTGCTGAGTAGTTGTTTCCATTTTCTGCACAATATTTCAGTGACTGATATAGCATCTCCAGTTTAAATAATGTTCAGGGTATGGCATTCAATTTATTAAAATCTTGCTGGCAATAACATCCATCAGAGCTGAAAAACACTGAGAAAATTTGTGGTTCACCGAGTATCAATGTGGTCTCTGCAAAACAAAAGAGCATCAAAGGCTATAGTGGACATCAGGAATCAGACTTGGCTATAAATAGTGGCATGAGACCAACAACAACTCACTGTGTGGTTGGAGTCCAGGCAATGAGTACACATAATAGCATATCTCACAGCACCTGAAGATGATGGCGGGGTGGGTCACCAAAATATTTAGCAGAAAATGGGAACAACTCAGCTTAACACCCAAAAGCTCATTATTACTCTTCATTATTCATTATTTCTTTGGGCCATGGATGTATGAAGCTACAGCTACAGCTACAGCTATATCTACATCTACATTCATACTCTGCAAATCACCACGAAGTGCATGGCAGAGGGTACATTCAATTGTACCAGTTATTAGTGTTTCTTCCCATTCCATTCACATGTGGAGTGTGAGAAGAATGATTGTTTGACTGACTCTGTGAGTGATGTAATTATTCTAATTTTGCCCTCATGATCCATATGCGAGTGACACAGGGACATTGTAATATATTCTTAGAGTCATCACTTAAACCTTGTTCTTGAAACTTTGTTAACAGACTTTCTTGGGATAGTTTCAATCTACCTTCAAGAGTCTGCCAGTTCAGTTTCTTTAGCATCCCTGTAGAATTCTTCCGTGGGTCAAACAAGCCTGTGACCATTTGTGCTGCCCTTCTTGGTATACGTTCAGCATCGCCCGTCAGTCCTATTTGATAAGGGTCCCACACACTTGAGCAATATTCTGGAATGGGTCACAAGAGTGATATATAAGTAATCTCCTTTATAGATTGGTTGCACTTCCCGAATATTCCAACAATAAATCAAAGTCTATCACCTGCTTTACCCACACGTCATCATCATCATCATCATCATCATCATCATCAGTGTTCTGCCAAAAGGCAGATTTTCACACGGTAGTTCTCCAGGCTGTCCGGTCTTTTGCCATCCTCTTCAGGTCTGCATAATTTCCTCTTCCCTTTATGTCATCTATAATCTTGTATCTCCTTCTTCCTCTCAGTCTTCTCTTACAAACCAATCCTTCCAAAGCATCTACTAGCAAGCACTCCCTTCTCAATGAATGTCCCAACCGGTTCTTTTTCCTTTCTCTTACAACCTTCAGCAGACATCTTCACTCACTAACCCTTTCCAATACTCTTTCATTACTCACTCTTTCCATCCAGTTTATTCTCTCCATTCTCCTCCACATCCATATCTCAAATGCTTCTAACCTTTTTCCACCCTCTCGTCTCCGCGTCCATGTTTCTGCCCCATATATTGCCACACTCCAGACAAAACATTTGCCAAGCCTTTTCCTTAGTCCTTTATCTAATTTGCCACATAAGAGTCTCCTCTTTCTGTTGAATGCCTCCTTCGCGATGGCAATTCAAATTTTCACCTCATGGTGACATCTCAAGTCTTCAGTTATTGTGCTTCCAAAATATTTAAATTCACTTACTTGGCTAATGGTAGATTGTCCTATTTTAATATTGGACAGTCTGTGTCTTGTACTGATGACCATACTCTTTGTTTTTGCTGTGTTTATTTGCATTTACCATCTTGGAAGCAGAAGTAGAAAAGGTGCTGAAGGAGATGAAGAATAGGAAGGCATGTGGAATTGATGATTTGGCAACAGAACTGTTGAAGAGTCTGGGAAACAAGGCAAGAAAAGAAATAGTCTACCTCTGTAATGAGATATATGACAAAGGGGAATGGTCTGAGGACTTCATTGCAACAGTTATGATACCAATAGAGAAAAAGAGAAACACTAAAAAATGTGAAGAGCACCAGATCATCAGTCTAATTTCTCATGCAGCTAAAGTCTTGCTGAGAGTGTCGAATAGAAGGTTATACGGCAAGCTGCATAGAGGGATTGCAGAGGATCAGTTTGGATTTAGAAGAGGAAAAGGAACAGGAGATGCTATTGGCCTGTTAAGATCTATAGGGGAAAGATATATGGAAAAGGGTAGAGAAATCTTTGCTGTTTTTACAGATTTAGAAAAGGCTTTTGACAAAGTACAGTGGAACAAGCTGATGGATATTTTGAAGAGGAAAGGAGTAGATTGGAAAGAGACGACTGATACGGAATCTATATTTACACCAGAAAGTAAGGATAAGGATTGGAAATGAAATGTCAGAAGGAAGCAGCATTGGACGAGGTGTTAGACAAGGTTGTTGCATTTCCCCACTGTTGTTTAATGTATACCCTGAACAGATTATTGTGAAAAGCTTAGACGGGAAAAGAGGAATATGTATTGGTGGAAAGAGAATAGAATGTATAAGATTTGCTGATGACATGGTATTAGTGGCAGAAAGTGAGCGGACAGTGAATAACATGCTTAAAGATCTGATATGAATGTAGCTTGTGTGGAATATGGGATGCAAATAAACACCCACAAGTGAGCCTATATAATAATTCCATTTTAGACCTCTATGAAGTGTTACATACAGGTATTTGTATGGGTTGGCCGATTCCAACTGTGGCTCATTGATTTCGTAATCTTAAGAAACTACTATTGAGTATCAGTCACTGGGTAAATGTGTGTGTGTACACAGACTGGGCAATGATCCCAAATGAACTGCACAATGTCAATGAAAGAGTATAAGCCTCCAGTGACCTGTAAGCATTCACATCAGCTAGTCATTCCGTAGAAATATTCATTTCAAGTAGAATCATCCATCCAACATATCTTGCTCCATGAATGTATCCTTCACTTTTCTAACCACATTTCTATGAGTCAGAGTCAGTAATAAATTAAAATAAATGGCACCATGATATAATTTATGCAACGTTCAAGAATATTATTGTACAGTTATCTATTGTTGACTACATTTTATATGTATTACTGTCCTCAACTACTTTACAATTCCAAGAGATCAAAGACTTGTAAGACATAGAATAAGGAGGGGGAGGGGCGAGGGGTAAAAAATAATTATTCTTCAGACAGAAACTGAGGAATTTAGATTAAATTCATACGAGAATGGAAAGATTTACCAGAGTAAACAAAAAACATCTTGCAAAACAGAGTTTACAAACACACAGATGTTTAACAAAAGTATTTTGCAAGCAGAAAAAGAATTTGCAAGTACATAGAAAGAAAAAGCTAAGAAAATGGAATGAGAAATTTATTGAAGAGAAGGTCCAAACAACAATGCATGCAAAATGGAATATGCCAAATTATACAGTATCTTTTGAAAATGTTTTCTGAGGATGTGAAAACATAATGAAAATTTGGTATTACTTGGCAAAGTGAACTGGTTGCTCTTGTAACCTCACCAGTAGATTGGTGTCACATGCTATAAGTCTGTATGTCCACTGAATGCAGTGCCCACTTGGAACAACAACCGACAGCTTGTAAGTATAACTCACTTTGGTTGCTCATGATGTTTCACTGGCATTGTCCATAACACCACCTTCCATGGCGATCTGCTATTTCCCACAGCTGTATTACCCACTCTCTCAGTCATAGGTGATAACGCTGACACTCTGTTTGAATCTATGCTGACTGTTTCAGTTTCCACATCTGCCAAAATGTCTCTTCCCAAGTAGTCATCACACACTCTATTGGCATTATACACAAGCTCCATAGTCTTATAATCTCACAACAGCAAAAATAAACTGACAGTGTCTTCTAGTGGTGTGTGACTTCTGGTAGGTCCCAAGTCTGATTCCTGGTGACCACTTTAATTTTTTCTTAGGTGGAAAGGTCTGGAAGGAGGTCCACTCAGCCATGTGATGTTAAATGAAAGGCTGCTTCAATGTAAAAGCAGCAAAAGTGACATGATAGTCGTTGAAATAGTGTTACATTAAAAGTCTTTCACCAGGCTAGGTGGCACACAATGATCATTTATTAGCAGCAAAAGCATCAGCTATTATTTTTTTGGGTGAAAAGATGGATATATTATGACAAGGGATCTTATTCTTTACAAGAGTCCAGACTAGGTCTATAGGATTTGGGTCTTAGATGGTAAGGTAGCACTAGGAAGGGAAATATATTCTTGCAAAATTTTTTCAATGGAATGAACAGGAGGAAGCTGATTCTCCTTAATTAATGCTAAAAGCCCAGCTTTCCTTATCTCTAGGTTTTGTTAATTTTTTCTGCCCACTTCTGCATGACAGTTTGAAGTTTTCCTGTTGTAGTCACATAAAAAAAGAACTCTGCATTCACAGCAATGAAATTTTTTGGTGCTGTTGTTGTTTGACAATATTCCTTGCGCACTGCACTCATCCTCCGCAAAGTTTAATAACACTGCAGAGTGTACAAATCAGCAGTTTAACTAAATAAACCACTGGGTGCTTTAATTCTGATGCTTCATTTTGTTGTGTGCTCATTCTAAAAGCATCAAACAATGGAAACTTTAGGTTGTAATAACAACGATATTAGGAAATGGATAGACTGCTACACACCCTAAAGATGATACGTTGCATTGCAGATAGGCACAAAGAAGAGACTGTTACACATTATAGCTTTTGGCCATAGCCTTCTTCAACAAAGGAAACAGACACACATTCACACAAGCAAGCACACCTCAATTCATGCATGACCACTACCACCAGCAGCTCTGACCGGAATTTGACTGCCACGTGAATAGCAATACGGAGTGGGGCAGGGACGGGGAGGAATAGCAGTGCACCAGGTGGGGGGAGTTAAGAGTGCTGTCTGGCAGAGTGAATAGACACTAGATTGCAGCCTGATGAGACTGTCAGGTGCAGCACAGGGAGGTGAGGTATGGGGGGGAAAATGGGGTGCAGAAAAGCAGTGGAGCAGAAAGGGGGTGGAAACTTGGGTGAACAGTGTGGGGACAGTAGGTTACCATATGTTGAAGGCAGAATTTATTTCCAGGGCAGAGGATGTGTTGTAGCAATAACTCCCATCTGTGTAGTTTAGAAAAGCTGGTGCTGGAAGGGAGGCTGCAGATGACCCAGACTGCGAAGCAGCCATAGAAATCAAGCACGTTACGATCTGCTGCATGTTGTGTCTCAGGGTGGTCTACTTTGCTCTTGGCCACAGAGTGGCGGAGGCCGTTCATCCTGGTAGACAGCTGGTTGGCAGTCATACCAATATAAAAAGCTGTGCAAACGTTGCAGTAGAGCTGGTATATGACATGGCTTCTTTCACAGATCGCCCAGCCAGGACTGGAATAGGAAGGGCTGGATGTGTGCATTGCCCACTCAATCTCTACAACATCCTAGTCTGTCCTATGCCACTACCAAACCCACTCCTTGCCACAAGGATCATAACCCAGTGGAAGACTTGGATGCAAGATCTGGCCAATGCACCAATCCAGGACCTCCTATTCAATCAAGTCACAGACTTATCTTACCCCATCAAAGGCCGAGCCACCTGTGAAAGCAGCCATGTTGTGTACCAGCTCTGCAACCGTTGGACAGCTTTTTATATTAGTGTGACTACACTGTCCACCAGCAGAAATGGCCACCGCCAAACTGTGGTCATGAGCAAAGTAGACAATGGTGTGTCACAACATGCAGTTGAATGTAACATGCTCGATTTCAATGGATGCTTCACAAACTGGGCCATCTGGATCCTCCCTCCACAATATCCCCTACCCACATTGTGTGTGACCATCTGATCTGCAAATGCACCCGCCTACCCTTTCCCCTTCCCTGCTCCTCCATTTTTCCGCTGCCTGCCACTCCCACTCCCCCCTCTGCAAACCCATCTCCCAAGGCGCTCCTGCAGTCTCACTAGGCCGTGATTTCATTCCTGCACACCTGGCTAGACAGCGCTCTTCTCTCCCCCTACCAGGTGCTCTGCTATCTCTTCCCTTCCCTGCCCCACTCCAGAATGCTATTCACGTGACAGTCCCATTCCAGTTGGAGCTGCTGGTGGTAGCAATCATATGTGCATGAGGTTTGCCTGCTTTTGTTTACACGTGTGCATTTTCTTTTCTGGAGAAGGCTTCGGACAAACACTATAATGTGTAACAGTGATTTTGTTATACCTGTCTTCAACTCAAAGGGGTCTTCTTTTCACAAGTATCTTCTCCTGTCCACCATTGTTTCTGGCTTTGTTTAAAATCAAGTCCGATAGATGGAACAGTTGTTTTTACAGTTTCTTTGCTAGCCTAAGAGTCCAGGTTTGCACAGCAGAAGCTGAGAAGTTTTTGGAAAGATGGTATTTCCTTGTACTGTTCATAATATTGCAGAACATTTAGTCTAATAACAAATTTGTCTATATCTTTACTGAAATGTTTACTGTAGGTTTTTTCTTATTCTGCTTTCGGGCTGATATCTGAATCCTGCTTCACTCAGTATCATCTCCCTTTGAAATTTAAAATAATCTACTTGTTCAGAGCTTTGATCTGACGTTCAAGGGTTAACACAATAAGTATTACAATTAGAAATGGTGTTTTTTACTGAGGCAATGCAACTCATACAATGCAAATTACCTACATCATATTCACCCAGTGTTTGAGGATAAGAGCACAAGAAACTTTACATAGAATTTCAAACTTCTGTGAAATCTTTCCACACTGACAAGGTCCCCCTCCTTCCCCTGCCCTCACTCCACTTCATAAAATGAAGAAAGGAAAAAAGTTTATTACTATGTTTTCATTGTTAATTTCTGCTACAACCTGAAATCTTCCTCGTACACAATGCTAACCTGCAACCTCAAGATAATCTGATTACATCTAATTTAACCCCCCCCCCCCCTCCAACAGCCCAATACGATAACAATGCAATTTAAATTTAATCTCTATCACTATCACGTCTATTCTATTTTACATTTACATCATCATCTGCATTTCATTTCATTTATTTTAATCATGTTTACTATTTTCATTTTTTTCACTGCATTCTTTCTTTGACATTACTGTTATTTTAGGCCTATCACCACATATCCTGTCAAAACTACATGATTTCCACCTTCCTTTCCCAAACTGTAACCAACCTTTTGCCTGCCCTTGTCTTCCCATACATCTAATCAGCAATACTTGCTCAATCCATTTAGTCCAACGCAGGAAAGTTTCCCACCCCTGCCAAAATTAAACTTTTTTTTTTATTTTGTCAGGAAAGTAGAACACAAAGACAAAGAAAGGAGTTAAAAATGACTACATGTTAAGCTAATTGACATGAGGTAAGACAACTAAAAAACATGGATGGAGAAAGGTACATAAAATACGCCATAGAGTAATGGAGGTCCTGAGTTAAAGATTGTCCTTCACCATATTGCCACAACTGATAAAAAGGAAAATGCAGCCAACTGTCCAAGCATGGTTCACTAAAATGGCCGATAACTCAGATAGCAAACATAGATGAGAACGTAACTGGTTAAAAAATGGCAATCCGTCAGGAAATGGCGAACTGTCAGAGGTTGAGAGCAATGAGCACAAAGTGGTGAGGGAGCATTATTTAATAAATGGCAATGGTTAAAGAGAGGGTACCCAATATGCAACCCAGTTAAAGTGATCTCATGGTGAGGGGGCCAAGAGGAAATCATTC
Organism: Schistocerca americana; assembly: GCF_021461395.2. Lineage (NCBI taxonomy): Eukaryota > Metazoa > Arthropoda > Insecta > Orthoptera > Acrididae > Schistocerca > Schistocerca americana. Next base: position 267,209,718 of record NC_060126.1, on the reverse strand, counting down.
AAGCCGCTCCGAGAGGCTTAATTCCCTGGAGCTTGTTCGCCCGAAGGGTGGACCAGTGGTGATGCCAAAGTGACACCACCTGCTGACAGACAGCAACACAGACACCATTGGAGGGAATGGAAGAACTAGTGGACTGAGGAATGAGGACTGCAGTCTTGGCAGCAGCATCAGCAGCTTCGTTTCCCATCAGACTGATGTGATCAGGAACCCACATAAACATCACAGTGGCTCCATCAAAAGCGAGCAAGTGACAACTTTTCTGGACCCACTGCACTAAGGGATGGGCAGTGTAAATTACACAGAGGCTCTCAAGGGCACTGAGAGAGTCAGATGATGCAATTGAAAAGCCTTTGTCGCCGGATGTACTGTGTGGCCCGATACAGGGCAAAGAGCTGTGCTGTAAATACTGAGCAGTGTCTGGAAGATGATACTGAAAATCATCGGTGCGAATGACAAAGGCACACCTGATACCACAGTCAGTCTGAGAGCCATCAGTGTACGGAAAGGTACTATCGCGAAGTTCCATGTGCAGGGTTGTGAAACTCATGGCGATATAGCAAGGCTGGAGTAGTGTCCTTAGGAAGTGAATGACGGCCAAGGTGGACACGAGCCGTCGCATGAAGCCAAGGTGGTGAAGGGTTCACATCCATCAGGAAAGTGGCAGGTAGCATGAAAAACTGTCGGAGCAAGAGCCGAAAGTGAACTCAAGGAGGTAACAGAGAAGAGGCATGTGCCCCATACTGGCAATCAATGGAGTCATTGACATAGAAGGCATAGGATTGGTGCCAGGCATGGCAAACAAGCAGCATGTGCAACTGCTGAGAAGAAAGTCATGGCAGTATGATAGCGGTAGATCGGCAGCTTCTGCATACGGACACACTATCAGGCTAATGTAAAAGGCATCAGTGGCCATACGGATGCCAAAGTGGTGGTCAGTATTCAGATGGCATAAGATGCATAAACGAAACACCCATAGCCTAGTTCTGAACAGGTAAGGGACTGGTACAAATGGAGGACAGTGGTCCAATCCGTTCCCCAGGAAGTACCGCTGAGGACATGTAGGATAATGAGGGCTCACTCACAGTTGGTGGCCGATAAGACATGTGGGAGGACCAGGAAAGTTTCCTATCGAGCATAAGCCCCACGAATTTCCTAGTTTCAACAAACGGAAGAGCCACAAACCTAAGATGTGAAGACTGCAAGATACCAATTGTGCCACCAGAAATTCACACAAACAGTTTTGTCAGTGGAAAGTGAAAGCCATTGTTGATGCTCCATGACAATAGACACACTGCTGAAGGAGACATGTCTATGAAGAATTGCAATAGATCGCAAAATCCTGAATGAAAAGGGAACCAGAGATGCCCAGTGGGAGACAGGTCATAACAGGATTAATGGCGATAGCAAAGGGGATGAAGACTCTCAGGACAGAACCCTGGGGCAGACCGTTTTTCTGGATAAAGGTGTCCAACAAGGCAGAACCCACATGTACCTTGAAACTCGGTCTTTTAAAAATCCCTGAAGGAAACATGGCATGCAGCATGTGCAAAGAGTATGGAGGATACCAGCCCTCCAGCAGGTATTGTAGGCTTTCTCCAAACTGAAAAACACGACCAGAGTCTGGTATTTCCGCAGAAAAACATTCATGCCATGGGTTGATAAACTAAAGAGATGGTCAACTGCAGAACAGTATGCTTGAAATACACATTGGGCAGTGGTTAGTAGATTGCGAGACCTGAGCTACCACACCAGCCAGGCATGAATCATATGTTCCATCATCTTGCAAATGCAGCTGGTGAGTGAAATGGGGTGATAACTAGAAGGAAGGTGTTTGTCCTTACTGGGCTTACGTATGGATATGTTTGTGGCTTCACATCAGCATCTGGGAAACTTGCCCTCTGCCCAGATGTAATTGTTTGTATGGAGGAGAAAGTGCTTGCCTGCAAGAGGAAGATTCACATCCAAATGTGAACATCATCTGGCTGCGAAACAGAGGATCGGGGTGAAGTGAGAGCATGATCTAGCTCCCTCATAGTACAGGTGGCATTGTAGCACTCACGATTCTGAGAAGAGATGGGTAGTGCCCGAGCCACCTCCACTCATTTCTGGTGGAGGAAGGCAGAGTGATAGTGGGTTGGGTGGAGCTCAAAATCTTTGCAAAATAGTGGCCCAAGGTGTTGGAGATAGCAAGAGGGTCCATTATGACTTCTCCTGCTACTGTCAAGCCGGAAATTGGGGAGTGGAACAAGGTCCCAGAGAGCCATCAGAGGTTGTCCCACACAATGGAAGAGGGATTGGAACTGTTATAAGAACTGCTAAAGGAAATCCAGGTATCTTTTTGCTATCCCCAAGAATGCGATGACACTGTGCATGCAACTGTTTAAAAAGAATGCAGTTTGCCATTGTAGGATGATGGTTAAAACCGCAGAGAGCACGTCTCCGCATGCAAACTGCATCATAGCACGCCTCAGTCCACCAAAGGACCAAGACATGGCACAGTAAAGAGGAAGTGCGATCACTGGAAAGTTCTGCGGCGGTAAGGATAATGTTTGTAAAATGTTCTACCTCATCATCACAACTGGGGAAATGTTGTTCATCAAAGGTCACCAGGGATGAGTAAAGCCTCCAGTAGGCTTTAGAAAGCTGCAATTTGGGTGTGCACATTGGTGGGGTAGGAGTCAGCAAATGGATAGCACATGGGAAATGGTCACTTGAGTATGTGTCAAAGAGAACGGACCACTCTAGACAACGGTTAAGCTGGGCAGTACGTAAGGAGAGGTCTAAATGGGAATAATAGGTGTGCATGGAGTCTGAAAGGAACGTGGGTGCTCCCGTGTTAGGGCAGATGAGGTTATGTCGATTGATGTGGTCAGCCAAGAAGGCACCTCTCAGGCAGGTTCTGGGGGATATCCCAAAGGGGATGGTGTGCATTAATGTCACCAAGCAGCAAAAAGGGGTGAGGGAGGTGCCCAATAAGCTGCAGGAAGTCTGCTGGTGACACCGAATGGCAAAGGGATGTAAATGGTACAAAGGGAAAAGGACACGTGAGGAAGGAAAATGCGGACTGCAACAGCTCAAAGACAGGTAGTCATGGAGATGGGTTGACTATGAACATCATCCTGGAAGAGCAGCATGACACCCCTATGAGATGGAATGCCGTCCTCGGTGGGGAAAGGTAAAAGCGCACTGGAAAGAAATGCGAGAGCTCAAAGCATTGTGAGGACACAGTTTTATTTCCCGGGGGCAGAGAAGAAGCAAATGCTACGATTCCAAGAGCTGCAAATGTTCTATTGGAGGGAAGCAAGTGAAAAATGAAGAGGTCATCTCGGCAGCTGGCAAGTACCACACTTCGAAAGCTCACTGCTATAGGGTGCAGAGGCTGAAGGATCCTGCTTCATGAGATCTACAAAGACATCGGCATTCTCCTTCTGTCAGTCTGCAGAGTCCTGGCTGGCGGTGCATGCCGACAACACGGACTTTGGACAGGCAAGGGTATCATGTGGCAACATCATCGAAGAGGACCTCAGAGTCGGTGAAAGAGAAGACTGTTTGCCTTTGTTTGATTTCTTGGAGCCTTTCTGGTTGGCAGAGGAAGCCTCAGATGTTTGTTAGCTGGAGGGTCATAAGAAGTCTCTGCAGGAGTATTCCTTCTCTCCTTTCCAGTCTGCTGGTTGTGTAGTGAGTGTTGCCCCATGAGACGAAAGTTTGGTGACTTGCTGCACAGCTGGATGAGGAGACGAGGATACTACGATGACACAGGGTGATTTTACAACTGCAGTGCTGAATTTGAGGTCACATGTCTGCGTGACCATGTCCTTCATGTAGTGAGATGTAGCAAAAACAGTACCGTAAGTGCACGATGGTAGAACACGGTTTTCAACTAACCAAAAACTTGTAAGTGACCAGGTAAGGCACTTTTTCCTTCACCTGGATCTCCTGGACAGCCCACTCATTGAGATACACAAGGCAATTTCGGGAGGAGGCAACATGGTTGTCATTCCAATTGACACAGCAGGGAGAATGTGGCGGACAGCTGCCCTTGTGAGCATCCCTATCACACGTTGCACATTTAGCTGGATGTCAACAGGACATTCGAGTGTGGATGTAACAATGACACTGGTAGCAGTGCATCGGGTTCAGAATGTACAGTTGGACTGTGATAACTTCATAGCCTGCTTTGATTTTTGACGAAAGCACCACTCTATTGAAGGTGAGAGTAAAAGTGTGTGTGGGCTCTAAGGAGGAATCTACCTTTTACATCACCTGATGGATGGCAATGACACCCTGATCAGAGAGGCATGACTGAACTTCGGCCTTGGTCAGACCATCGAGCAGCCTACTGTAAATAACACCAGGGGAAGAATTCAAAATTCTATGGGCCTTGACACGAACATGATAACTGTGGAGAAGCGAGGCAGCAAGCAGCAGTTGTGCTTGAGAATTTGAAGTAGTCTCCAAAAGCAAAGTGTCATTCTGTAAACAGGAGCAGGATTTCACAGGGCCGGCAATGGCATCAACACCGTTTTGAATGATAAACAGATTTACTGTAGCAAAGGACTGATTGTCTTCACTGTGTGAAACCACGAGGAACTGTGGTGCAGCTGGGAGGGTCTTTGAATCATTAGACCTATTCCATTTATGTTTAGTGTATGTTGACTGTGAAGAAGATGATTGGCTCACTGAGAGAAAATCTCTCATGATTGCTAGAGTCTCTGTTGGCGTGCTCCTTTTCAATTGGGGGCTGCCCTCAGAGGGGGCGCACCCGCCTTAGGTGATCGTTCACACCTCAGGTCACACCTACCAAACACCTGGCAGAAGGACCAACTGGCAATTTGGTAAGGTAGCAGCTCAGGCAATCACCCCTCCCTGGGCCTGGCCTGTACCAGAGGATACCTGCGAACCCTACCTGTCGACCCGTGGCTGGGAATTACGCATTACCTAGTCACCCATTACGCGTCGGATATGTGGGCTAGCCGTCAGGAGAGCACAGGGAGGAAGAACAAAAAGAGGATCCTTTAACGCTGAAGTGGAGGAATGATAGGAGAAGGGGGAACGAAGAAAGAAAAAAAAAAAAAAAAAAAAAAAGGAATGAAAGACAGTGATGAGACAGTTCTGATATTGGCTACGGAAACTGCTGAACACATTTCCAAGAACATCCCAAACCTGTTCCCCAAAGGAGGCAAGAGGATCATCATGCAGCACGGAAGGGAAAAGATACAGCAAAAGCTGGGGCCCTGTGGTAGCCAAGCACTAACACGCCAAAAAGTGAGCCCCCTGGGAGGGAGGAGAGCGAGTGGCTGAATGTGTATTTTATTGCGTGTATATTTCATTAACTCTCTGACATGAAGTTAATCCAAAAACTCAACTGCCAGTGAGTCTTTTCTACACGCCAATGTGCTGCTCATTCCAACTTCACACAGTGATTTTTTTTCACTCATTAATTTTCTTTCAAAACTTTATAAAATATATGACTATTATACTTCATCCATCTTCTAAGTTTATTGTAGACTATGTAAATATATTAACTATGATATCTATTTCATGTTACAGTTAAATCTACATTGGAAAAAAGCAGTGGCTCAGTCGTGGGTAAAGCAGGTGTAGACTTCGGTTTATTGGTAGAATACTGGAGATGAGCACCCAGCCTACAAAGGAGATCGTTTACAAATCATTCATGCAACCGGTTCTGGAATATTGCTCAACTGTGTGGGACCCAAACCAAATAGGACTAACAGGGGCTACTGAAAAAATACAGAGGAGGATAGCACAAATAGTCACAGGTTTGTTTAATCCATGGGAGCATGTCACAAAGATACTGAAGGGACTGAACTCAAGACTCGAAGAGAGACATAAACTATCCAGAAAAAGTTTATTAACAAAGTTTCAAGAACAGGTTTTAATACTGACTCTAGGAATGTACTATAGTCCCTTATGTATCGCTCACAGAGAGATTGTGAGTATAAGATTAGAATAATTACTGTGTGCACAGAGGCATTCAATCATTCTTCCCACAGTCCATACCTAAATTGAATAGGAAGAAACTCGAATAACTGGTACAATGGGACAATGCCCTGAGCCCCATGGTGGTTTGCAGAATATAGATGTAGAAGTACTAGGGTTGCCCAGAAAGTAATGCACGACGTTTTTTTTTCTTTAACAATTCTTTATTGAACATAATGAGAATTACACACACAAAATAAAATAAAAAAAACATTTGTCTATGTAATCTCCATCTTGTTCTGTGGCCTTCCACCACCACGAAACAAAGGCGTGTGTGCCCTGTTGGTACCAATCCTTCACTGTGTGAATCATCTCCTTGTTGTCATCAAAATATCGTCCATGAATGGCATCCTTTAATGGCCCAAACAAGTGAAAGTCTGACGGGGCAAGGTCATGTCTGTAGGGTGGATGGGGTCAGCAGTTCTCAGACTTGCGTGGGCCCGAGCGTTATCATGTTGCAGCGAAACATCTCCTTGGTTGCTATGGCACAGAAGTAGCCAGAAGCACATCTTGAGTTTTGTTAATGTGTTGACATAAGCTTCTGAATTAATGGTACAGCCTCTTGGCATCACATTAATGAGAATCACACTTTCACAGTCCCAGAACATGGTGATCACGATCTTAACAGCAGAAGCATTTGCTTTGAATTTTTTCTTCTGTGGGGAGTGGGAATGCCGCCATTCCATCGAATGTCATTTGTTTTGGGCTCAAAATGGTGAATCCAGGTTTCATCACTTGTCACAATCCAGGACAAGAAGCCCTCCTCCTCATCTTCAAAATGTTGCAACAAATCAAGACAAATGGTTTTTTTCTGTGCAATTTGTGATCCACTCTTAGACAACGTGGGACCCACCTTGCACATGCTTTTGAATATCCAAGATTGCAGATAATTGCGTCCACACTTCCTTTACTGATTGACAAATGCAGTGCCAACTGCCAAGTCACAATGCATTTGCCCTCGCGAATTACATCAGCTCGCAGCAACATGTCAGGTGTCACAGCTGTGGATGGTCTCCCCGATCGCTGCAAATCGTGGAGCTCTGCCAAACTGCCTTCTGATGACCTCACCCTCCATGTCCAGCGACTAACTGTACTTATGTCGACAGCAAATGCTTCACAGATTTGCATAAGCGTTTTTGAATATTTCCCACAATTTCTTTCTCTGCAGTGAGAAATTCAATGGCGGCATGTTGTTTGTAACGTACATAATTACAGACACCATTTTGAAACTGTCCTGCAGCTACACTGTCTCTCTGAAGAGACAGAAACTTGGCGTGATTACTCAGGAGACTTCAAATAATACATATCTAACATTTTGCATTCGTAGCATTGTTTCTGGCTGAGAAAAAAAATGCGGTGCATTACTTTCTGGGCAACCTTCATAGCTGTAGATATCAGAAGAAGGTTTCAGCCCAGTAACAACAATCCAGTGTTCAAGGTCTGGTGCTTTTTATTCTTCTCCTCAGAATCAAACATCACACATAGAAGATCGATATGTTACTATACCTTGACTTACTGGTTTCCATGTATGTGGTCCAAGGAAAGCTTCAAGCGTGTATGTGACACCCTTGACTTGTTCCACTTTGCTAGATGAAACACGTCCTATATTTACCACACTCCCATCTGCAGGAGATACCTGTTGATGGAAAAACATATGGGTACTGGTAGTGATTACTTTCTTCTAACATCGGTGCATTTTCTTTAGTGAATACAAAATCTAATATAAAAAATTTCATATGTAATAAGTTGTACATTTATGAGACATGCACAGCTCGCTAACTGAATGGAATTTTTACCAGGACTAAATATGTTAGCAATCACTCAATTTTTCCATTACAAGCTCCAATTAGAATTGAGGACTCTGTTCTTACTTATATCTGGGTGTAGGCACTATCACAAGGTACTATATCTAGTTGCTTCTGACAAATTCTGGTCTGGCAACTTCAGCTATTGCCAAATTTGAGAGTTATGGCGTCTGTGTCTGTGTCTGTGTGTGTGTGTGGGTTTTTTTTTTTTTTTTTTTTTTTTTTTTTTTTTTTTTTTTTTTTTTTTAGGTCTTTACATTGAAAGATATTTTTTGTCATTCTTGGAGTATTTTTTATTTTTCATTCTTGCATTTTATATTAATTTTTGCTTTTAAGCAGCCATTATTCCATATTTCAACAATTTCATACTGACAGACATACTTCAAGCATCCATTTCAGAAATGAACAGAAGGAGATGTTGCTGTGGTCTATGTGGATGGCCAACCGACTAGCCTTTATTATATTTCTTATTTACTGTTTTTCAGCTTCAGTTTTTCCATTTTCCTGTTTATGTCTATTTCAGTCTGTCAGCCAAAAGTAGGGCCTCAGTAATATAAAATTTACGAACTTTAAGGAAATGAGACTATATAGACATGAAATCACACTATTCAATTTTAATTTACTGAATTAAAAATAAAATAAACAGTAATACAGCATGATTGGCTGAGAGTCAGGCAACAGGGATGTTCAGCAACCTGGTGCAAGTCTTTCGATTGGATGGCACTTTGGCAACTTGCACATCCCTAAGCTAACTCAGTAATCCTACTGATGAATCCAAACCACATTTCATTCCTGGCTTATCTTTACACAACTGGAAGGTGACAGCTAGGGTAATGCCAGACCTGGCAGTTTCCAAACATGTTTTACCACCACACCATTAAACATGACATTTGGTGGACTATTCTGTCACATTTAGATGTGATATGTAAGACTACCACAGCATGTACGTAATTCCTTGTCACTGAGACTGTGGCATATATTCAGTGGTGCATCTGTTCAGAATGCAGTGCACTCTAAAACTAGGATGCTTTCTTAGTTGGTAACAATACACATAGGATACCCATAAACCAAGTATTGCTGTCTTTCATGAGTTCCCAGAATACAATAAACACCTGAGCAGCATTTTCTGGGCAAATCTAACAAGGATCAGTGAAAATTTTTAAGGGCAGTACAATGGAAAAATAATAAAGGGGGAAGTTAGGATGAAATAACAGCAACAAAAGGTCCGGGAAGGTAGCCGTACCATGTAGGGAATTGCATTTGAAAGAAAACAAGCTTAAGAAGATTTGATGAAAGAGAGAAATAAATTTGACATCTCTGTGAAAACTCAAGTTTATATATTTTTGTCACTGTGAACTCATATGTTTAATATTATACTAAGAGCTTTTGCTCTTCATAGATACAAGCAGGTAGTTATGTAAAGTTGGGATACAACATAAAATTCTAGTCCTGTGGTTAGTGTAGGGATTTTCTGAGCATAATCAGGTACAAACAACACCAAAACTAGCAACACAGGATTGGTGATTAATGAATCCTATCTTATAGATCAAAGTGATTCTCATTAAATAATTTGGAGGAGATTAGAATGAAGGAGATGGATCTGGGAATAATTATGTTCTCTCTCCTGATTGTGATATTATTTATGTTCTCTCTCCTGATTGTGATATTATTAAATCCCATAGCTGGATCGTGTTTATCATACATAACTGGGACAACATGTCCAATGAAACATAAGAAGATGGGACAACTCCATTTGATCTGATACCACTCACTCATAACATACACAATACTTTTTCTTTTCTTCTTCCTTACGAACCTGATACATATAACAAAAATATGAAATACCATAGAATAGTAAGGCCTCTCACCCCTCCCCCTCTCAGTCTTTCAAGAACCTAACTCCCATGTATAAAATGGTTTCAAATGTCCAATTAATTCACAAATATATTAATGTGTTACACATTTGACCTTAAGAATGTAAGTGGGAAAAAGTTTAGAAAAGGTCTGAAATTGTACTTGATGTTTGTTTGAAGTCTGTAGGTGCTCTCATCATCAGACAGTGGATGAGTATACACCAAGTAATTTGCACTCCATTTCCAGTAAGAGGTAATTCCTCACACACTGCAATGTTCCTGGCACAATATCTCCTGAACTATGTATTTAACAACGATATAATTTTACAGCTACATTTAGTGGTATATATGTGGATACTATCTATAAAATGTGTTGCAAATAGAATTAGTAGTAAAGAAGTAATAAATTAAAACAGAATGCCTTATACTGAGTGATAAACTAATTTCCTTTCATTATTTTGTCTGGATGTGCCAGAAAGAAAAGATTTTGTGAAGGTTTGAACTTGTGTGTAAAATGTTTTTCAAGTCACTAAAACTTAGCTACAAGATGTCCTGAAATTCCTGGACATGCCTTACATTTCCAACGGTGTCCATATGGTAGTCTGTAAGGGGGTTGGGGGCAAGACCTACGGGTATAGAATATTTTTAACATCTCGGAGGACGAATGGTGACTTGTAGGTAGCAACAAAACCATTATAGTTCCAGCTCTGTTAAAGACCTATGTAGTATCAACTTTTAAATAATTTTCTTGAAAGAAAAGCACCTGACTACCCTGTATTTTTTCCTTTCCCTAAGAGCTACAGGGAGATCATGTAATGCATCTCCCCGCCCCCCTACCCACAGGTATGCGTGTCCTTGCTATATTGTAACCGCTTGTCTGGCTTCAAATCTCTCACATTTTCAGGAAGAAGCAGTGATCTTTAGAAAATGACCTGGCAACTGGGAAAATAGAAATGAATAATTGGTTATTACTGCTGTTCTATACAGCAACATGGCTACAGTTACAGAGCTTACTCATGCATTAATAACACTGAATGACAGATGTGGCAAAGCAGCATTTACATTCCAAGGCAAAGCAAAGTGAAGCTTTATTCTCACTGATCCATTTGAATTTTGGCTCCTGAAGAATAAGCAAGTGGAAAGTTAACAATTAATTCACAGTACTTTTGTTATAAGCCACAATGATGAAACAAAAATGCAAATGCAATGACGCATTGCCATTAAAGTATAACTGTTTCAAGGCAAGAAGACACGAACTCAAAGCACAATGCCATAATTGGCATCCAGCAACATATGTTTCTGTTGCACACAAAGGTAAGGTTATAAAATAGTTTTCTTTTTCTTTTTATTCTTTTGTGTGTTTGACTTGGACCAACATAATGCTATGGTGATTATTTAAAGAGTTTTAACCTATAACTGCCAATTTTCATAAATTATCTTTATTTTAATACAACAAACTTTTCTCTTGGAGATGCACAAGATTTGGAAGTACACCTGTCTTCTAAGAAACCAAAATTTCATAAAATTCCACTGGTGCTTAAGATATTGAAGGTTTTTTTGCTCAGCACACACAATCAGTGTGTTGTGTTAGCGTTACAGAGGTAACATGTATTTCGCACTGTTCATCACCAAGCATCATGCAAATCCAATGACTGCACATAAACTAAATACAAAACTATACTGCGATCCTGATATTAAAAAGAAAGCTTCATGCTGTTGCTGTGACAATACAATTTCATTCTAATTTCTTGTTTTGGGGTTGGCACCAACAACAGTAATCATGGTTCCCAGAAAGCACTTCCTATTTTAATACAATATTTTGACCTTAAAGCTGGTGTTATACAGACAAAGGTAGTCAAAATTGAAACTACTCCAAATGAAAGTGCTGAAACAATGTCATTGTATGTTTGAGATACTTTAATAGGGTTAGAAATAGAAAAGGAAAGAGTAGAAATTGGAGCTGACAATACAAATACAAATTTTGGTGACATAAGTCAACACAACTGTAAAAATGTATTCACTAAACTAATGTCACATCACAAAACTTTAGTTTGAGTGAGGTGCCCAACTCAAATTCTCAACAATTCCATTCAGCATGGGTTGCATAGTTTAAGTGAAGATTGTTTTCAAGTTGTACAATTACTTTTCTATATATACAGTAAGTAGTAATGAGCTCAAGTATTATTGTGAATTTGTAGAAACTAGTTACAAAAAGCTTCTTAGTCACAGTAAAACCATATGGTTATTTCTGTATCCTGCATTTGACAGAGTAATTGAAATGTACGAGGCTTTAAAATCTTACTTTTTTGCCTACATCCAGTCCTAAAGACGTTCTCTGAAAACAGTTTGAGTAAGCCTCATTTATAACACATTCATTGATGCCTGTGTTTCATCTTGGTATCGAACAGCTTGAAAGTGAACTGACATCCATTGTTCAGATCACTGCAATATTAGAAAATGTGTGCTCTCTTTCTCAAGAACAGGTTAGGGAATAATTTCAATGTCACTAAAGATGGGGGAGGGGGGAACACATTGATAAGTGCTAGGGAGGAGGGCCTTAATAAAGAACTTGACAATTCTGAGCAGGAGGCTGTTGAGCAGGAGGCTGTTCCGTTGCACGCCAAACGTCTCAACTATTTAGATAAATGGTGTGTGTCAATTTCAGAACTAAAAGATTTTGGATGGTTAATCTTAAATGATACAGTATTTATAGCCAATGTACAAAAGTGTGTACAGTTTGTGAATGATGGTTCCAATGGCTCTGAGCACTATGCGACTTAACTTCTGAGGTCATCAGTCGCCTAGAACTTAGAACTAATTAAACCTAACTAACCTAAGGACATCACACACATCCATGCCCGAGGCAGGATTCGAACCTGCGACCGTAGCGGTCGCGCAGTACCACACTGTAGCGCCTAGAACTGCTCGGCCACCCCGGCCGGCCTTTCGTGAGTGATAAAGTTGGCGTAACAGTTTATGTAAAGTGTTGTGATGAGGTATGTAATGTGAACTAGGTTTTGCAACAGCATAGCTCTGAACTTTGGGAACTGTCCTATAATGATAGGTGGACTAGATATTTTAATGGTAACAAGCACAAGAACTGTCACTCTGAACTCCTGAAACTAGTTCAGTATTTTCTTGTTATTTATGCACCCAACGCTAATGCTGAAAGAGTATTTTCACTACTTAGAGCACAGTGGACAGATCAAAGGAATAGATTATCTATTGACTAAGTCAAAGGTATTGCTTTTGTGAAGTACAATTTTTCAAAATTCAATTTCATAAAAGCTAAACTTTGCATAACATTAGTTCTTCAGAGAAGTATAACTGACTGCTGTTGATGATCACGTTTAACATTGTATGTGCCAGGATTTTAAGAAAATACAAATGTATTTGCCAATAATGTCCCACATTTTTGTCAAATGTTCTACATTTTTACCACTGTGCCCTACATTTCCATAAAACACTCTGGCAAGCCAACAATAACTGCTCTGATTCTCAAATGCTGGATGAATACAGACTGGGTTATTTGCATGCTGTGAGTTACACTGCTTCAAGACATACACAGAGTTTTTAACTGTAATGCTTGTCTTACTGTGTTAAACCTTTAACATAAGATTATAGATGTTAATGAGTAGATTATCACAGTATTTAGAATTCTCAAATTCCACTAATAATTACATATGAAATATTGAAAATCTAATTTTTGTTGCTCGTGGAGGCCGTTACATAGGCAGCCTGCAATTGAGTTTGAGTGATGGTGCACCAGATTGTTGTACGCACACACACACACACACACACACACACACACACACACACACACACGAGTGCATGCACACTGGGCACTAAGATTGACTGCACCGAGAGACAAAAGTGTTATTAGTGTTCGCGAGCATGGGAGGAGGGAGGGAGGGAGGGAGGGAGGGAGGGAGGGAGGGAGGGAAGGGGGAGGGGTGGTGGGCATGCACGCTCCTGCCTGCATGCATGTTTACTCTACACCTGACAATCTGACAAAGGGCTTTCCCATGGCTTAGTCTACTTTTAAATTTACTACTTTGCCTCTCAATGCCTTTTCTGTGTGGTGAGTAGCAGTCTGGCCTATTTAATTGTTATCCCTTCCCCAACTTTCCATTGTTTGATACATATGTATTATTAGATATACATAAAATATCAAAATTCTTTGTAATGTTGTAATTTTTTAAATTTTCTTACTCAGGGTATAATATACGTGTGACAGGTGACAACAAAATAAATATTTCACATATAAACATTTTATTTAAACAAATATTCGAGATTGAAGAGTCATGAAAACCAAATGCCCTTTAAGTCGGAACTGATTATTATGACTTGGACAGTTAAGAGTTTTAGTACAGCAGCTGATACGTCCACTGTGTGTTTTTTTGCTGGTTGGAACTGTGGTAGATATCAGAGGTCCCCATTTCATGTTTTGGCAGAGAGCATAAACTACTAAATTACTGGAACGTGAAACTAAAACAGGCACAATACACACTGGGTGGTCTGATTCCAAGAAGTCAAAAAATTTGAAAGTTGTATAAAATATGAATGAAACTCACTACAGGGACACAATCTATGCTGAAAACTAATTCAGTTGCATTAAAACAACAAAATAACTATGAGAACTTAAGTAAGTAAAATGCAATGAAATGACATGGCCAGTTAAGGTATGATGGATTTGATTCCTTACAGTTACATAAACATAAAGTAGATAAAAGTGTGCACTGGTGGTGCTGCTTTACTGGAATTACAGCTCATCAAGGAGGACACCATTCATCAAACTCATGATTTGTCTATTAAAGTTTTATAACTTAAACAATTACAGACTTTAGCCACGTCACAGAACCACAATCAAAGGCCTCAGAAAGGTCACAGAAACACAATCTTGAAGATTAATGTTCTGCTAGTTTAAAAGAATGATGAAGGTTTTTTTCACTCTCATAGTTCATAAAAATGAAGTAAAATGTATCTTCAATGGACTGCTAACAATAGGGCACAAATCAACAACAAGCCAGCATCTCAAACCAGAAGTTAGATAACTGTAATTGTTTCTACTGTTACATTTTATAATAAAAACTCAAGTTTGAATGTTAACTGTAATGACTATTTTTTTCCCATAAATGCTTACTACTACTGTGGCTACCCAGCTACCTGTTAGCTTATTGTTTCCATCTCTTAACATTCCAAGTAGCTTCGATGAGAAGGTAGAACAGTAATAATAATCAGCAAAATGTTCTGCTTTTGCAAAAATACTTACAAGGCAATCAGTGGCAGCAATTGGACGTGCATCATGACGCAGTTCTCGACAGAAGAAATCTGCTAGACTACGATATGCAGATAAGTTGGTAACTGCTGCCTCCTCCAAGTTGCAACCAAATTTCGTAATGTAAGCAGATATGAGTCGAGTCCGGAGTGGTTCAGGTAGTTCCAGATTGCTAAACCAGCCCCAGCTCCGTGACACAAGGCGCAATGGAACAGATCGGTAGCACGTCACCTACAACAACAGTGTTATCGTTGTCAACATTCTTCATAGACTTTCCAATCAAGTTCAACATAAACAGTTCATAAAACACACACACACACACACACACACACACACACACACACACACATTACGGAGTCACCATGACTGAGTAAATATTAACTTAACAGGAGCAGCTAAGAGATAAACGATACAATGAACAATAATAGGTAATAAATACATTACAAATAATAATTTTGTCCTAATATTTTAACAAAAAGAACCAAAACATATCTACCAGGGTCTTCTTTTCCCCATCTCCTGATCACACAGCATAAATGCCACACAAGTGGCAGGTGATAGTGTGTGCCGTAAAGAACTGTGCATCTCCTGCATGGCACATTCTTTCAGTCTGTACTGAGCTGCAGTGACATAAACACAGCTGTTTCAATTGATTCTCCTGTCAACTGTGAATTGTGAAGCTTTATTCATTTTCTGCTAGCAGAAGCATGTAAGAATGAGCCAAGTGCATGGAGAAAACTTTATCAGGCAATATTTCCTTCTGGGATTGTTTTCATGTGTGACAAGGTCATTCCTCATGGTGCTGGTGCAGCTCAATGGCACCTTGAGAAATTTCAATGGGACATTACCATCACTTGCCCTACAGCACCAACCTAGTTCTGAGTAACTTCCATCTCTTCCATGAACTGAAGAATTTTAATGTAGCATGGATGTAGACCAACAAACGTGAATGTGATTTCAGGGCAATAAATGACAGTTTCTGCACAAGCGCAATGTTGAATCCTGATACATCTCAGACATTCTGTCTTACCATGTGCAGTTCGGACTACATATTCACAACTGAACTGCTCTGTAAGAAGACTGTGGGAGAAAGAACAGAACACGGGTAACAGCATCTTACTGAAACACAAGAGTTGCTACAGTATACCTGAGAAGCTGCTGTTTGCAACTATGCTTGGTTTTCAAAAGTTTTGAATTTACCTTGAGAGAAACAGGGTACTGGTGCTCTCTGACCACAAAGCTCTTCAACGTTTGGCATGAGTGCTGTCTCTGCAACAGGTTGACTACACAATCCACAATATTAAGGGCATCGAATACTGTCACTGATGCTTTATCTGGACTGTTGGTCTCAGGAGGAGACACTATTGCGAAGGAAGCTGTTGATGAAGAGTTACATCTATTGTATATAAAGGAAGTAGATGAGGTAAAGGAAATCCTTGCAGCATGCAAAGATATGCACAGAGTGAGGATCCAATGTTGAAACTTATGAAGATGAAATCCTATATCAAAGGATATGAGAACTCGCCCAGATTATACAAAATGCATGGAGAGATTCAATTAAGGAGGCAAAATAAGCGATCAGACCATTTGAAACTGTGCTTCCCTGACAATCAGAGATTATGTTCTTCTAAGTCATGTTCACTACAGAGAACAGAGGTTTATAGACATACTCAATAAGCAAGCATTTATTAATAATTTGTCAAGAAGAGTGCATAGGCAGTTGGCTGCATGTGATAAATGCTAGAGGGTACAACACACAGTACAGTATCTTGTCAAGCAGAAATGCAGAGTATTACTCCTCTTGAAGCACAATCGTTGCTCACTGTGGATAGTTTCAGACACCTTCCTACCTTTAGAGATGAAATTAAATATGTATTTGTAGCTGTACATGTATTTTCAAAATTTATAAAACTGTACCAGATACAGAGTGTGACCAGAAAAACTATGATTGTCAAATTGGAGAAAGATTACTTTAGAAAAGTGGTATTTACAGAGATGATGTTGCCAGACAATGGGTCACAGTTCATCCCAAGCTTGTGGGATGACTGTATGCACTGTAACCACATAAAATACATTAAAATGTCCACTGATCACACTGCCAGCAACCCTACCTAGAGATATGTATGAGAGATTGGGCACCTGTGCATGACTTATATCACTTCAAAGAACACAAGGTGGGCAGAATACATGCAGTTAACAGTTAATCGAAAATTTACTCAACAGCGTTAAGAATAGCACATAAAATTCTGAATTATTCACAGTCTTGTGTATCTGAGATATGACATTAACGCAAATGCTGTTTCAGCAAACTCCAATATCAATATTCAGTCAGTTCTTCTTTTATGATTCTCTGATCTTTTATTCTTTATATTGTTGATGTTACATTTAGTCTAAGATTTCCTTGTCATTTTGTAATAACTTCTTTCTTGATACTGTAATTACTTCCTTCTTGATGCTTCAAGTTGCCACAAAATATTCATACGTAATGGTCTGACCTATGTCCTACAATCATGAACAGCTTACTGTAATGTGTGAGACATGACTTGCTGCTACATAAAATGCTTATTAACCAGGTAAGAACTTGAATGGGTCTTGTAACATAACAGATGTTAAGGAAGCACACAGGGGTGCTTGTTTTTAAATGTGCTTGCCTGTCCAAATGGGTGGTGATAGTCCAGCCCAAGAAGTGGAGTTTAAGCGCAGCTCCAGGCTACAAGCTATATGGCAAAGCATGAAAGACACGGGACTCGTGGTTAATTTCCCTGCTGCCATGAAGCCTCAAATCCACACAAATGAAACAGGAGGGATGCCATGGCAAGAATGCTCACTTAAATGTGTAAAAATCTTGGATATCTAGTGTCACAAAATCCAGTTGTCCTACATGAACAGCAAAGCTATCAAATTGAGCACGTTGATGAGACGAGCCTAACACCGCTTAGAATGTTTATATATGCCAAAAACTACATAAGTTACAACAATATTAAAAACTGTAATTTATGATACTTCCCTAGTTAAATTAACTGTATGAGAACCCGAGGTGCTACAAACTCAAACAAAGTGTCAAATAAAATATACTTGTTTATAATGTAACCTGTGACTTCCCTGGTTTGATACATTAAACAGTTTTAATGTTACAAGCAACAAACAACCTTGCAGCTAAATGAGTTAAGCCACAATATGCAATTCCCCAAAGCAACATATATTATGAAGTCAGCGCAGTGTAGGAGCATCCATCACCTGTTTTCTGGCTGAGAATTTTTTTACATTATTCAATGTTTTTAATAGAAATATTAAATTTATTTAAACTGACCACCAATAAAGTTCTTGCAAGTATGATGCATATGCTGTAAATTATGAGGGCACTTGGTGAAAGATCAACTAAAGACAATTCGAATAATTGGCCACTTCATTTTTCTATTTATTTACAAACATGTTTTCTTTACATAAATGAATGTTGCAGAAGGTTTCAATATTTATTTCATAGATGACAAGGAACCAGTAGACTTGTAATGTAGTTTGTAAGCAGGAAAGAACTGTAAGAAAGAGAACTGTATGTATGTATAGTTTTAAGAAACAAGGCAATGTGACATCAGCAATGCTATATAAGTGATATATGCATTTTCTGTGGTGTCAGTGATGCTATGTGAAATGCACATGTTCTGTCATGTTTGCGACACTATATAAGCAAGAAATGCCTATTCTGTTGGAACTTCTCTGCTTCACTCATGATTGCGGTGTCAGTGACGAGTTCTGCAATAGGTAGCGGTGAACAGAGATTATATGCGGCGTATCAGCTACGCCAAATGTGAAAGACTTAAAATTTTATGCTCTGTGTTGAACTCTATCGTAACACAAGAATGGCAGAAGGTGTCAAAATGACCCCATCATACATTTTCTTCGGTGTCATATCCAATTTTTTAAATTAATTCTTGAAATTGTTTTACTCGTACTAATTTTTTCTCTTCTTGATAATCATGTAATTGGCTTTCCAAAATACTTACATTTTCTTGAACATTTTATCTGATATGCCTAAAATGGCAGAAGCGGTCAACTTGACACTGCTTCTCCTCTTAATATATGTAAATAATTCAACAATGAAGCACCAATAACCATCAATCCACCAGAGTTGTTGCTGCTCATTGTTGCACCTTGGACAATGCACATCCCAATCTGCCACAGTATATTGTATAATTCACGTAATATTCTTTGTCCACGAAAGACATTTTCAGACTTGTCAGCATGGACTTTTTGACGAGGAAATGTTATGTCTCTGGGAGAATCGTGAAGCTGAATCAGGAACTGAATTTATTGATGAAGATGAAGATTTTACACCTGAGGCAAATGAAGATGAAGTCATTGTGAATTAAAATGGATTAGTGGAGGAGGAACTGATGCTGATCTATGATGACCCTCACCTCACCCATCACAGCAGGTCAAACTGAATTATTCTACAAAGATTGTCACTAGGGATGGAACCTAGTGAGAGATTTTCAATTTTTCATCTTCTGGAAGGAGGTGAGCTGTGTACATTATAAAGGAGAGAGGAGATCCCACTACTTACACTTGCTAATGAGTAGAGGACTCTGTCATCAGCACTTTGTGTCCTATTTTTGACGAGACAATGCTATAGCTCATTAAGAAATACACAGAATGAAATGCTAAAAAAATACTTTAATAACAATGTTTGGACCACAGCACTTGAGTAATTGGAAAAAAAATTAATAGCTGTGATATATGCTCAGGGTGTCATTTGTACAAAAGATATGTCTGCAGACAATCTGTGTTCAAATTCTTTGGGATCTGCTTTCATTGAGGACATTATGACAAGGAACATATTTCAGGAGCTTCTCAGATTCTTCCATTTTGATGAAAAATGAGCAACAGCTGAGCACTTGCCAACCAAAAAATTCACTCTTGTACCCAAATTTGGGGAAGGTTCATAGAAAACAGTATTCATTATTACAAGCCTAGAGACAATATAACCATATACAAGCAACTATTACCACGCGAAACAAGATGCAGATTCACTCAATTCATGCCAAACAAATATGGCTTCAAATTCTGGATTTCTGCTAATGTTTCAATGAAGTATATATGTAATGCTTTTCCATACCTCGGACAAGAGAACATGCATAGAAAGAAGCAGTATGATGCTAAGAGTCTTGAAGCCATTTCTAAATTTAGAAAGAAAAGGGGCAACAGACAACTACCCCATGTCTCTACAACTTGCTAAGAAGCTTACAGAAAAGTAAATTTTATTAGTTGGTACAATCAACAAGATCTTTAATGAAATCCCTGATGAGGTATAAAATCCAGATGCTGAAATACAGTCCGCCACCATCCTGCACCAAACTGGCAACAGATTGCACCACGAGTACACTGCATGCTAAAGAAGCAATAAGGAAAGAAGAAACCTGCAACCATAACATTCTAAAATGCAATGAAATGTGAGGTGGTCATGGTTGATCAATTAAATATACTAAAAAAGTTGTACATAGGAGGCAGACAATGCATACCTTCTGCAATATCTCAAACGATGGCAATACATGCATGAGTCACCTACAAAACAGTACTGAACAAAAACATGAAAGGAAGGTGTTTGCACTTCAGCTGATGAATGAACTCAAGGTAACAAAAGAGGAGGAAGAATAACATACAAAAGAAAATATGGGATAAAAATCACCTACAAAATGGAAGCAGAGCCAAATTAGACTTTGCAAAGATTACAAAACCATTGCCAACTATGTAAAGTGTCAGAAAGGCATGTACGGAAAATGCAGGCATAAAACACAAACCACCTGAGCTAAATGAATCTAGCAGTTGCCAACTGAGTAAAAAGTACAATTAAGTCCTGTGTAGAATATATGGGAGTAAAACACAAAACAAATATACAAAATGTCTCACCTCAGCAATGTCTGTGGGTCATGGGGCAGAGAAGGATCTATAAATAATTGACAAATGAAAGTCTACAGTATAGGAAACTTGTTAGCAAGAGCAATGATAAATCAGTAAGATATTTTTGGTTTAAGTAAGTGATGTGTTAATTACTGTGTTAAATAATTGTTGTTATAACTCAGAAAAAAGTATGGATTCACAAACAATAAAATAAAGCACTTGTTTATGTCAGATATGAAAATATTTTATGCAGGATCAAAATGATCCTTTTCCACTGTTTTAGGAATGTAGAGACTCCGCCTTTCTAGTGTTAATTCATCACTAACAGATGAGAGCTGTTCACAGACAGAGAGAACCTTAGCATTCATCTGGTGTTAGACACTCAAGAGAGTTGAAACATTACGTTTTGCAGTGTGTCACAATGTACTGTACTGAACTAAAGCCTGTTTAAATTAATAGCTCAGAAACTGATAACACAAATGACAAACTAAATAGATATTATTGTACAGTTTGATTTTTAATTTTCAATCACAACAGGATCATGTAATGAACTTTAATTTCAGATTTTCATGAAGTTACGGCTCTTTCGGAATCTGAAATTGAGCACCCACATGTGATGAGTGCTTGGTATGGGAGTTTGCCGTGTTCAGATACAAATCTTCACTGCACTGTTCACGATGAAACTTTTTTTAATTTATTTATTTTATTATGAGGCCACAATCCAAAAGTGAATTCAATTTTATTTAATAAAATAAACTTTATTCCATTTCAGTTGTAAATATTTGTCATTTTCCATTACATAATTATCCTATTTTATCAAATTTACTCTTGATGGTTTTATCCTTATGATACATGTCAAGTGTCAAGCCACCAAAAACTTTCAGTCCGTGCAGTCTTCAGCTAGTGCACAGCTGGTGGGGAAAATGTGGGTCTACTGTGAACTGCACCTTTTAGCACCTCTTTCTGGCTGCAGGATGCTGCTGTCCACAGTATAACTGGCATTTCCCATAGGGCTTCATGTGAGGCATATTTGCAACTGATGCTGTGTTTTGCAATTCTCATCAATTGCTAGGAAACATGGAAAGGATCTGAAGATTTGACAGTAAAGTTGACCAAAGGGTGATAAACAGATTGATGCGTGATCACCTGTCAGATATGTTCAAGCCAAAATTTCTCCTATGTTGCACATTTACCTGACACATTATTATTTCAAACACAGCTTTTAACACTAATTTTGTTAGTCAAAAGAGACAGAGGGCTCCCAACTGGAAGCTCATACAAATAAACTTGTGATGTATCATTTCAGGAGGGTGACGGTTCAAACCTCCGTCCGGACATCCTGATTTAGGTTTTCCATGATTTTCCTAGATGACTGCAGGCAAATGCTGGGATGGTTCCTTTGAAAGGGCACAGCTGATTTCCTTCCCTAACCTTCCCTCAAGACGGAGCTTGTGCTCCGTCTCTAATGACCTCATTGTCAACGGGATGTTAAACACTAATCTTCTCCTCCTACATCATTTCATTTGAAACTACTTGTTTACTTTTACTGTTGATCTGACAATTTACCCATCAGGTAGATGCTACCACATCACTTCTCAATACGTCACACACATATCTGTTTATAACAAATAATTTGGCAGACATTTCCACTACCATATGATTGTACCAGCGACATGAAATGAGAGCAGACAATATTTTTCTGACTCAGCTAAAAGGTGCCAGAGATTCAGGTTTACAGTAGTGAAATGGCACCAAATGAGAAAAATTTTTGGAAATCGTACATCATCACTTTTTCCAGTGTCATTTTTGTACAACCTTTCAGTGAAATAATAATACGAAAAAGGTTTCATCACTGGAAAGATCCCTAATAAATATACTGTAATCTGACACACAAAACCAGGACCATTCTAAATCCTTCTCAACAAAAGAGGTCTGTTTGAAGAAAGCCAGTAGAATTCAACCATCCAATATGACAGGGTTCAAAAACGAAATGTGATTCAGTCTACTGCAAACTGTCATTTATGATCTTCTAGACCACGGGTTTTCAATCTGCGCATTGCAGCTCCCAGGGGCAATGTGGCCTCAGAGTTGAGACTTTGCGGTGGTTTCATAAAAATAATAATTTGGTTTGAGTAAAGAAATAATGTGTGCACTATTATAGTAGTGATATCTAGTGAGCTGACAAGTGTTGTTACTATGAGAGCATGGTAGATGGAAATCAAATCCTACTCTGTGACTAATTTGTCTTCATTCAGTATCAATCAATTTGAAGGTTAGTTTTGTCAAATGATGATTTTTAATTGTTGTTCCTCCTCTGTGACTGGCGTTTCTCTGCCCATAAGGCTAATTTTTTAAATGTAAGTACAATACGTGATACTTCAAATGTATCATGCAGTTCTAAAGATGAAAAATTAAGAAGTACGATGACAGTTGACAGTTAGGTGAACTTCAGTTTTACACGTACTGCTGCTAGAAATGAGGAACAGTCACAGAGCATCATTTGTTTCATTTCCTAGCTATTGAAAGCAAATCAACTTAAAAAAAGAAATAAAAAGAAAAACAGCTGCTCTGGACATGGTATCTATTATGATAGGCGAGTCAGCTGCCAGACAACACTTATTCGTTGAATGCTTGATGTGGGTGACAACATGAATGATTAACTGGTTGAAAAACTTGAAAGTAATGGCAACTTCACTCTTCAGTTGGATGAAGCTACAGACAACCACAATGATGCACATCTAATTTCTTACTTGTGATTTATCCATAAGAATAAATTTCATAACAATCTTCTTTCCTGCAGAAAAATAACTCTTATAACAGACCTCTTTGAAATGGTACACTCTTTTGTAGTAGAAAACCACATTAACTGTGAAAATTTTATGGATGGCTGTTATCCATTGAAAGACTGCCCATGCTATTTGGACAATCTGTTTTATTCACCAATATGCAGTGGTATCGAAAAGCATGAGTGCTGCCCTTCATGAAGTTGTTCTACCAGTGATCAAAGTGGTAAACTTCATTAAAAGTCAGCCACCAAAGTCAAAAGTTCAACAAATTTGCATTGATACAGGGCTGAGCACATTTCCCTAATTTATTACAGTGAATAGCTTCCATGTGCGACTACTTTGAAAAGGGTGTATGAACTCAGGAATGAATCTCACTCTTACCTTGCTCAAGAGAAAAACTTGAATTCCAAAAAGTTCATAGACTATGGCTGTTTTGACTGGCATAACTCTGTAACATCTTTGAAATACTCAATTCATTATCCCTTCAAAGCAATAAGACCAACAGCCTGCAGCTGTCAGATAAAATTCTTCAGCCTTCAGAAAGAAGCTACTACTATGGAGGAAGAAGTTGGATGATAAAATATATTACATTTTCCCTGCTCTTAACTCAGTTTCAGAAGACAACATCTTTCAGCTCAGTGAGGAATTGAAGTATGTTTGTGGACCATTTAAATGAACTCACTGATTACTTTTTGAAGTACTTTCCAGAAGATGATGATGTACAAGACTGGATCAAAGATCCTTTCATTACTTAACCACCCATCAACTCTTATTATCGAAGGACAAGAGCAACTGATTGATATTTCTTCAGGCTCCAAATTGGAATAGAAGTTTGTTCCCTCTCATCACTTCTTGAGTTTTAGAGCTTGGTGAGGCAGAAGCATTTGCAAGCATGTAACAAGCCCTACGAGTTTTTACACCTTTACGTTCTTCAGCAGACAGTCATCAACACAAAATGTAGACCATAAGTGAATGTGGAGAGAGATGAGAGTCTTAATTTCCAAACTTTGCTGAGACTTGAATAACTGGTTATGAAGAAGCATGCTTACCCTTTCCGTGGATTTTGTTGCAAAAATAAGATGTAGTAACATTAACAGTCGATTAACATTTTTTAAAACTTTTATTTACCCTACACTTCAAATGTTCTATGTGAAAGGATCTGCGTATGGTTTATGTTCTGGTCAAGGTTTTCAAAAAGTTTGAAAACCACTATTCTAGGACTACGGTGCTTATGTAAGGGCTTGATCATCTAAAAGAAAATTGCTGAACACAAAAAAGACTTTCAGGTGGCATTTGACTGTATTTATAAGGCAATGAATTACCACATTAGATGCCACTTATCTTCTCTCACATAAAAAGGTAACATTTGAGCAACTATGCGCAACAATGCCATTGACAAGAAAAATATCAAGTTTTGCTGCCAGTGCTGAGAAAAATTCTACAAGGATCAGTAGTGGTCATCACATCCTCTTGGATCAGTGGAGCCACACTGTCAGATTCTCCCCTCATTTTCTCCAGGACATAAATCATGAAATGTGGATTCCTGTTCTATTTCATGACATCACAGTCAAAAGTGTGAAGGCTGTTCAATAAATGACACCCATAAAACTGTTACTTAAAAATCTTTAGTGGTCAGCAGGGAGGTTGCTACTGGTGCTGTCGTCATCGTCATCATGTTTGAAGAGTGGTTTGATGTAGTTCCCCACATTAGTCCAGCTTGTGAAAGCCTCTTCACCTCTGCAGAATCACCGCAACCACATTATTAGCAAACTGACAATTCCTAGATGCCTCAAAATGTGTCCAATCAATTGATCCCTTCTTTTAGTCAAGCCCCATCATAACTTTCTTTTCTTCCCAATTCGATTCATTACCTTCGTTCGTTTTTAAGTCTACGCATCTAATCTTCAACATTCTTCTGTAGCACTACATTTAAAAAGCTGTTTTTCTCTACTTGTTACACTCTTTGTCATCCATATAACTCTAGAAAAATACTTTTCGAAATTCTGTTCTTATCACTGCCTATCTGAATTTTACATCCTCTCCACTTCTGCCATCATCAGTTATCTTGGTCCCAAATAGCAAAACTCACCTACTACTTTAAGTGTCTCATTTCCTAATTTAATTCTCTTGGCATCACCTGATTTAATTCGACTATATTCCACAACCTTGTTTTACTCTTTGGGGGCTCATCTTCTACCCTCTTTTCAAAACACTATATATTCCGATCAAATGATCTTCCAAGTCCTTTGCCATCTCTTCACAGAATTACAATGTTATTGACAAACATCACTGTAATTATTAAAAGAATTTAAAACATCTATTAGGTCATGTAATAATGGTCACTTGATTTTTGTGGAACCTTTCTGTTTTTTCATCACACTTTCAGGTCCTGCCAATCTTCACAGGATCACTGCAAACATGGTGAATGCAAACCTTTAAAACTGTTGTCAGTTGTGAATAAACATAACATGTAGACACATGATATTCATAGAGAAATTCTTAGAATCTAACTTGTATGTACTTGTAGCATAAATTATTTTGAGCCTAAAGGAAAAATTCTGGGCATTCTTGAGGAACTAGAAATGTAACAAAGGGCATCTTCGTTTATTACCAAATAGCATAATTAGTGAACAGGTTACCAGTAGTAGACAGTGGTTTTTCAATATATTCGACAATTTGTTACAACAGAAAGGGGGAAAATTGGTCTTTCTTTTGCTCATGTATCACAATCCTATAATGTACACATAATTTCATGTCATAAGAGAAAATAGTATCTTATGACATTTGCACTATTCCTGTTTTTAATAGTTTTAGCTGTTTTTTTAAATAATTATTATTTTTAGTTACTCATTGTGTTTGCCTGTTTGTGAGAATGAAAGGTACAATTTTTTATACATTTTATATAATTTCGTGTGGAGAGGGGGGGGGGGGACCCTTATTATAGCTGCAGTCTTGTCACTGCAAATGTTGTAGATTGCTCTTTATTTCCAGTATTTTATCCTTCCTGCCTTCTTATACTTGTGTGTCAACATAATTAATTGCAGTGGAAAATTCACCAATCCACAATGTCGGTAGTCCAATAGAATACAACAGTGGTAGAGCCAATGGTAAACACAATTTGAAAAATTGTCAAGTCAGAGTGTTCACAACATCCTGAATGAAGTGTCAAGGGATGTGGCCAGGGGGGGTTTGGAAGCAAATTCTGCCCATTAACTCCCAGTGCATAGGCAGCTGTGGTGGGAGAGTGTGATGGTATACGTTGTAATACAAGGTGGCAGCATGTCCCACATCCTTTATATTGTGCTGATGAAAGAGGGTTGTGTAGAAACCTTAATTTATGGTAGTAGTGTTAGAGGAAGGACTGCATATGTTGTGGGAATCTTCTATTTATGTGCAGATACAAAACACATAATAAGCACAGTACAGTGACAAGGCATGACAGAGGGCAAATGTTTTGCTGGTGGGGAAGGAGCCATATGCACTTGAGGTCGCGACTTGCGGTGCCACGGACACCAAAGAAGAGAGATCGGGATGACAAATGTTGTTGTTCCAGAAAAGAAAAACAAAAGAAGATTCTATGGAATTACTACTTATTTCTTGACTCTGGCACGCTAACAAAGTGTGTCTGGCACGATAACAAACTGTCTGTCTGGGATACTAACAAACTGTCTGTCGATGAGTATAGTCATTAAGACCTTAAATGTGAATGTTTAACTGATATGTTGAAAGTGCTATGGTGACTGTTAAATACAGAAAGATTTTAAAAAGAAGTGGTTACATGATTTCGTAGCCAGTTGGTAGCAAACAATCTTCCATTATCACAGAGCTTTTCTCCATATGGTGAAGAAGTTTGATATAGCTATCAGTGGCACTGTATAGCAGGACCACAAGTTCAAGGAGTGACATAAGTGCAGAAAGAAAAGATTTAAAGGTAAAGGGAATCATGAACATATAACTGACAGATCACACTTCAGAATTGGTACCCTGCTCAAGTACTCTCCAGCAGCAAATACTAGCATTAACATTCCACGTGGTGACCGAGGAATGAAAGAAAAAGGCACTGAGATAAGGTTGTGGTGAGACAGAGAAAAATTTCACCATAAAATTGTTTGTACCTGAAATGTGCAGTTACAATAGGTGAAGAAGATGATGTGTTGGGATGACAACCAAATATCTAGATAACAGCAAAATTAACAAAGTAAAGAAGGTTTGCTGAAGAGAGTAACGCTTCAACATTAAAAATGGTTATCGTGTGTGAGTACTGGCTCAGCATGTAATACGAGATATGTTAAGTCACCTAAATGGAAGAGTCTGTGAACAATTTCTCTCTCTCTCTCTCTCTCTCTCTCTCTCTCTCTCTCTCTCTCTCTCTCTCTCACACACACACACACACACACACAGGCATCTGCTTCACACTGCAGCACAATATAAAATGAATTAGGTGAGCTGTAATGTGGACTGTCAACAGTTATGTTTCACATTATGACTAATTTTATCAGTAGTACTACATACTTTTTCACGGGGATAAAACATTCATTCAATATAACTAGTGTATTTGAGTGAGTAATCTTCACACTTTAGCATATGCCTATCCTCGGAGCATGAATAAAAAAATGTTAAGTGAGATTTTAGATAAACTGTAATGGTGCAATCAATTAGATGAACTGTCTCACAATATAATAACAATATCAAATGATATGACAACACACAAAACGGAGAGTAAAACTCACACAGATAAGTTGAAACAGCTGGGTAGGCTAGAAGATATGTCTAATGATGTAACACCACTTGCAGATACAGTTTCTCAAATTGAGGCAACCTTAGAAAACATACCTACGATGTTCAAAACAGAAATGAAGAAACACTGTGATTCGGTTAGCAAGGAGGTAGAGGAAAATTTAAATAATGTCAATGATGCTATAAAATGATTACAAGATATAACTATGAATGATTTGAAAACTGTAGCAACCAAATCTCAGATACACAAAACAGGGTCAAAGTGTTGGAATTAAATAGAAATCTTATTGAAAGTGAGAGTGATCCAAATACCATAACTAGTCTGGAAGCTCTAATGTTACTCCAACTTCTGTTCTGATTAAAATACTTCTCATTACGAGAGATTCATTGTAGCAAGAGAGTGATGTAGTTTTTGAGTGGAATACTTAGCTTTGACCTGCTGAATTCTCTTTCACTAATAAAGTCCATTAGAGGATGTATATTGCAGATTTGCCTGGATTTTAGACATGATGAAAACTATGTTAAAATAATGTTTTCCAACACACTGATGATTCCTTTTAACAGCAGATGCATTTTCCATATGCATTTACAAAGATCTTCATAAATAAACTGTTCTCTACTAACATGACTGACAAAACAACAACTGTTACAGATTTTCTGTCATTACATTGGCCAAATAGCAGCTGACTCCCAGCGCTTTGCATCACTGAATATATACCCTATCTTAACAACGAATGTTCTTTAGCCTATTGTCAAAAACAATTACATTTACTGATTTATAATGAAAAGTTAACATGATACATAAAATGCACAAGTCTCATTAAATACATCAGATGACTGATAAATGCTCCAAAAGTCTCTTTTTAGTTAAGTTGGAATTTACAAATTTTGCTAATTAACTATTGGTTTAATTGTGAGAGATATTTCTCCTAACATTTCTATGGGAATGTAATAAGGCAATCATGAGAATGGAATTTTAAATTTTGCTGAAATTTGACAGCATGTTAATTCACAATGTCAGGTTTTTAACTAATTACAACTTTCTATTAATTACAAAAGTTAAATGATCTGAAATAATGTTAATGATGTTGATTTTGTATATAAATGAACCATACAGTTCAATTTGCTGACAGAAATTAAGAAAAACCATACTTTCTAACTTTTGTCCACAACGTATTGTGGATTGGGTAATATACAATCTGCTAAACTTTTGGTGGTATCTAAGCATTCATTACCTACCCTATAACTAGTCCTATTAAAAGACACATATGCAGCTATTAGTAGAACAGAAAGCATACGAAAAGTAGACACAACTAGCCACTAGTGGCAATTATAATTCTATTGAAGATACTGTTGATCCCCAGAACGAATTTCAAAAATTGTGGGAAGAGTTAAATAACACTAAATAGGAACTTGGGAGTAAAACATCTGCACCCAATATTGAGTTATCTGCAGAGGTATTAGAGGAATTGCAATTAGGGAGTGGATTGAACTGATCAAAATAATTCCGCAAGTTTAAACCTGAAGGTGATGTACACCCAATAAAATTCTTATGGATATTTTCACGATCTATGCCCCAGAAATGAGATGGCTAAGAAAATGGATTCTGCACTGGGACATTTAGCAGCTGACACAGCAGAATGGAGAACAGCCAATTCTGAGGAATTTAATTCATAGGAGAACTTCCAGGAAAAATTTAAGAGAAAATAACTTTAAAAGTATTAGACTGAAAGTACTATACACTGAAGCGTCAAGGAAACTGGTATAGCCATGCATATTCAAATACACAGATATATAAACAGGCAGAATATGGCGCTGCGATCGGCAACACTTATATAAGACAACAAGTGGCTGGTGCAGTGGTTAGATCGGTTACTGCTACTAAAATTGCAGATTACCAGATTTAAGTGAGTTTGAGTGATGGGATTTTCCAATATGACCATTTCATGAGTTTACCATGAGTATCAGATAAAACATCAAATCTCCGACATCGCTGAGACAGGAAAAAAATCCTGCGAGATCAGGACTAGCGACAACTGAAGAGAATCGTTCCAACTTGACAGAAGTGCAACCCTTGAACAGATTGCTACTGATTTCAATGTTGGGCCACCAAAAAGTGTCAGCACGTGAACCATTCAACGAAACGTCACAGATATGGGCTTTCGGGGTTGAAGGCCCACTCGCGTACCCTTCATGACTGCACAACACAAAGGTATTCACCTCGCCTGGGCCCGTCAACACCAACATTAGACTGTCAATGACAGGAAACATGTTGCTTGGTCAGACAAGTCTCATTTCAAATTGTATCGAGCGAATGGACATATATGGGTATAGAGACAACCTCATGAATTCATGGATTCTGCATGTCAGCAGGGACTGTTCAAGCTGGTGGAGGCTCTGTGATGGTGTTGGGCATGTGCAGTTGGAGATATATGGGACCCCTGATACATCTAGATACAACTCTGACAGGTGACATGTACGTAAGCATCCTGTCTGATCACCTGCATCCAGTCATGTCCATTGTGCATTCTGACAGACTTGGGCATTTCCAGTAGGACAATGCGACACCCCACACACCCAGAATTGCTACAGAGCAGCTCCAGGAACACTCTTTTGAGTTTAAACACAGTATCACTGTTCAGTCAAAACCTGGTCCTGGAAATTCTTTCTGGTACTTAAACATGACTTGCAGCTCCGCAAACGATTTATGTGTATGAAAAATTACAAGTTGCACCATGAAAACAAAAGATACAGGTTTAATTCCTGTTGATGACAGGTCACTGGACATGTAGCATAAGCTTAGACTGGAGAAGATTCAGTCAGGTCCTTTTCAAAGTAATTACCATTGTATTTGCCATAAGCAGTTTATGGAAAGGACAAACTTCTAAATCTAGATGGTCAGATAGGGATTTGAAATACCATCTTCTTGAATATAAGTACAATGTCTTACACCATTGCATCACCCCAATCAGTCAAATTGCATCATGGCTTCAATTCAGAACTAATGTGTGTTTAGAAGTCACAATCTACAGTTTTGGCAATATTTGCTTGATACTACTTGAATAAACTTGACCATTTTTTGAATTTTAATACCCTTTAACATAATAATACAGATACAAATAATTACTATAAAAATAATACTGAGTGCAAACTCATTAAAGTTAATTTAAAACATTCACCAACCTCCCAGTCCTTTGCCTCTTCTACGGGTTCCTTCGTGTGTTTCTTTTTTATGTAGTTCCACTGAACCACACCAACAGTTGCAAACAGGAGACTTAAAGGAAGAGGCCTCCAAACACGTCTCAGGTATTGCCATCGCTGGTTACTCTTACTGACGTCTGCATACTCTATTAAAAAAAAAAAAAAAAAAAAAATAAAAAATAAATAAATAAATAAATAAATAAATACTGTTAAAAATGAAAATACCACCCAGTAACTACTGTTTAAAAGCAATATTTCACACTAACAAAGTTCTCACTCTCTGACATCAATACCCTTGCACATAAGATACACATTTATCACACAAACTGAAAGCAGAGAAACAAATTCAACACACAAATGAAATCTTAAAAGGCAAAATTGGATAAAATAACTCTGTATAATAGTGTCATATCTAATAAAGGGTGTCCCTGGAGGAATATACAATATTCAGGGATATGACAGAAATGATCATTCAAATCATAAAAGTCCAATAAACATAGTCTCTAAAATGCACATCTTAAAAGCTATGAGCACTTGCTAAGTAGTAAAGATATGTTTCACAGTAATGAAGATAAACAAGTGCTCATAGCTTTTAAGGTATATATTTTAGAGCCGATGATTACTAAATTTTCTGTATTGTATTGTATTTTATTTGTATTCATCTCATTACGTACATTTTACACGTCATATCATCACATTGTACAGGACACACATTGCTTCGAATGATTGTTCCTGTTATATTCCTGAATACTTACCATTCCTCCTGAAACATCCTGCAGAAGAAAATGCAGGAAGAAAGGATTTTAGAGATTATAGTCTTATTGATTGGTTACTGGTGACATAAAATTCGCTTAGTTGAGCATGAATGAGGAAGAAATCAGGTTGTAGCCTTATTGAATAAAACAGTCTAGCCTTCATTTGAAGTGATTTTGAGAAAACAACAAAAATCTAAATCAGGGCAGCCAAATATGTATTTGAATCATGATTCTCCAGAATATATTCCCAGTTATTTCAAGTTAACCCTTTTGACACAGCACCGGAGTTTCACTTGGGCACTAGTTACGCCAGTGGATGAGTGAGATTTGCGTGGCATCTCAACAGTGGTCAAGAGAGCCACGGAAAGGGAAACACCTCAGCGCATCACAATGAGACTGCTACGCCAGAAGAAGTGAGTGACCATTACAAAACATTTTTGTGCAAACATCAGTCCAGCTTCCAAAGTGACATCGCCTCTTACTAAGTTTTCTCTTCTTCGACAGAATGACCACAGAATTTATGAAAAGACTACGTAACATCAATATGATCTTTTTGTAAAGTTGTTTTTGTAATGTCATTTAGCCTGAAGATGAGGTATTCCCTAGAAACATGTCACTTCATAAATAAGTAATACAACAGTTGACAAAGTTTGCGACTGGTAGCGGTAATTTAAAAAAACCTTTACATATTTCTTGAGACAGTCACAGTTGAAAAATAGTCAAAACACATTGAAGCTCACTAGCATGTCTGCTGGTTCAAGACATAGTCTTCAGTCGTCGTATAAGATCTTCTGAGTTTCAAATGTGATTTTCACATTTTCCTACCAAAGGGCTTAGAAGAGAAGCCAGATGTTTTTCCAGGTAATATGTTAGAGCTCCTATATTGCTCACGATGGGGCAAAGAAGAAACCCCTTCCTTATGCATCTTAAGCAGAGAATAAAATTGTTGTGGAACTGGTGCTTGTACTCTTAATCTCTTTTGAAGATGTTCACGGAACTGACAGGATTTGACGAGTGAAGCCATTGCAGCAACATGTCAGTAAGCACCTGAAGATGACAAGCAGTTGTCTCATTGAAATAGTGTGCAGCTTCCACAACATTATCCAGTGTGATGCCTATGAAGAAATGAAGCAGTTACAACGTTGCGAAGTCTCAAACAGCACAAAATTATTTGATATTGGCGTACACATCACGAAAATAATACCAACTTGGCTGTATTATTTAACAACTTATTTTTAGCAAATTATAACATTTCACCAATTTGTTACTTTTTGTTGAATGGGATGCATGTTGTTGGTATGGTCTACAGTCCGAAGACTCATTTGATGCAACTCTCCATGCTACTCAATCCTGTGCAAGCCTCATCATCTCCGAATAACTACTGCAACCTATATCCTTTTGAATCTGCTTACTGTATTCATCTCTTCGTAACCCTCAACGATTTTCACTCCCAACACTTCCCTCCAATACTAAATTGGTATTACCTTGATGCCTCACAATACGTCCTGTCAAATGATCCCTTCTTTCGGTCAAGTTGTGCCACAAATTTCTTATCTCTCAAATTCTATTCAGTACTTTCTCATTAGTTACATCATCAACCCATCTAATCTTCAGCATTCTTCTGTAACACCATATTTTGAAAGCTTCTACTCTACTTTTCTCTAAACTGTTTATTGTCCATGTTTCACTTCTACACATGGCAACACTCCATACAAATGCCTTCAGAAAAAGACTTCCTAACACTTAAATTTCTATTTGAGGTTAACAAATTTCTCTTCTTCAGAAATGCTTTTCTTCCCATTGTCAGACTACATTTCATATCCTTTCTACTTCAGCCATCCTCAGTTAATTGCTGCCCAAACAGCAAAACTGGTCTACTACTTAAAGTACCACGTTTCCCAATCAAATTTCTTCAGCATTTCTGATTTTATTTGACTACATTCTATTATCCTTGCATTGCTTTTTTGATTTTCATCTTACATTTTCCTTTCAACACACTGTCCATTTCATTCAACTGCTCTTTCAAGTCCTTTGCTGTCTCTGACAGAATTAAAATGTCACTGACAAACCTTAATGTTTTTATTTCTTCTCTGTGAACTTTAATTTCTACTCCAATTTTTTCTTCGGTTTCTTTTACTGCTTGTTCAACGTACAGATTGAGTAACATCAGGGATATGCTAAAACCCTGTCTCACTTCCTTCTCAACCACTGCATCCCTTTCATACCCATGACTTATTGCTTTTCACAATATATATAAATGACCTAGTAGATAGTGTTGGAAGTTCCATGCGGCTTTTCGCGGATGATGCTGTAGTACACAGAGAAGTTGCAGCATTAGAAAATTGTAGCGAAATGCAGGAAGATCTGCAGCGGATAGGCACTTGATGCAGGGAGTGGCAACTGACCCTTAACATAGACAAATGTAATGTATTGCGAATACATAGAAAGAAGGATCCTTTATTGTATGATTATATGATAGTGGAACAAACACTGGTAGCAGTTACTTCTGTAAAATATCTGGGAGTATGCGTGCGGAACGATTTGAAGTGGAATGATCATATAAAATTAATTGTTGGTAAGGCGGGTACCAGGTTGAGATTCATTGGGAGAGTCCTTAGAAAATGTAGTCCATCAACAAAGGAGGTGGCTTACAAAACACTCGTTCAACCTATACTTGAGTATTGCTCATCAGTGTGGGATCCGTACCAGGTCGGGTTGACGGAGGAGATAGAGAAGATCCAAAGAAGAGCGGCGCGTTTCATCACAGGGTTATTTGGTAACCGTGATAGCGCTACGGAGATGTTTAGCAAACTCAAGTGGCAGACTTTGCAAGAGAGGCGCTCTGCATCGCGGTGTAGCTTGCTCGCCAGGTTTCGAGAGGGTGCGTTTCTGGATGAGGTATCAAATATATTGCTTCCCCCTACTTATACCTCCCGAGGAGATCACGAATGTAAAATTAGAGAGATTTGAGTGCGTACGGAGGCTTTCAGACAGTTGTTCTTCCCGCGAACCATACGCGACTGGAATAGAACACACCATTGGGTGGCTTGCGGAGTATAAATGTAGATGTAAATGTAGATGCAGATGTAGACTGTTATAACTGCCGTCTGGTTTCTGTAGAGGTTGTGAATAGTCTTTTGCTCCCTGTGTTTTACCCATGATATCTTCAGAATTTCAAAGACAGTATTCCACTTAACATTGTCAAAGGCTTTCTCTAAGTCTACAAATGTAACTATCTCTCCTTAACCCATCTTCTCATAGAAGTTGTAGGGGTCAGTATTGCCTTGCATGTTCCTACATTTCTCCAGCATCAAAACTGATCTTCCCTGAGATCGGCTTCCACCAGTTTTTCCAGTCTTCTGTAAAGAATTTGCGTTAGTATTTTGGAACCATGACTTATAAACAGATAGTTCAGTAATTTTCACATCTGTCAGCAACTGCTTTCTTTGGAATTGGCATGACTCTGTTTTTCTTGAAGTCTGAGGGTATTTCACCTGCCTCATACATCTTGCACACCAAGTGGAAGAATTTTGTCATGGCTGGCTCTCCCAAGGCTACCAGTAGTTCTGATAGAATGTCATCTATCCCTCAGGGCCTTGTTTGTGCTTTAGATCTTTCACAGTTCTGTCAAATTCTTTTTGCAATATCACGTCTCCCAACTCCTCTTCATCTACATCCACTTCCCTTTCTACAAACTGCCCTCAAGTTCATCCCCCTTGTATAGACCCTGTATGTACTCCATCCACCTTTCAGCTTTTCATTCTTTGCTTAGGACTGGTTTTCCATCTGAGCCCTTGATGTTCATACAGCTGCTTCTCTTTTCTCCAAAGGCCTCTTTAAGTTTCATGTAGGCAGTATATATCTTTCTGGTAGTGAAATACACTTCTAAATACTTACATTTGTCCTCTAGCCATTCCTGCGTAGCCATTTTGCACTTCCTATCAATTTCATTTTTTTAACATTTGTATTTCCTTTCACGTGCTTCAGCTGCTGCATTTTTAAATTTTCTCCTTTCATCAATTAAATTCAATATCTCTTTTGTTATCCACAGATTTAGCTACGCCTAATGCTCCTTCTGGAACTCTAAAAAATCTTCGGTTATTTCAATTTCTCCAGGTCCCATCTCCTTAATTTCCTACCGTCTTTCAATTTCTTCAGTGTTCATCTAAAGCTCATAACCAAAAAATTGTGGACAGAGTCCACATATGAGGAGGAATCCAAAACTTTCGGGACGGGTGCTGCCATCTGGAAGGTAGGAGTAGTAGATCTTTGCACCGCTAGGTGGCGAGAGCAGCATATCTGATGAGTCAGTGTGCGGAGTGGCATTCAGCTGGGAGGACGTGTTGCATGTCCACAGTGATTTCTGTAATACTTTGTGTTTGCTGTGTGGTGATCCTACAATGGATCTGCGAACAGAACAGTGTGTGTGTGTGTGTGTGTGTGTGTGTGTGTGTGTGTGTGTGTGTATCAAATTCTGTGCAAATCTCGAGAAAAGTGATATGGAGCCCCTTGCAATGATTCAATAAGTGTTTGGGGGACAGAGCATGAAGATGATGTTCACTTTGGAAGACCCAAAAACGCTAGACAGGTGAAGGGCAAAGTGAAGAGCATGGGGGGGGGGGGGGAGGGGGTGAGAGCGAGGGGGTTGAGAGCGAGGGGGTTGAGAGCGAGGGGGGTGAGAAGGGGGAGGGGGAAGGGGGAGGGAGGCAGGGGGAGGGGGGAGGGAGGGGGAGGGTGTGGGAGGGAGGGAGGGGATGGAGGGGAGGGAGGGTGGTAGAGAGAGTGGTAGAGAGGGTGGTAGAGAGGGGGGGAGAAGATGGGGAGGAGGAGGAGGAGGAGGAGGAGGAGGAGGAGAACACAGGATACTGTTGGTCCTCTTGTTAACTATTTTTCCACACATCGGCATCCTGCTGAATGCTTGTGGGATGCTGTGGCACAATGGCGCAAGCTTCTTTATGTGCTGCTTTAAGAACTCTCCTACCAGCTCCTTCTCTCAATTCAGAATCTCTTTCTCCACCTGGCTTCAGAGAGGTGAAAAGATGATACCCTGAAGGTGCCAAATCAGGGAACACAGGGGGAGGGTGTAGTTCAAAACGACCCTACCAAATGAGTCCATGACTGTGTGCCTTAGTGATTAAGACTGCGGGAGGACTGGTGGTGTCATGCAACAGAACAAGCACTCTCCTCTAGTTAGCTTTGCCTTCCTTTTGTTTGGATTGCTCCTTTGGAGGTTTTTTTAGGGTCTCAAATATTGTTGTGCATTGCTGGTCTCCCTGAGACAGTCCCAGAAATTTGACCAAAATCACGCCTTTTCTGTACCAGCACAATGAGGCTTTTTTTTTTTTCCTGTAATTGTGGTTTTGGGTTTTCTGCAGGTGGGGAATTGGTGTAACGCCATTATGATGAGTGCCTTTTTGTCTTCAATGTGTAATGAGCCACCCACGTTTCATCTCAAGCCACAACAGAGCTCACAAAATCCTCACCTTTCTATCCAAGTTGCTCAAGAAACTCCCGGGTACTATTAATCAAACTTTTCTTGTGCTGCTCTCTCAGCTGTTTTTGGATCCATCTTGCCCACATTTATCAGTATTCCAGAGTTTCTGTGAGTGTCTTGTGTATGAGAGTCTGGACAGTTGTGGAAACATTGCAAAAATTTCAAACCATTGTCAACTGGGAGGGCTGCGGGTAGGGGTGGGAAGGGAAGCAGAAAAGGATGGAAATATAGATGGGGAAAAGAGACTAGTGGGCACGTTGGTGGGATAGAACGCTGTGTAGTGTTGAAGTGGAAGCAGGGAAAGGGATAGATAGATGAAGGACAGGGGCTACCGGAGGTTACAGGATACATTTCAGGGATAGTTCCCACCTGCACAATTCAGAAAAGCTGGTGTTGGAAGGAAGCAGTCACTGAACTGAAGCACGTTGTGTCAGATAGCATGTTCAGCTACTGAGTGGTTCAGCTGTCTATTGGCCACAGTTTGTTGGTGGCCATTCATGTGGACAAACAGCTTGTTCGTTGTCACGTCCATGAAGAAAGCAGCACAGTGCTTGCAGCTTAGTTTCTAGATCATGTGACTGCTTTCACACATAGTCCTGCCTTTGATGGGACAAGAGATGCCAGTGACCAGGCTGGATTAGGTGGAGAGGAAGTACGGAACATGTTTCGCATCTAGGTCTATCGCAAGTACATGAGCCATGAGGCAAGGGACTAGGAGAAGGATAAAGTAAGGATGGATAGTGATACTATGTAGGTTTAGTGGTGGCAGAATACCACTGTGGGAACGGCATGAAGGTCAGTGGGTTGGATATTTCTCATTTCAGACCAGAGGTAACTGAAACACTCATGGAGAATGTGACATGTGATTCAGTAGCTCCAGTCCTGGATGGTACTAAGTCACGAAGGAGGAGGAGGATATTAGTGTTTAACGTCCCGTCGACAACGAGGTCATTAGAGACGGAGCGCAAGCTCGGGTGAGGGAAGGATGGGGAAGGAAATCGGCCGTGCCCTTTCAAAGGAACCATCCCGGTATTTGCCTGAAGCGATTTAGGGAAATCACGGAAAACCTAAATCAGGATGGTCGGAGACGGGATTGAACCGTCGTCCTCCCGAATGCGAGTCCAGTGTGCTAACCACTGCGGCACCTCGCTCGGTGAGCTACTAAGGCATGAAGGAACTGCTCCTTTGTGGCCAGACAGTGGGTATATGAAACGTGGAAGGTGACTGGGGAGAGATGACATGGGAGATCTGTTTCTCTATGTGGCTGGGACAGTAATTTTGGTTTGTCAATGCCTCAGTGAGTCCTGAGGTGTATTTGGAGAGGAATTGCTCATTACTAAAGATGCAACAACCACAGATGGTTACGCTGTATTAGGGAATTCTTGGTATGGAATTAGTGACAACTGTTGAAGTGGAGATACTGCTAGTGGTTGGTAGGTTCAATATGGATGGAGGTACTGATCTGGCTGTACTGGATTTGGAGGTCAACATTGAGGAAGCTGGCATATTGGGTTGAGAATGAGGTGAAGTGATGGGGAGAGAAGGTGTTGAGGTTCTGGAGGAATATGGATACGGCTTGCTCACCATTGATCCAGACCACGAAGGTGACATCAATGAATGCGAACCAGGTGAGGTGTTTGGGATTCTGGGTTGTTAAGAAGGATTCCTCTAGATAGTATATGAACTGGATGGCACAGTATGTTGCCACGTGGCTGTCTGCTGCTCTACTGTGGAATTTTTGTAGGTGATGCCTCTAAAGGTGAAGTACTTCTGGGTGAGTGTGTAGTTGGTCATGGTGACCAGTACGGAGGTTGTAGGTCTGGAGTCATTCAGGCATTGGGAAGGGTGGTGTTCAATAGCACAATAGCAGCAAGGCAATAGACACTGGTTATGTTGTGTAGAGAGAAATGGAATCAATAGTCACAAGCTGGGTGTCGTGTTGTAAAGGAACAGGAACTGTGGAGAGTCGGTGGAGGAAATGGTTGGTGTCTTTTACACAGGATGGTACGTACAAGTAATAGTCTGAAGATGTTGGTCCACAGCACCAGTGTGTGCCTCACAGGGGAGGGGGGGGGGGGGCAGTAATAAGCGAAAATGGGGTGTCCTCAATGGCTGGTTTTATGGACATTCGGAAGGACGTAGAAGGCAGGTGTGTGGGAAGTGGCAGGTGTGAGAAGAGAGATTTATGGGAGAGGTTCTGGGATGGGTCTCAGGATTTGAGAAGGGCCTGGAGATCATGTTGGATTTCTGGAAGTGGATGAAACTGACAGCTGGTGGAGTCACTCCACCAGGAAGTCCCTGCAGTTCAAACCCACAGTGGTTGAGCCTTGTTAGCAGGTAGTATTATAAGGTTGGGATCAGTTTTTAGGTGGATGATTGTGGTTCCTTCTGCAGATGCAAGGTTAGTTACCATGTCAAGGGATTTGGGGAATGATGGCGAGGAAAGGTTTGACATTAAGAAATTCTGGTGTGTAAACAAGGCCTGTTTTGGAAGCAGTGGGGATGAATCACAGTTGGATGGAGGAGTGGTCTGAGTCAGGCAGGGTTCAAAAATGGTTTTAGGTGAAGTCCAGTTGGTAAGGTTGGTGACGGACAAGTGTTTCCACTGTTTAAGACTTCTGGATGAAAAGTTAATGACTGTGTTTTGAGTCTGGGTTCTTTATAGTGGTGGGAGAGTGTTTCTCATAATGTGTTAAATGTAGTAGGCCTACAAGACAGGGTTTGTTGGCTATGAGGGGATGTGGAGGAGGTTTGGAGGCACTCTTAGAGATGTTGGATAGTGGTAGTACAAGGCAGGAGGCATGTGGTGAACAGGTTGGAGAGTTTTTTGAGGTGGAATTGTGCACACTGCTCTAGTTCCTGGAGGGCAAGAGTTGCAATGTAAGAGATGGGATGCAGGAATTTGAGATTGCACAGCAGGGGAATTTTACAAATGGAGAAGACGTCTTGTAAGGAAGTGTGGACCTGATTCACATGGTTTTGTAGGATTATATTGGCAAGGGCTATGCACTGGCAGAATTTGACCATATAAACGTCTGTGTAAGGAGGGGTGGCAGGAATGGTTAGGCCATTTGTGTGGATTCCATAAGCTGGGAAAAAAAAATGCAGGAACAGTAAGTGGGGCATGGTTCTGGCTAGGGATAAAGAAACTTTCCTGTATTGGTGCAAATGGAAGGAGAAAGGGTCGTTAGTGTAGGAGAAAAATGCATAGTAACATGTAAAATAAGTAAAAATATGTAATAAAAACTCATAAAAAGACAATGAAAAACATTACAAAATAATATGGGAAATGAATGAAGTAGGGGGAAAACATTGAAACCAGAGGGAATTGGGCCAACAGTGAAAGATGAAAATGATTTAAAACTGATGTGATAACACAGATAGATCAAAGAGAGAAATAAAAAAGATGATAGCAGTGGGATGCAGATTGGTGGATGGATAAGTGTTAAGTGAGGAGACAGCAGATGTAAATGAATTAACTGGGGCCAGTATACGTATGCTGGAATAATGGAAGAGAGAAAGGGGTAGTTAGCAAATTGAAGTTCAACAAATTCATGTGGCACAGGAAGATGCAGAAAATAACACAGGAAAACACACAAAAGTGATGGAGGAAGTGTACTCAGTTTCAAGGGCCAGGGTTAATTATATTGGCAGGAATAATGAGAGATATGAGAGGCTGCACCAACAATCCATGCAGTCATATAGCTGCATGTGCTGAGCAGACAAGACTGTTGATAGAGCATATGATGATTGGAAGGCAACAGGTAAATCACAGGAAAGTAGAGAAGGAAAAGGATGGGCACTGGGTGACGTAATGTATTAGAGAATAGCAACAAAGGAAAGCAGCACTGGTTTGTAGGATGGAAGAAAGGCTGTTAAGCAATATCAAATATAGCAGCCAGAGATGGAGGTCATACGAATGTGAGTGGGTAAATGTGTATTTTCTACTTTGGCAGAAGACTTAATAGCAAAAAAGCTAAAATGTATAGCAGAGTGTCTGACGTGCCTGTCTGTGACTCAACATCTCCTTTATATGGTGAGCAGCAATTATATTTTTGTTAACATTCTCACTATTCCATCCCAGATTTTCAATTGTTTGGAAAGGATACATTGCTACTCATCATATAGAGAATATGTTGAGTTGCAGACAAGTACAATCAAACATTAAGTTTTTGGCCAAAAGGCCTCCTGAAGTACAAAACGCGCACACACACATTCACACAAGCACAGCTCACACACACATGACCACTGTCCCTAGGCATTGTGGCCAGACTGTGGACTGCAACTGCACCTGATGGGAGAGCAATAATGTGGTGACAGTAAGGCGGAAACTGTGGTGGGGAGGAGGAGGAATAGCAGGGTGGGGGCATCATGCAGGGACATGGTCAGAACAGGGTAGGATTGCTACCTATGATCGGGAGATTCAAGTGTGTGTGGTTTTTTTTGTTTTTGTGGGAGGTTTTGTGTGTGTGTGTGTGTGTGTGTGTGTGTGTGTGTGTGTGTGTGTGTGTAAAAGGAGAGAAGTAGAAAAGGGGAGAAAAACTAGTTGGTGTGTTGGTCGGATAGAACACTGTGTATTTCTGGAGTGGGGGCAGAGAACAGGGTAGGAAGGTTAAGGATAGGGACTAGCATAGGTCAACGCCAAAGAGTTTATGTGAATGTACTAGCAGGGTTGGTGCAAATTTCCCCAAGTGAAATTCCCTGATATTTCCCTGATTCACAGACAAGTTTTAGCATTTTTCCCTAACAAATTTTGAGACCTCAAGCATGAGTACAGGCATGTGTCGGGGGGAAAAAAAAAGAAAAAAAAAAGAGAAAAAGGTAGGGACTTCCGTATTTCTAAACGTGTGAGCAAAAATCTTAAGTACTAACATCAACATCTTTTGTAATGAACTGTTTTTAGATGGAGAAAGAAAGCCAAATGGTACATGTGTTTCATTAAGACCACTGAGTTTCTTTTATTTCAATAAAACAAAAGACTTTTGGTGACAAAATTACGCATTTCCTTGGAGTTACAAAACAGATTTAATATGCCTTTACTGATTTCAGAGCTAACTTCAGAAAAAGTAGGCCTCTTGAAGGAAGTGTAAAGGAAGGAAAGAGTTGTGTAAACCAACGCTATAGGTGACCGCTAATAAAATCTTGGTTCTGCTATGTTTGTTATTGTCAGTTATTACCCACTGTGTTATGTCTATTATTTTAACGGTATAGTGTGTTTGCTTGCTTAGCTGCCATGCAGTCACCCCGGGTTCGATTCTCGGCTGGGTTGGGGATTCAGATCGGCAGGTCCAATTCGTTAGAGATACCGGCAGAAATGGCCTGTGGTTATGGCCCATCATGGAACTCCACTCGTGTGGCCGGCTATTCACAAGTCATAGACACCATGTTGATGAAATGAGACCGCGGTGATCAATCCATGCAACAGATAACTTGCGTAAATACTCTGAGAATCAATACTAGTGAATATATGTAACAACTCACGATGAAGATGATCGCTGAGCTGCAGACAGGCACGTAGGAAAAACAATTACACTCTCACAACTACAGTTTCAGCCACAGCCTTTGTCAGAAAATAAGAGCACACTCACTTTCACATAATCACTCAAATGTAACTCATGTACAAATGACTGCTGTCTTCGGCTGCTACGTCAACAGTCTCTGAGAATCGGAACAAACCACTCCTCATGCCTCTCTGCCTCTCATTGGCAGCTGCTAGACTAGCAGCAAGAAGTGCTGGCAGCACTGACTGCAAGCCAAGGGGAATGGTAGGAAGGGGAGAATCAGTAAGATGAGGGAGTAGGGAAGCAGTGCATGTACTCAGCTGCGCCCAGCCAGTGACGATGCATGACATCTCAATAAACAAACCATTTCATCTACTGAGAAAAACGAAATTTTTCCAGTTTTTTTCCCACATTTCCCTGATACATTTAAAATTCCCTGATAGTCCCTGGTTTCCAGAACCTGCGGCAACCCTGTGTAGGATGCACTGCAGGGAGTGTTCCTACCTTCTGAATGCAGAAAAGCCGGTGTTGATAGGAAGCAGTCACTGAAGTGAAGCACGTTGTGTTGGGCATCATGTCCAGCTCCTGGGTGGCCTAGCTATTTCCTGGCCACAGCACTGGTATTCCCCTAGTATGTCTTCTGCGCACTTCTGTATCCTTTCATTTGATATACTTGTGAAGATCTTAAGATCTGTGTTTAGGAGTGTTATACCTCTATAGCTTTCACATGCTGTTCTGACCTATTTCTTATAAACGGGGATTATTATTCCAGTTTCCCAATTATCTGCCATAGCTTCTGTTTCCCATTTATCTGATATTAATGCATGCAGTTCCTTTATTACAGCCTCACCACCAGTTTTTATTAACTCAGGGATTATGCTGTCTTCCCCAGGGACTCAATGTTTTTTGCCTTGTGCACAGCCTGGGAGACCCCTTGTAGTATTCACTTTTTTGCCTCACAGGCATCATTGTCAATTTCCAGCTCCACACTTTCCT
This sequence comes from Schistocerca americana, assembly GCF_021461395.2. Classification (NCBI taxonomy): domain Eukaryota; kingdom Metazoa; phylum Arthropoda; class Insecta; order Orthoptera; family Acrididae; genus Schistocerca; species Schistocerca americana. Next base: position 267,165,417 of record NC_060126.1, on the reverse strand, counting down.
CCTGTGCAGCTGTCTCATCATCTTAAGGCTGGTCCTTCGTGTATCTTTGAAATACTCTGCCTATCTTCCCACTATCTGTTCTTCCTCCCTTATCATTTTCCTATCTTTGCTGGAACATGCCATTATTTTTGGCTGGAATCTCCAGCACTATAGAACTTTCTTATTTCACTTGTTGCTTTAACTCTTCTAGTTCTTGAAATTTCTTCTTAATTCACTCTCTCTTCTTTCTCTTGCACAGTCTGTTAGCTCTTCTCCTTAATTCTCTATATTGTTTCACAATTATTTCTAGTTCCTCTCTGTAGTACTTTTGTTCTTGCCCTTTTCTTTTCTGCTGTTGCTGATCTGCAATCTTCATCAAACCATTCTTGGGTTCTTCTGCTCCTTCTTATGCCCATTATTTCTTCTGCAGCATCTTAAATGGCTTTTTCAATCCTGCTCCATATTTCGTCTACTCTACTGCAGCCTCTTCATTGTTCAACTTTCTGTTTATTGTTACTTCGTATTATTATTATTATTATTATTTTCCATTGGGGATTGACAGTATTCCATTTCATTTCATGTTTTTCCCGGTTCTGTTGCCATTTGCTGACAGTTTCTCTCTCAAGACTGGTTTTTTCACAAACTGGTCTGAGTCACAGTTTGGTCCTCTGTAACACCGTACATCCATAACTGATGTGGAGTTGGTGTGGAATCATTCCAATATGGTCAGTCTGATTTACTACTCCATTGACTGTTGGCTTTCAAGTACCCAAATGGATCCTTTTGTTTGGGAAGCAGGTATTTTTAATAATGACATTATTCCTTGCTTCAAATTGCCACAGTAAGCCTTCATTCTTGTTGTTTTCTTCATGTAGTGAATATTTTCCAGGAACTCCATATGGATGTTCATTCCTCCCTATTTTTGTGTTAAAAGCTATTACTGGCATCCAAGTGGACAAACAGCTTGTTAGTTGTCATGCCCATGTAGAAAGCAGCACAGTGTGTGCAGCTTAGTTTGTAGATCACATGACGGCTTTCACACATTGTCCTGCCTTTGATGGGATTGGAGATGCCTGTCACTGGACTGAATTAAGTGGGGAGGATGTATAGGACAGGTTTTGCATCTAGGTCTATTGCAGGGATATGACCACAAGGCAAGGGGTTGGGAGTAAAAGTGGAGTGGGGATGGACAAGGATATCACATACGTTCAGTGGGCTGTCGAACACCATTTTGGGATGGGTTGGAAAGACAGAGGGCTGGATACTACTCATTTCTGGGCCTGGCAAGATGTAGTCAAAACGCTGTTGGACAATGTGATTCATTTGCTGCAGTCCCTACAGGTACTGAATCAGGAGGGTAGTGCTCCTTTGTGGCATGATGGTAAGTATGTGGGAGGTGGTAAGTGACTGCAGAGATAAGACATGGGAGATCTGTTTCTGTAAAAAGATATCCCAAACCATCCCCCCTCCCCCCCCCCCCTGCGGATTGCTTCTCCTCTAAGTTGCAGTTGTGGTCAACATTCTTGACACAGTGGTCACATGTGGATAAGTTGTGCTTATGTGAATGTAAATTTGTTCCCTACTTCAAAAGCAGGCCTTTTGGCCAAAAGCTTAGTATACAGCCCAGTCTATCATTTTCATAATATTGTCATTTTGCCTTCATGTATCGGATAGGAATAAAATTATTGGAAATAAACAATGATTAGATATTTTCTGGTGTATTAACAAAGGCTAAACTACTTTATTTAGGATGAGATCAATTTCAGAAATTGTAACCAATTGCTGCTTCAACAATGTAAGGCAAATAATCCCACAGTTGAGTCTCTCTCTAATTTTGGACTAAACAAACAGAGCCTTCATTTCAACTTTCACTTCCTGTCTATACATTTGCATTTGTAGTATTAAATCATTTCTTCCACACTATCTTATATAAATTAAACAAATAAATATGTCCATCTCAGCTGTACCATTAAAAAATCATATTTTAATAAATTATGACATTTCAAAAAACTGAAGAATCATCTGTCAGAAGTACTGACATATAAACTTATTTAAAATCAGTTACAACATGGACTATAGTTTCACATAAAATATTTTATACAATAAAAATATCATGTCCTTTTGGCAATGTATAATCTACATTTTCAAATATATCACTGTAATCGCATTACTTCAGAGCTTTGATCTCACCTGCTGAATCTGACATTTTATTCCTCGCAGTTTTAAATGAAAATAATGTCCTACTTCTTTCCGTCTTCTCAAATGTTCGCAAACATCGAGTTATGTTCTTTTGTGTCACTCCACTGAAACATAAAAAAGAAACAGTCAAAAATTTTTGTCAAAACCATTGACTTTGCTCTGAAGCAATAGTGTGACTTATTTCAGATGGTGGCATTAGAAAAATTCCAGACATGAACTTTAATCAATGAAATTCAGTCACTATAAACTCACACATGAGATCACATATGCCAGACACAAAACATACTAAAACATGAAGACTTTGCTTTAGGATGATTTTAACCATTATCCCAATAGCTTCAATTTTTTGTGTCAAAAAATATCAGTGCACGTTATGGGCACAGAACAGACAAGTTGACTTACAGATCTTACAGCAAACACCAGGAAAGAGGCAAAGTGATAGAGAAGAAGACAGCAACATCAATTTCATTAGCAGGTGCTACCATGGAAGTTCTTGAGGCTGCAGTGGATATGGCAGTAAGGACAGGAATACAGTGTGATAGGTTTCCTGGATCTCACCACCACAGCACAGGTTATACAGTACTGGAGTTCCCATTTTATGAGAATCACTTTGGATCATGATAGTCCTGTCCATGGTCTGTTACGAAATTTTGAGATTTCCAACTTTTCAAAATGTCCTGGGGTTAGTTCTTCTGATAGTTACATCCTGTAATAGTCTTTTGAAGTTGGCGAAAACTACATTTGAGGCTGATTGATTGACTGACTAATTAATTGATTGGGTAATGGGACTAAACAGCGAGATCATCAGTCTCGTGATTTCAACATTACACATGGAAGAGAGAAGGTCCACTAAAAGTGGATGGGTCCAGTCAGAGGAGTGAAACTATAAAATGAGGAAGTTAAAACACACACACAGTAGAAGGTATAAAAGAGTAGCCCAAATCTTAAAACTGGGAAAACAGAGGGATAAAAGGGGGGTCTTTGCAAGAGGGGGTGGTCACGGGTCACAGACCGAGAAAATGTGAAGAGAGGTCCCGACCACAACCACCTTGCCCCTGCTCCTGGAGTAAAGCAAACCTTTATACCTGAAAATAAAAACCACTTTCAAGGAGGAAACTGGGGACCAGTTCAACCACCAATGAATTGTCCGCTAATATTAAATTTAAGGGATCTGGAAGACTATAAAGGGCCAAAAGATTGGGACATTCCAACAACATATGGGATACCATCAGTCTGGCTCCACAAGTACACTGTGGGATGGTTCGTTATGCAAGAGGGAACAATGAGTGAGCCTGGTATGACCAATGCGTAGACACAGGTGGCACGGGCAAGGGGAGAGAGAAGGTCATGGAAGCAGAGACCAAAGGATGATGAGAGTAGCATCGGTTGATAGCCTGTAAGCTGTTCATTGAATCGGTACATATTAAAACACTATGTAGGGAGGCCTGAGAAACAAACTGGAGGGTCCTGTTGATGGCTAGCAGCTCTGCTGTGAAAACGTTACATGATCCCTGCAATATATGGTGTTCTAAGCCAGTAGCAGATGCGAAAGCATATCCCACCTTACCTATCATCTTAGAATCATCAGTGTAGATGATGGTGGCACCCTGGAACTCTCCAAGGATGGGACGCACAAGACGCTGGAAAACTATAGGGCCAAAGAGACCTTAGGACTCTGGAATAGGTCGGTGCTAATCCACGGTCTATGCCCCATCCACAGGGGGAGGGGGGTGGGGGGAAATCCAGTGTGTGGAGACAGAGATCCTGACAGAAGAAAGCAAGATACATTCGAACGGGCAATCCAACTGGGGGCAGTTATCAGGAGGGAGACATCCCTCGTTTGCAAAGGTACATGGGATGGTAAGGGAATCAGTGAATGGTGATTGGTGATTGCGTAAGAAACCAGAAGTTTGCTCCATCGTAATTGTAGAGAGGGAATCCCCGCTACTGTGAGGAGACTGTCAAAGGGACTAGTGTGATAAGGCACCAATACCCAGATACACCCCACAATGGTGAACAGGGTCAAGTATTTTCAGAGTGGAAGGAGCTGCTGAGCCATAAACCTGATTATCATGATCTAGTCTAGACGAGACCAGAGCACGGTAAAGGTGGAGAAAAGTAGCATGGTCTGCACTGCCAAGATGTGTGGGCCAGGAAGCAGAGAGCATTAAGATTCCGCATGCATGTAGTCTTCTCCTCCTCCTCCTCCTCCAATAGTGCTACAGCCCTTGTTGAGCCTTGGTTTCTTCAATGATCTTCCTCCACATTTCTTGATTGTTTGTTGCTCTTTTCCACCCCCCCCCCCCCAACCTCCGATACTGGTGAGATCCACTATTACATCATCAATCCATCTTCTTCTACGTCTCCCTTTTCGCTTAGCAGAACAACGAATCAAACCTTTCCTCATTTTCTTTGGAATTCTATCCTCTGCCATTCTCTCCACATATCCTAACCATCATATTCACTGTGATTTCACAAATTTTACTATGTCCCTGCCTTGTATTAACACTTGTAATTCAGCATTGTAGCATATTCTCCAGCCTTCTTCCTCCCTTATTGGACCATATATTTTGTGTAGTATTTTCCGCTCAAAGGTCCTTAGTGCATTTTTGTCATATTCTATCAACATCCATACCTCTGACCTGTATGTGACAGCTGGGCAGATTAGGGAGTTATATATTAGCAGTTTTGTTTTTATTTTAACAAAACTATTTCTGAAAAGTTGTATATTTGTAAAGTAAGCTCTGTTTCCTGCTTCAATTCTTTCCCTTATAGCCTTTCCAATACTGTCATTTGTTATTAATGCTCCCAAGTAGTTAAAAAGAGGACACTTCTTTGAAGCATTTCCCACTGATGTTTAGGTCTTTAGATGTTCCTCACACTTGGTTCAAGAATCATGAAAGAAGGTTGTATACCTGGAAGAATCCTGGAGATACTAAAAGGTATCAGATAGATTATATAATGGTAAGACAGAGATTTAGGAATCAGGTTTTAAATTGTAAGACATTTCCAGGGGCAGATGTGGATTCTGACCACAATCTATTGGTTATGAACTGCAGATTGAAACTGAAGAAACTGCAAAAAGGTGGGAATTTAAGGAGATGGGACCTAGATAAACTGAAAGAACCAGAGGTTGTAGAGAGTTTCAGGGAGAGCATAAGGGGACAATTGACAGGAATGGGGGAAAGAAATACAGTAGAAGAAGAATGGGTAGCTCTGAGGGATGAAGTAGTGAAGGCAGCAGAGGATCAAGTAAGTAAAAAGACGAGGGCTAATAGAAATCCTTGGGTAACAGAAGAAATATTGAATTTAATTGATGAAAGGAGAAAATATAAAAATGAAGTAAATGAAGCAGGCAAAAAGGAATACAAACGTCTCAAAAATGAGATCGACAGGAATTGCAAAATGGCTAAGCAGGGATGGCTAGAGGACAAATGTAAGGATGTAGAGGCTTGTCTCACTAGGGGTAAGACAGATACTGCCTACAGGAAAATTAAAGAGACCTTTGGAGAGAAGAGAACCACTTGTATGAATATCAAGAGCTCAGATGGCAACCCAGTTCTAAGCGAAGAAGGGAAGGAAGAAAGGTGGAAGGAGTATATAGAGGGTTTATACAAGGGCGATGTACTTGAGGACAATATTATGGAAATGGAAGAGGATGTAGATGAAGATGAAATGGGAGATAAGATACTGCGTGAAGAGTTTGACAGAGCACTGAAAGACCTGAGTCGAAACAAGGCCCCAGGAGTAGACAACATTCCATTAGAACTACTGATGGCCTTGGGAGAGCCAGTCATGACAAAACTCGACCATCAGGTGAGCAAGATGTATGAGACAGGCGAAATACCCACAGACTTCAAGAAGAATATAATAATTCCAATCCCAAAGAAAGCAGGTGTTGACAGATGTGAAAATTACCAAACTATCAGTTTAATAAGCCACAGCTGCAAAATACTAATGCGAATTCTTTACAGACGAATGGAAAAACTGGTAGAAGTGGACCTCGGGGAAGATCAGTTTGGATTCCGTAGAAATGTTGGAACACGTGAGGCAATACTAACCTTACGACTTATCTTAGAAGAAAGATTAAGAAAAGGCAAACCTACGTTTCTAGCATTTGTAGACTTAGAGAAAGCTTTTGACAACGTTAACTGGAATACTCTCTTTCAAATTCTGAAGGTGGCAGGGGTAAAATACAGGGAGCGAAAGGCAATTTACAATTTGCACAGAAACCAGATGGCAGTTATAAGAGTCGAGGGGCAGGAAAGGGAAGCAGTGGTTGGGAAAGAAGTGAGACAGGGTTGTAGCCTCTCCCCGATGTTATTCAATCTGTATATTGAGCAAGCAGTAAAGGAAACAAAAGAAAAATTCGGAGTAGGTATTAAAATTCACGGAGAAGAAGTAAAAACTTTGAGGTTCGCCAACGACATTGTAATTCTGTCAGAGACAGCAAAGGACTTGGAAGAGCAGTTGAACGGAATGGACAGTGTCTTGAAAGGAGGATATAAGATGAACATCAACAAAAGCAAAACGAGGATAATGGAATGTAGTCAAATTAAATCGGGTGATGCTGAGGGGATTAGATTAGGAAATGAGACACTTAAAGTAGTAAAGGAGTTTTGCTATTTAGGGAGTAAAATAACTGATGATGGTCGAAGTAGAGAGGATATAAAATGTAGACTGGCAATGGCAAGGAAATCGTTTCTGAAGAAGAGAAATTTGTTAACATCGAGTATAGATTTAAGTGTCAGGAAGTCGTTTCTGAAAGTCTTTGTATGGAGTGTAGCCATGTATGGAAGTGAAACATGGACGATAACCAGTTTCGACAAGAAGAGAATAGAAGCTTTCGAAATGTGGTGCTACAGAAGAATGCTGAAGATAAGGTGGGTAGATCACGTAACTAATGAGGAGGTACTGAATAGGATTGGGGAGAAGAGAAGTTTGTGGCACAACTTGACTAGAAGAAAGGATCGGTTGGTAGGACATGTTTTGAGGCATCAAGGGCTCACAAATTTAGCATTGGAGGGCAGCGTGAAGGGTAAAAATCGTAGAGGGAGACCAAGAGATCAATACACTAAGCAGATTCAGAAGGATGTAGGTTGCAGTAGGTACTGGGAGATGAAGAAGCTTGCGCAGGATAGAGTAGCATGGAGAGCTGCATCAAACCAGTCTCAGGACTGAAGACCACAACAACAACAATGTTCCTCTGGCCTCAGATTGTGACATCACCATATATTTTGTTTTCATTTACTATGAGGTCAATTTTTAAGGATTCTATTTCGATTTCCCAGTATGCTTCTTGGAGTGTACCGATATTTCTTCCTATTAGAGCAATGCCATCAGCAAATCCACATATCTGGCTAGTTTTCATAAATATGGTGCCTCTTTCGTTGATTTTATTAACCACACTATGCAGGGCTATATTGAATAGGACAGTGGAGAGACTAACACCTTGCTTCACACCTTTATTAAAGTCAAAGTTTTCACTTGTTCTGCTAAGGACCTTTAGTTTTGCTCTTGTCTTTGTCATTGTCATTCTGATTAGTCTTATTAGTTTAGCACCTATACCAACTTCATCCAGTGCTCTGTATAGTTCTTGCCGGTTTATGCTGCCAAAGGCCTGTTTGAAGTCGATGAATAGAAAATACAGATCTATATCATATTCATAGAAATTTTCCATCATTTGTCTTATCACAAACATATGATCAGTTGTTCCTCTGTCTGGTTGAAGGCCACAGTGATATTCCCCTAGTACGTCTTCTGCGCACTTCTGTATCCTTTCATTTGATATACTTGTGAAAATCTTATAAGCTGTGCTTAGGAGTGTTATACCTCTATAGCTTTCACATGCTGTTCTGGCATCTTGCTTATAAACGGGGATTATTATTCCAGTTTCCCAATTATCTGGCACAGCTTCCGTTTCTCATTTATCTGATATTAATGCATGCAGTTCCTTTATTACAGCCTCACCACCAGTTTTTATTAACTCAAGGGATTATGCTGTCTTCCCCAGGGGCTCAATTGTTTTTTGCCTTGTGCACAGCCTGGGAGACCTCTTGTAGTGTTCACTTTTTTGCCTCATAGGCATCACTGTCAATTTCCAGCTCCACACTTTCCTCCTGTGCAGCTGTCTCATCATCTTAAGGCTGGTGCTTCGTGTATCTTTGAAATACTCTGCCTATCTTCCCACTATCTGTTCTTCCTCCCTTATCATTTTCCTATCTTTGCTGGAGCATACCATTATTTTTGGCTGGAATCTCCAGCATGACATAACTTTCTTGTTTACTTGTTGCTTTAACTCTTCTAGTTCTTGAAATTTCTTCTTAGTCCACTATCTCTTCTTTCTCTTGCACAGTCTGTTAGCTCTTCTCCTTAATTCTCTATATTGTTTCACAGTTATTTCTGGTTTTTCTCTGTAGTACTTTTGTTCTTGCCCTTTTATTTTCCTCTGTTGCTGATCTGCAATCTTCATCCAACATTCTTGGGTTCTTCTGCTCCTTCTTATGCCTATTATTTCTTCTGCAGCATCTTAAATGGCTTTTTCAATCCTGCTCCACCTTTCATCTACTCCTACTGCAGTCTCTTCATTGTTCAACTTTCTGTTTAGTGTTACTTCGTTTTGTTTTGTTTTTACTTCATCGGGGATTTTCAGTTTGACAGTATTCCATTTCATTTCATGTTTTTCCCTGTTCTGTTGCTATTTGCTGACAGTTTGTCTCTCAAGACTGATTTTATCACAAACTGGTCTGGGTCACAGTTTGGTCCTCTTTAACTCCGTACATCCATAACTGACATAGAGTGGTGTGGAATCACTAAAATATGGTCAATCTGATTGACTACTCCATTGACTGCAGGCTTTCAAGTACCCAAATGGATTTTCTTGTTTGGGAAGCAGGTATTTTTAATAATCACATTATTCCTTGCTGCAAATTGGCACAGTAAGCCTCCATTCTTGCTGTTTTCTTCATGTAGTGAATATTTTCCAGGAACTCCATATGGATGTTTATTCCTCCCTATTTTTGCATTAAAAGCTCCTATTACTAGCATCAAGTCTTATTCAAGTACTGCACAGCATACTTTTTCCAAGTCTTCATAGAACTGTTCTTTAATTGTGTCCGCTTTTCCTTCTGTTGGCACATGTGCATTCACTACTGATATATTCCTAAATTTCCCTCTTGGTCTGAGTCTGCACATCCTTTCATTTATGGATTCAAATTCTAACAGGCTTTTCTTAACATCCCTAAACCCTGTTCCAAGTTGGCCTGTTACGTCTTCTTGTCCACTATATACCAATGAGTACTCAGTTTTATCTATCTGCCCATTTTCTTGCCATCTGATTTCCTGTAGCTCTACAACATAGTATTTAAATTTTAAAATTTAATTGGCTATTTCTTTCATTTTTCCAGGCTGAAGTATTGTCCTCACATTCCATGATGGTGCTGTCAGATTCTTTATCCATTCCTTTGCCAAGGTCACGAGCACCATGCCCAACCTCCAACCTGGAGGACTAGGATTTGTATTAGGTTTACTCTTCTAGAGAAGCTGGCTTCACTACACTTCTAGAGCCCTTCCTGTCCTAAGTAGTCTTTAGGTGGCAAATACAGGGCAGCCAAGTCAGCTTTTTATCAAAAATAAGGCCCAAGAACACTCCCCCCCACCCACCCATGAACCACGGACCTTGCGTTGCCGGGAAGGCTTGAGTGCCCCAGCGGTACAGATAACGGTACCATAGGTGCAACCTCAACAGATGGGTATCTGTTGAGAGGCGAGAAAAACATGTGGTTCCTGAAGGGGGGCAGCAGCCTTTTCAGTAGTTGCAGGAACAACAGTCTGGATGATTGACTGATCTGGCCTTGCGACATTAACCAAAATGGCCTTGCTGTACTGGTACTGCGAACGGCTGAAAGCAAGGGGAAACTACAGCTGTAATTTTTCCCCGAGGGCATGCAGCTATACTGTATGGTTAAATGATGATGGTGTCCTCTTGGGTAAAATATTTCGATGGTAAAACAGTCCCCAATTTGGATCTCCGGGCAGGGACTACTCAGGAGAGTGTCGTTATCAGGAGAAACAAAACTGGTGTTCTACGGATCGGAGTGTGGAATATAAGATCTCTTAATCAGGCAGGTAGGACAGAAAATTTAAAAAGGAAAATGGATAAGTTAAAGTTAGATATAGTGGGAATTAGTGAAGTTTGGTGGCAGGAGGAACAAGACTTTTGGTCAGGTGAATACAGGGTTAGAAATACAAAATCAAATAGGGGTAATGCAGGGGTAGATTGGTTGGTTGGTTGGTTTAAAAGAGGGGGGAATGGACCAAACTATGAGGTCATTGGTCCCTTGCTCCTCATAAAATAATGCCACAAGTGTGAGAATAAAACAGATGAGACATATAACGCAAAACGGAAAGAAGGGAAAAACCACAAGAACGAAGGATGGGCAATGAACACTAAAAGGAACAAAGGAGGACAAGAAAACAACAGAGAGATGCTAGAAATGGATGAGAGTACAACAAGAAAGCAGATTACAGTGGCTGGCTGACCATGAGAATAAAAAGGAGAAGCCAGCCACCTGCAACACATTAAAACCTCCACCCTAAAAGCACTAGGGTAGAGGACACGGAGGGACGAAGGACATGCGCTAAAACTTAGATCAAAAGATCCCCCCCCCCCCCCCCCATGAATAAAATGTAGAACTAAATCAGCCAATGAGGCGTTGTCACATAAAATGAGCGGCAATGAGTCCGGTAACCCAAGATTTCATCACAGGGCAGTCAAAGTGGGACAGTGCACCAGAAAATGGGCCACTGTCAACTGGGCGCCTTACTGACGCTGAGGCGGGTCTTCACGGCGCAAGAGGTAACCGTGGGTCATCCAAGCATGGCCAATGTGGAGCCAGCAGAGGAAAACTGATTCCCTGCGAGAGTCCCACATGAAGACTTCCACACATTCGTAGTCTCCTTAATGACACACAGTTTGTTGTGTGTACTGTTATGCCATTCCATCTTCCAAAGCCGAAAAACCCTACGGCATATGTCAGAACGCAGGTCAGGATCAGAGATCCCATCTCCAGAAGCGGTTTCCGCGTAGCCTGTTTGGCCAACCTGTCATCAAGTTCACTGCCTGGGATGCCGACGTGTCCTGGGGTTCACACAAACACCACTGAACAACGGGACTGGTCCAGGACATAGATGGACTCCTGGATGGACGCCACCAAAGGATGGCGAGGGTAGCACCAGTCGATAGCGTGTAGGCTGCTCAAGGAGTCAGTATATAGAAGAAACGATTCCTCAGGGCATGAACGGATATACTGAAGTGCACGAAATATGGCCACCAGCACTGCAGTGAATACACTGCAGCCATCTGGCAAGGAATGCTGTTCAATATGGCCTCCATGGACATATGCGAAGCCAACGTGAGCATCAGCCATCGAGTCGTCGGTGTAAACCACTTCGTGGCCTTGGTACTTGGAAGAATTGAAAGGAAGTGGCAGTGGAGAGCCGAGGAGTTAACTAAGTCCTTAAGGCCATGTGAAAGGTCCAGGTGAAGCTGCGGCCTAGGTGTACACCATGGAGGTGTTTGTGAATGGACCTCAAGTATAGGTGGTAAAGGCACGGACTCCAGTTCGAAAAGAAAGGATCGGACACGAACTGCAATTGGAAGCCCTGACCTGGGCCGCCAATGCGAGAGATGAACTGCCGTGGGTGGGAAAAGGAGACGGTGATTAAGATGCGCAGGAGAACTACGAATGTGTGCTACGTAACTGGCCAGCAGTTTTGGACGTCTAATCTGCAATGGAGGCACTCCAGCGTCCACAAGGACACTGGTCACCGAACTCGTCCTAAAAGCTCCTATCACTAGATGAATGCCACAGCGGTGTACTGGGTCGAGTAAACACAACGCTGGGGGCGCCACTGAACCATAAACCAGACTCCCATAGTCAAGTCAGGATTAAACAAGGGCTCTGTAGAGCTGCAGCAGTGTAGAGCGATCTGCACCCCAGTTGGTGTTGCTCAGACAGCCGAGGGTATTGAGGTGCTGCCAGCACTTCCGCTTAAGCTGACGAAGGTGAAGAAGCCAAGTCAGTAGGGCGTCGAAAACCAGTCCTAAGAATTGGTATGTCTCCACTAGTGAGTGGATCGTCATTAAAGTAAAGTTCTGGTTCTGGATGAATGGCACTATGCCGACAAAAGTGCATAACACACAATTTTGCGGTGGAAAACTGGAAACCGTGGGCCAGAGCCCATGACTTCGCCCTAAGTCGTCTGCATACAGAAAAGGTGAGATGGATGGCCCTACAGCTGCTGCTAGGCCATTAATGGCCACTAAAAATAGAGAGACACTCACACAGAGCCCTGCGAGACCCCATTCCCCTGGATATGGGGGGGAACTATGGGAGGCACCAACATGGTCACGGAAAGTATGAAGCGACAGGAAATTTTGGATAAAAATCGGGAGTGGGCCTCTGAGACCCCACTCGTATAATGTGGCAAAGATATGATGTCATGTCATACGCTTTTCATTAATCAAAAAAGACGACAACCAGGTGTTGGCATCTAGAAAAGACTGTTCGGCGGGTAGACTCTAGGGACACAAGATTACCAGTGGTAGAGTGACCTTCACAGAAGCCGCCCTGACATGGAGCCAGTAGGTCACGTGACTCCAGGACCCAACCCAACTGCCCACACACAATACGTTCCAACAGCTTACAAAGAACGTTGGTGAGGCTGATGGGCCGATAGCTATCCACTTCAAGTTGGTTTTTACCGGGTTTGAGCACTGGAATGATGGTGCTCTCTCGCCATTGTGATGGAAAGATGTCATCACACCAGATCTAGTTAAAGATGACGAGATGTCGCTTGTAGTCAGATGAGACATGTTTAATCATCTGACTGTGGGTTCGATCTGGTCCAGGAGCTGTGTCGGGCCTATGTGCAAGGGCACTGAGGAGCTCCCACTCTGTAAATGGTGCATTATAGGATTCACTGTGGCATGTAGTGAATGAGAGGACGTTCCCTTCTAGCTGCCGTTTAAGAGCGCGAAAGGCTAATTCTCTGATGCAGAGGCTCAAGCAAATTGCTCAGCAATTGCGTTTGGGTTGGTAGATAACACACCATTAATGTTAACACTGGGAACACCTGTTGTGGTCTGGTACCCGAAAACACGTTTGATCTTTGCCCAGAAGTTGACGTATGGCACCCAATGGTCGAGACATGTCTCTCCCAATACTCCCACTTCCATAGTTTGATAAGTTGGCGAACGTGAGCATGGAGCTGTTTAATGGCTATGAGGAGCTCCAGGGAAGGGTGCTGCTTATGACGCTGTAGAGCTGGCTGACACTCCTTAATTGCTTCAGTAACTTCCGGTGACCACCGAGGGACTGTCTTTTGCCGTGGTCACCCTAAAGAGCGAGGGATTGTGTTTTCTGCCACAGAAACGATTGTTGTTGCCACCTGCTCAACCATCACATCGATGTTCCCGTGAGGGGGAGATTCAACGGTGACAGCAAAGGTGAAAGTTCCCCAGTCCGCCTTGTTTAAAGCCCATCTGGGCTGCCATTCATGGGCTTGACGTCGGGGCAGTGATAGGAAGATGGGGAGTGGACACTACCACACAGGTTGTCATGTGCTCTCCAGTGGATAGATGGGAGAAGTCTTGGGTTGCAAACTGATAAATCAATGGCCAAGTAACTACCTCGAGCCACACTGAAATGTGTGGCGGCCCCAATATTTAAGGGGCAGAGGTTCGACATCACTGCCTCAGCCAGTAAGCACAGTGCCACCCCACAAAGGGTTATGAGCGTTTAAATCTCCCAAAAGTAGGAAAGGTTTAGGGAGTTGATCAATCAGTGCAGTTAATACATTTAGGGATACTACACCATCTGGAGGAAGATATACATTGCAGTCAGTTATTTCTTGTGTCGTCGTCATTCTGACAGCCACAGCTTCAAGAGGGGTTTGAAGGGGCACAGGTTCACTGCAGACTAAGTTTAGGACATAAACACAAACTTCACCTATACTCGATTACATTCGCTACAGTTCCTGTACTATCCCTTATAGCTGCGGAGGGCAGGGGTCTGCATTGCCAGGAACCAAGTTTCCTGGAGGGCAATGCAGAAAGCAGGTGTAAGGTTAACAGTTGCCGTAGATCAGGCAGGTGGTGGAAAAAACCGCCGCAGTTCCACTGGAGGATGACATCATCGTGAGACTGGGAAGGCATGGAACATTCAGTGAGGCAGTTTAAGCCTCAGGTCAACTGCTGCCACCGACTTTCTGCCTGAAGAGTCTATATCCATTTTGTCTGAGGGTCTGGTGAGATTTAGGTCCAAAGCGGACACCAGAATCTCCACCCCATCCACAGACGCAGAGCTTGGAGTTAGTGGTGGTGGTGTGGGTGCCACCACAATTCCCTTGGTCTTGGGGGACATTCTTTTTGGATTTATCCACTGTTCCTTGGTTTTCCCTGGCTGAGAGGACTTCAATGTTTCAGTCTACGGGACTTAGGATGAGCGTGAAGCCCTGCGACCAGCTGCTTTTGGGCTCTTCTGCCACTGGCAGGTGTTATCTTTCCCATTATCAGAAACCTGGGAAGGGAGTGACACAAGGGACCCCTTTGTAGTGAGAGCAGGCGAAGAAGTTGTACGCTTCTCCAGCTTAGAAGTGGGGACAGACATCCTCAATGGTTAGGGGAGTGTTGCTCCTGATGTAGGTGATGCAGGAGGAGCAGGGAGGGAATTGCCCCCCCCCCCCCCCCCTCCCCACCATCAAGGGGGCAGGTGTAGTCATCTGGCTCTGAGAAGTGACTGGGGTTGGCGGAGCTGATGGGGCTAGAAATGTTGTAGCGATGGCGTAAGATGATGTCCTGTGTACAGGGTGTAGGCGTTCAAATTTCCTCTTAGCCTCAGTGTAGGTCAGTCGGTCCAGGGTTCTGTACTCCATGATTTTCCTTTCTTTCTGGAGAGTCTTGCAGTCTAGTGAGCAAGGCGAATGGTGCTCTCCACAGTTGACACAGATGGGAGGCGGGGCACATGGAGTATTGAGATGCGATGGGCATCCGCAATCTCGACATGTGATGCTCGAAGACAGTGGGAAGACATACGGCCGAACTTCCAAAATTTAAAGCACCACTTTGGGGGAGGGATATAGGGTTTTACATCACAGCAGTAGACCATCACCTTGACCTCCTTGGGTAATGTATCACCCCTCAAAGGCCTAGACGAAGGCACCGGTGCCAACCTGATTATCCCTTGTAGCCCAGTGGACACCCCAAACGAAATGTACACCTCGCCATTCTAAATTGGCGTGCAGCTCATTGTCGGACTGAATACGAAGGCCGCTGTGAAATATGATACCCTGGACCATATTTAAGCTCTTATGGGGCGTGATGGTTACAGAAACATCCCCCAGCTTGTCACAAGTGAGTAACGCCCGTGACTGGACAGAGGAGGCTGTTTTGATCAAGACTGACCGAAATCTCATTTTGTCCTCTAAATGCTCAACAAAAAACCGAGGCTTCATCATCATGAAAGATTCCCCATCGGCTCTCGAACATACAAGGTACCGGGGCGAATAAGAGCCGCCGCCATCCTTAGCCTGATGTTCCTCCCATGATGTGGCCAGGGAGGGGAACAATTTGGGGTCGTACTTCTGTGCATTGAATTAAGCCCGTGAACGCTTAGAGACTGGTGGTGTTTGACCACCAGCAAGAGATGATGTACTATGCTTCATTGCATGTCATCCACCCTGATGCCACCCACCCCGAGCAGGGGCTCTCCCCACGGGTGCCACCCAGCCGCAGCATAGGCCACCTGGAAGGATGGCCATTGCCGGGAGTCCCAAAGCCCCAGGGGGATTGGAACCTACCCATTGGCATACGTGGGTAGTTAATGGCGCAGGCATCAGCAGAGCGATCCCTGTGTGGTCAGGGGGCTACAACCAACAGCAACAGGGTACATGGTGGCCCCACCACAACGGACACAGATGATGGAAAAATACGCACCCAGGAGGGTGACCTCGCCCAACAGTTTGAGAATGAGCAGAAGTGCAGGTCCACGTCGACGAAGGCTGCAATAGGTCTTAGCACATGATGGACACGATGCACCATATAAGATGCCCTTCCCCAGTTGGGTCACTCTTTGGGAATATTTTGAAAAATGGAGGTCCGACCCTACAGGGGACCATCACATAAAGGCTGAAACATGTGAAACTCCTTTTAGTCACCTATTACAATAGGCAGGAATACCTCAGGCCTATTCTTACCCCCAGACCCGCAGGGGGGAGGCGAGGGGGTGCAGGAGTAGGTTTAACAATGAATAAAAAAATAGGAGCATGTGTAAGCTACTGCGGATAGCATAGTGAACGCATTATTGTAAGCAAGATAGACACAAAGCCCATGCCTACCACAGTAGTACAAGTTTATATGCCAACTAGCTCCACAGATGATGAAGAGATTGAAGAAATGTATGATGAGATAAAAGAAATCATTCAGATAGTGAGGGGAGACGAAAATTTAATAGTCTTGGGGGACTGGAATTCAATAGTATGAAAAGGAAGAGAAGGAAAAGTAGTAGGTGAATGGGGGGACACTTTAGGCTGAGTTTGAAGTTTGTAAGCTCCATTTGCTCTAAAACTGTTTCTTGATTTTAGCCTCTATGTAGCTGATTGAATGCTGTATAGGGAGTGCTGTACAGTTACAGAGGAACCCTGCACTGTGTTTGTTTTCTGTCACATGCCTCATTACAGGACGAAGCCAACATCCAATACCATTAGGTTCAACTGACCTGGATTCCTAAGTTCCAAACAGTTGAAGACAAGCTTGCATGTTTCATTGAGTCCACCATGCACTTGCTTAGCATGGACAGCTTTGTGCCAGACTGCAAATGCAGTTTTTATCACTTGTGGTTTAGCACTCCAATTTGAGCCAACAATTTTGCAGAGGGTATTGTTTCTGTCACTGACTTTCGTTTTGGTGTTGGTGCAGTGCTGCTTATATGTGACAGTCCAGTCCAGAGTAATAACCAATTGTTCGGGATAGGAGCAGTGCTCCAACAGCATTCAACTCTGTGGAACGCAGACCACTCTAGACATATGCCTCTTGTGGTGATAACAGGCAGAAGTTACTGTTTTTGTAGGATGTTGCTGAGTTTATTTTACATCGACACACTCCACAAGCCACTATATGGTGTGCGGTGGAGGGTACCTTGTACCAGTGCTAGTAATTTCCTTTCCTGTTCCACTCACAAATAGAGCAAGAAAAAAAATGACTGTCTATGTGTCTCTGTACAATCCCTAATTTCTCTTTATCACATTATCAACATCCTCACATAAAATGAACATTGGCTGTAGAATCTTTCTGCAGTCAGTTCTCTAAATTTTCTCAACAGTGTTCCTTGAAAAGAACGTCACTTTCGTACCAGAGATTCCCAAGTGAGTTCCTGAAGCATCCAAACACCATTTTGAGCACAGTATTGTTAAAGATGGTGTACAGTTTTAATGAGCCGTGCTTCACCTCTTCAAATGCACTGATCTGGATCACAATAGCATGATTTTCAGTGCAAATGAAGTTTGTGATGTCATTCGGTAATGGTTTCCCATTGGTGAAAATATTAGAAAGTGTTGGGACCAGTATGTTGACTTGAGGTACCTAGACAATTTTTCTGTTCTCACCACCTGCTTCTTTTTTCATGAAATTTCACAAAAAACAAGTGGTTTTTGAGGTGATCTCTAAAAACTAAGTCTGGTAATCTTTTGTTAATGTGTACATCTTTTACATCGAATGAGAGACGAAATGCATCACTGATTGAGGTGAGGCCTATAAACACCATGTCCATGATCCTTTGGTTTTCAGTGATATCACTGAAGTGGCACTTTTTTCCTTTGCAGAATCTGTAGCCCAACAATGACAATTTGATATAAAGAATATATGCACAGACAACACAAATGGCTTCCATAAGAAAACATCATTTATCAGTACACTTAAACACGACAGCACAAGTCTTAGATTTTGTATGTTACAAAGGCTTTAGAACTACAAACACTATAGGCCTACCATATGACATGTATAAAATAACCAATTATGTTTTTATCCAGCAACATCAGACAAGGGATCACCATAAACTTACTCAGACATTAGCTTTCAAAATCAGCGCCAACCAACAAAAATAAGGGGTCGACAGAAGCGTCCGATCCAATGCGTCGGCTTTGACCCGTGACGTAAGGATGTTGTGTGTGATGTCATGACGGCGCGGAGTTTGGTTTGAGTGTGGCTGTCTCCAGTTCCGTTTTATCTTATTTTATTTACTTTTCTGATCTGTTCGTTCTATCTCGTAAGATTTTTTAAAATTTAAAAACACTTATTACTTATTTTAATTATCTGTTTCCTCGAGTTTCTGTTTTAGTTTATTATATTTATCTTTGATCTGTTCGTTCTATTCCGTGAGTTTTTTTTTTTTAAAGACAAAAAACACTAATCAGCTACTGAAGCATCTTTATCTTCTATGGGTTGCAGGGGTTACGACCCCTGGGGAGGTGGGTCGGTATTCATGCATGGCTGTCTTCACTTACACGTTGTAGGTACGCAAGGCGTCTAAATTTGTTTATATTTAGTTTGCCCCCCACCCAAAACACCCCATTTCCCGCGCTTGTCCCGTTAGTGTCATTAGGCTTCTTGTGGAAAGTGTGTGTGTTTGTTTTTGTTTCCGACATATTTGTGACGTCATGGGTCAAAGCAGACGGGTGGGATCGGACACTTCTGTATTTCCAAAATAAGATCAGCAGATTGGAGGAAATGAGACTACTCACAGAGTGTAAAATTACCTAATGCCCAATGCCTAGACAGAATTTGACAAGTCAGAGATACAGGAAAGACAGACTGCTAATAAAGAGTAGACTAAATTGGAAGGGGTACAAGAGAAAAAAACAAAAATACACAGCAGCAAAGTAGAGGTGAAAAAGAACAGGAAATGTTCATAATATAAAAGATGAAAATAGGAAATACAAGCAAATACAACATGATGGGATAAATAGATGGAGTGAGGAGGGTAAGAAGAAAGAAAGTACCTGTAAACAACAACATTGCATGCCAGCACACTGGTCAGACTCAGTCAGATAATAATTCACCCACTTGTACAGTGTGTCACAGAGAAAATTACATGAGTATCAAAAATTTAACGTGGAACTTGAGAAACAATTCAAATGGGCCTTTATTTCAGAGATACATGTGCCACATCAACTGTCTGGCAGTAATTCATAGTATCAAACACCTGAATCTTGGGATTTATAGCCTGGCGTTTAGTTCTTTCAATAACGCCACAGTAGACCTACTGTGCTGTTCTCATTAACCACAATTGTGTATATTCATATGTCTGTGTATATAACATCTTGTTTTGTGTTAAGCTCACAAATCCTACATCGCTGTAAAACGATCCTTGGGGAGTAAGTTACTAATACAATCAGCACAATGCTTTGTATTCTTAAATTAACCACAAACCTGGGATGAAATTTACTTGTCCTTAAAAGAAATCGTTCCTGTCTATTATTGCTCACATACTTGTGGAAGAGGAAGCAAACATAAAGTTGATAGCAATCAAAGTTTATGTAGCACAATAGATAAATACCTTAGTTTCTTCAAAATCATCCGCAATGTATGCGCCAGCATTCCAGTAATAGAAGCTTGCACGTATTTCTAATGTGATTGTTCGTCTTCTTATGAAAGGTTACGTACGCACTCAAATAAAACCGCTCTTTTTCTGTGATGTAACAGCACAGAAATAAGAGACATTTGAATTTCCATAAGATTTTAAATTATAGTGAACTCGGTGCGAAGTGTTCCATTTAACTAATTACTATAATTCGAGTGTGTCTCAACTATGTAAACAAACTTAAAAGTTAACATAAAAGTCTACTACTATCGACTCCTGAAGACTTGCTATCGATATTATTGAGAAATACTGACCTTCACTTATCGACTTGTCGAACTAGTTATCGATATTCAGTTTCCTCCGTCTGGCGGCTAGCCGGCTACATTTCAGCCGGGTGCACAAACGTAGTGATTGGTACCCGCAAAAATTTCATCTTCTAAAATTATATTCACAATTCCTGCAACTGCAAGGAGGTTTTGTGACCTCGTTGTTCAACTAAATGCGCTAACTTCTGTGAACTACGTCACTTCCCTGGTTTTTCTGTCGGAACAATCTTGTCACACGCAACCAAACTTCAGTCCCCTATATCCCTCCATATCCACCTCTAATTTCATCAACAACCTACCATCCCGGAGAATATCCTTTTACAGTTTTAGGTAGGGCGGACAGCTCTCGGTTTATAATGACTAGTGTCTCTTCCGGTGGGTTCAGTATTTGTGAAGTGCTTCGTGTTTTTCAAGTTTTCTTAACTGGGCTGTCTGTTCACATTTTTATCATTGCACGAAGACAGCATTATTTCTTACATTAACATCACCGTTTAAAAAAATACATTCATGGTTGATATGTCTTCTTAATATGTGTATAGCTTTTAAGTTAGTGAATAAGGTCTACTGGCTGATGACTGTACTGATGCCAATGTCCCTCCCTCCAATACATTTAGAGGGTGAAGAAATAACAATAAAGCTGGGTTCACACACACAACAAAAGTACAGCCACAGGTAGTGGCATATTGCAGTTGTAGTGCAGTTAAAAGTGTGAACTCCTAGCTTTTAATGGCACAACTTAACAGACACAACTTCTGTCATGCCAGAAAAAGTTTAACTTAGTTATACTTGTTGAGCCACTTTCCGTCCCTGGTGACTGTATTTCAAAACACTAGCATCTTAAAAAAAAAATTAATAGTGGTTGCTGGTGATTTTAATGTGGGTTTATTGAAAAGCTCTGTCATTCAATTTTGTTCCTGCTGTGAACTTTGCAACTAGGATATGTAAATGCTCTGAGACTGCTATTGATAATATCTTTGTAGACAAATCTAGGGAAAAAAGTACTATCACAAAACCAATAGTAAATGGGCTATCTGATCATGACATAGACCATCTTGTGTTAAGTATTGAAACTTGTCAGGATAAAAACTCTATTAAATATGAGTACAGGAGCGTAATAAATTAGTCAAAAATTTAAATTCAGGAAATTGCTTAAAGATATGAATTGGATAGATGTTTACAATACTTCTGACTCAAATGGAAAATTCAAAGCATTCATTAATAAGGTTACCTTCCCCTTTGATAAATGTTTTCCCCGAAAAGTAATTCAAATCACACAGAAGTAAAAAAAGAAACCGTGGATTACACAAGGAATAAAGATATCATGTGGGACAAAAAGGAGACACTATCAAGTATCTAGGAACATCTCTGATGGTAAAATTGTAATGCATTACAAAGAATACAGCGAAATATTGAAGTAAGTAATCCAGAAATTGAAGCAGTCTTATTATGAGAAAAAGATAATTACATCAGGCAACAAAATAAAAACTGTATGGGATATAGTGAACACAGAGACAGGTGGGGCCAAAAAGGCAGAGGAACAGATAGCTCTAAAAATAAATGAGACTTTGGTAACAAGTGCTTGTAATGCTGCAAACATCTTAGCTTGTTCTTATCAGGTTGAGTGACCAGTGCAATGGAGTATCGGAGATTAGTCTTTAAAAAGAACTTCAGTAAAATGGAAAAAGACACTCACATCTCCCAAACAAGAAAAATCCATCATAAAATCCGTAAAATTCCAGTTGGTATGATAAGATATCAATGAAGTTAATCAAAGAGCGCTCATGCGAGTTGAGTTCTGTCTTAAGTAATTTGTGTAATCAATCTCTTTTCAGTGGAACATTTCCAGACTGTCTAAAATATGCTGAAGTTAAGCCTCTTTACAAGAAGGGGGATAAAGAGATACCATCAAACTATCGACCAATTTCACTTTTGCCAGCTTACTCAAAAATTTTTGAAAAGGTTGTGTTCAAGCATCTCCTTAAGCATCTGACTGCAGATAATGTGTTGTCCAAGTCACACAGTTTGGATTTCTCAAGGTTCCTGATATAGAGTAAGCTGGAAACCTGTTCAAGGAACTTTGTATTCTAACAACTGCTTTATGGCATGTTTATTCATTAATGAAATTTGTTGCAAGTAATATACCTCTACTTCCAGTCCATAGTTCAATACACAGTATCAATCCTAGGAATAAAAATAATGTACATAAAGACCTAAAATCATATACAATGGTCCAAAAAAGGGGTCCAATATTCAGGAGCACAAATTTTCAATAAATTGCCAGCAACCATGAAAATTTTGGTTTCAGATAAAGAGTGTGAAAGACTTTTTGATAGGCAACTCCTTCTACTCTATAGACGAATATCTTAACAGAGTGTTAATCTAGCTTAAGCAAAAATGTCTGTTAGATTTCAGTTTTGACAGCACTTGGTCACAACAGTCAAGATTAGGCATTTTATGTATGATAAATTTATTAATAGTGCATAACAGTGTTTCATTCTGACAGTGTGTTAATTCTGTAAATATTAGTTGTTCCAGTTTACCACATTATATGAGGGTAAGTCAATTATTATCCGCAATTTAGTTATATTTTTGTTTATTTTGGTAGTGCTGTCGTTTTACGTTGATGGCACATGCTTTGTTTATTTATCCTTATATCTTTGCAATTTTCAAGCTGCTAGCTTAGTTTTGTTATTGCTGCTGTAGTGTTAATCATGGCTGATCCACTGTCTATTTGCACCAAAGAAGAGCAACATTTATTGATCCACTTTTTTGTGGTTGGAAGGTGTATCAGGGGGCGAAATTCATCGAAGCCTTTCGGTACAGTACAGGAACAGTGTTTTGCCACAACGGAGTGTCTATGAATGGATTGAAAAATTCTGAAATGGTCGCACAAGTGTTATGTACGATGAAGGAGCCGGACGACCACTTACCGCCACAAGTGAAGAAATCATTGAGCGTTCACATGAAATGATTCTCTTAAACAGACGATTAACTATTGATGAAGTGGCACATATTCTGCAAATTAGTCACGGTTCTGCCTACGAAATCATTCACAACAGTCTTGGGTTTCATAAAGTTTGTGCAAGATGGGTCCCAAAACAACTCGCACAGTTGCATAAACAAACACGCTTGAACATCTGCAAAAAAACATCTGGATGGCTATGGTAATCAAGAGGACAAATTCTTAGACAGGATCATTACTGGTGACAAAACATGGATCCATCATTACGAGCTGGAGAGTAAATGGCAGAGTATGGAATGGAAACATCCAAATTCACTGTGCAAGAAAAAGTTCAAGACCCAACTGTCTGCAGGAAAACTGAAGCTTATGATTTTTTGGGACACACAAGGTCCAGTACTGGAACATTATGGGGGCACAACAATATACAGTGCACGTTACAGTGAGATGCTTACTGCCTGAAATTTGAAGCTAATGCCGAGGAGTGCTGTCAAAAGGTGTTGTGTTGTTGGACGACAATATCTGTTCGCATACTGCTGTCCACACTGCTGAAACGCTCCCGAAACTCAAATTTGAAGTACGGGATCATCCTCAATATAGTCTCAATCTTGGCCCTTTTGACTATCACTTGCTTGGTGCACTCAAACAGGCATTAAAAGGTTGTTGATTTTCCTCATACAAAGCAGTGAAAGAAGTGGTGCATTCCTGGCTCGCAGCTCAACCGAGAACCTTTTTTTATGAGGGCACCAGGAAGCTTTTACAATGATGGACCAAGTGAGTTGAAACACAAGGAGACTATGTCAAAAAATGATGTTCTTGTAAGTTTCCTATTTAATTACAATTAAATTTTAAAACTACTTTGCGGATAATAATTGATTTGCCCTCATATTCACCTATTTTGACAATCTCCTGATAAATGATCAAGGTAGTAAGTATTATATTGAAACGTTTTACAATTTTATGTTATACTCTCTGACACATTCCACACCCACAAGAATCATCTCATTTTTTGGTTCTATGGAATGAAAACTTAATGTAATCTGTTGCAGTTATCATAAGGTAATTGCTGCTGTACTACGTTCAAATTTAGCATGTTTTCATTTTATTACTGAAAAAAGTGAAAACTGTTTTTGGCAGATACTCTTTTGCAGGGGGGGGGGGGGAGAGAGAGAGAGAGAGAGAGAGAGAGAGAGAATGAATATGCTGTATTCCACAATCACAAAAGATTTTTGGATGAATAAATAAATAAGCTGAATATGTAATCAAAAAAGCGACCCATATAACATTTTTGAGACCAAACACTGTATAAATAGTGGATTGTATGCAGGAAATAACCTCAGAGTGTGATGTGGCACCTGTTAAACTAGAAATTAGTTATTTAAAATGTCTACATCAGTGAATATAATCAGAATGTAAAATCTTAGAAGAGTGGTATATTTGCAGATGATCTTTACATGCCAGCTGCTGGTTAGTTTGCCATAGCAGACAGCATTTTCATCTTCAAAACAATCAGGATAGTGCAGTGGGTACAGTGGCGGATACATATGGGGGGCACACTGGGCGCAACCCCCTCCCCCCACCCTTGCAGGTCCGCCCGCATTTCCACCCCTGCCAGTCAACCCCCACGCTATTCATTCATTTCTTTCATCAGTTGACACGAAGGAATCGAGTTAACACTCACCCTGACATTAATAATAATAATGAGCGTATGGCATTGGTGGCCGGGAGACCCCTTGGGGGGCGGTTCGGCCACCGCTCCACAAGTTCTTTAACGCCACTACGGCAACTTGTGAGTGAATGACGATGAAATGATGATGAAAGACACACAACACCCGTCATCTCAAGGCAGAGAAAAACCGTGACCCCACCAGGAATCGAACCCAGGACCACATGCACAGGAAGCAAGAACGCTACTGCAAGACCATGAGCTGCAGACACCCTGACATTAGCTGTCCTACTGACAATGTAATTATCCAATTTGCCAGGAAGAATGGGTGCACAGAAATCACCATTTAAGGAAGAGAACCACAACTGTAACTTTTTTATATCATAACATGGCATTTTCTTTTATATGTGTATAATCAATTTAAATAAAGCTTTCTTAAACTTTACATGTGACTTGATTATTTTTTATTATGGTAAAAGTTTTCTGTATCCGCCACTGCGCGATTAGCACACTGGACTTGCATTTGGGAGGATGATGGTCCAAACCTGCGTTCAGCCATCCTGATTAAGCTTTTCCCTAATTCAGTTAAGGCAAATGCTGGGACAGTTCCTTCGAAAGAGAATAGCCACCTTCCTTCTCCATCATTCACTAATCTGAGCTGGTGCTCCGACTCTAATGACTTCATTGTCGACAGGATGTTAAACTAATCTCCTGCCCCTCCTTTTTCATCTTTGAGTGCTATTTCTTGTATAAATGTGTTTGTGTCCCTTAATTTATCCCTGTGCGAAGTCTCTTTTCGAATCCACATTTGGGTTTTGTCGTCCTTGTATTTAACTGTGTCACAGCTCTAATGCCTTAACCTGCACTACAACATTAATATGCTCCCATATGATTTCAGTTGATGCCATACTGAAAGCTGTGCAACTACACAGTATTTGTGGTGTCTTGTTAAAATGGCAGCTCATGGTGCCACTACAGAAAGCCACAATCTGTGGTGTCACATTAGTTGCATTGTGAACCCGACGTAAAGAAAAATAGCAACTAAAATGATTCCACAACTAGAGTAGCAAAATACAGTGGCACCACAGCACATGTGTGAACACCCAATTTTCAGTGGCACCACTCAAGAGATGCAAGTTTTGTAATGTCACAAAAAGTTAAACATATTTGTATCTGTTTTGTGACGCTACTAGCCTCCCACTACTGCTGAATAGCAACTCTGGACTGCTGCCTGGTGACTGTGTTTTGAAACAACAGTATTCTGTCATAGTTTTGCACTGGGCATCATATCATGTCATGTCATGACATGTCATGTCACGTCAAAACATTCTGCAATGCATTTCAAATGATGGCATCCACACTGGCTGTCCCAACACATCGCATCAGGACACCATCGAGGTTTACTCAGAAGAAAGTTTTGACGGCTGATGTCATCTAACTACTATTGATCAAGTGACCCTCCTCCCCCCCAAGCTCATTTTCTCTCAATACATGACCAAGCATATATCTCTATATCTCGTTACATCCTCGTTGATCTCAGTTGTTTATTATTTGCTATAAATTGTTTCATTTTGTTATTTATTTTGTTAAAATTCATAATTTAATAATAAATGACAAAAGATTAATTGAAGCACTGAAGCAGCACTCCGAATTGTATGACATGAGAATACTAAATTACTTGCCATCTACTACATTTCAAAACTGAATTTTTATACATATTGGCACCATACTTAAAATTTTGTAATGTGATGGACTGTAATATGGCTGCAACTTAATGTGAAGGACGTACTGTGACTAGAATCAGATTGATTAGTAAGTGAAATTTATTTTTATATTGTAGGCATTTGTAATATTTCATAAAGAAATGAACTGAAACCACTCAGACACTACAACAGTGACAAAATGTTTTTTTGAGAAGTATACATCAAGTAATGTATCAGAGTTGTTTGTTTAACGATGTTTTTGTGGCAGACTTATTTATTGTTAAGTAGCTCTCTGGATTGTGTGTGAAACAGTTTTGCAACAATGAGTGGTCAATATTTACATGGTTTCACTTGCTAACACCAGTACAAATAAGGCTTTTCTACTATTAAAGCCAAATACACGATGTAAAGAAAACCTACAAATTTTGAAGGGAAGGGTACTGAGGGAGATACGACTATTGGAAAAAATAAATAAATAAAATAAAATAAAAAAAATTTAAAAAAATGGGATGTGGTGGCAGCTCATAATACTGTGTTCCTTTTAGTAATTCTGGGTGCAATTTGACATAATAACTAAAAAAGCTGGTGCTTTGGCTTTCTAAATTACTTATAAAATTCACATTCCTATTCCTCTAGCTTCTTGTATAGATGTGAAATTCCAACTCTCTAATACGTAATGACATTTTTCAGACCAACATTCTTTTTTTAATTATTTTACATTTTGTCTTCCTCCTCTAATATACAAGCTATCCCTGCAAGCTACAAGCACTTTGGGTCCAATAAATGTCAGTTTGGTAGAAACATGGACTCCAGCATCCATGAATATAAGCTACTATGTTGTGGATGTGCACTGCAAGTGCAAAAACCTGTTGAGGACAGTCATGCAAGTTGATATCACATGGCTTGAATTAACTTGATGTGCCATGATGTGTTGGTCACTGTGAATACACACTGATGTGACAGTGCCGTGACATGATGGTGCCATGACATGATACTGCCGTGATGGTGAATGTGAACTTTATCATGTAATCACTGCTGTTGTACTCCACGGGTATGATGACAGAGCTCCGGAAGAGCAGGTTGGTCTTGCAGTTCTGGACGATCTTGCTCACTAGGTCCTGGAAGGGCAGTTTGTGGATGAGCAGCTCCACGCTCTTTTGGTAGCAGTGGATTTCTCACAGGGAAACAGTTCCCGGCCTGTAGCAGTGGGGCTTCTTGACACTGCTGGTGGTGGGTATGCTCCACCTTGGTGGCGCATTGTTTGTGCAGCACATTTCCGACAGTCAACTTACGAGCCATTTTCTTTGTGCAGACCATGAAGTCAGTGATAAAGCAGCAGTGAGACAGAGTGGCATGAAGGTGGGTGTGCTAATTATGTGAGCTGGGGATTCACTACAGAATACCACGGACAGTGGCATCACTTTGGTTGCATGTGTGAACCCAGCTTTGTAGTATATGTACTCTGCATAGCGTACAACCACAGTCTGAAGCTGTGAATCCACTACATGCGCAGCTGTCCATGGTAGTGTTTGCAGCTAAGCATTGCACAGTCAATATGATGTTTGGTGCACAGCTGCCACGGTTGAACACGCCACACAGTGAGCTGAAGCAGAACAGTCCTTTGTCCAGTGCGGAAGAACTTTCAGAGTGATCTATGCAGAACACAATAAGTGCCTTTAAGCCAGCTTCCCGCGGGAAGGAATTTCTTACACCTGCACCCCCCACCACCTCTCAGTGAGCCATATTACTTGTGGAAAAACCTAACTTGCACACTGTCATGCTAACTCACACGTAAGTTGCAAAATTTAAAACGTGTTCTCGTTTTTTTGCATGACATCACTTTCCCCACCACCACCTACAAATTTCAGCAGCATCATTAGTTTATATACATGAAAAGTTAGCCTCATGGCAAAATAATGGGCTTAGTCTTCAACTACATATATAAACACTCTCTAAAATACAAAAACGTTCTTAAACATGTTCTTAAACAGCAACTCCATCTAATCACTTACTTGTAATACAGTACCACACAATTGTTTGAAGTGACGAAATGGGTTACAAAGGATTGTAATTGAGATTGTGAACTTGCTGAGGTTAATTTTACTGCAAAACAGTCAACATCATAAAGGTATTTTTTATTTCAGTAAAACCTTACTTTCCAAGGTACCTTCAGTCTATTGTACATAACATAAAAATTTAGAAATTGTGCTGTTCGGAATGTGACACTTGTGTTGCAGTGACTCCAGCTGCCAAATATTTCAATAGTTCTCGTAATTTAATGCCAGCTGGCACAGAATCTTGCATGCATGTGTTAGACTTTTGTACAGAGCCAGAAATATGGTTCAAAAAGATTTCAAAATTAATTTTACTTATTCAAAAAGGATTTCTGAATGAAAAGTTGTCCTTGTCAGATAACTCTCTTATTAGGATATTGGGTGCTCCAAAAGAATTTGTGCAACATTCCCATTTCCACCTCCAGCATTTGTGGATCTATTTCTTTTTCATAAATGTCACTGTTAGATCTCTGGCTAAAAGCAGCGCAGCTTCCATATGAATAATTTCACTTGCCACCCTATTTAAAGTCGTGTAAGCAGCATTTCCCACTGTGGCACATGGAAATGCTAATGTGCATGTAACAGTAGTGGTGGGGGGATACACGTGTAAGAAGCCAGCCATATTTCTGAAAGGAATGCAGCCACTTCTTCTCATAATTACTTTGACTGAAGCACCTGGGAGATGCCATAACATATTTTGTCAAGTTCGTATTTGGTGTGTTTTATATGAAAACTATATTATAAATTATGTCCTATGAATATATATTCTTTCAAAATACTAGCACATTGGGGATGTCTCAAAATGCAATTTGTTTCCATTGAATGTCCAGTAACATGTTATTAGTGTTTAAAGTTTTCAAGTGCTGTATGACATAAGACTTGTACCTGATCATTGTGGTGTAGTGAGTATAAAGCTGGAGTTAGGAACTTGTAAACTCTAATTCACACCGTAACATTTCCGGAAAATTCAGGGACTTTTCTTATTAACTTAATGCAAATATGTTCTACACATTAGACACTATGTACATACAAGAGCACTCTCTCAACAGAGCACTCTCTCAACAGTAAGCTGCCATTGTCAATAATTTTCAAATTAAGTGAATATTCATAAAACATTGATTATCTGGCAAAAACAAACTGCCAATTAGAATAAAAAACACAGAAAAGGCTGATCCATGTGAAAAATAATTAAAAGGTGACTTAGTCTCACTGTTAGCTACCAATAAATTATAAAAGAAAATTAACTAGCAAGTTATTTTAGCAGACTACTGTTCCAAACAGGGCTAGTTTAATTCTGTTTTGGACAAGGGTACATGTTTAGTTCCAAACAAGGAACAATGTGAATTCTTGAACAATAAAACTGAACTTCATGCATTTTCCAAACATGTGAATGAAGCATATCGTATGTTGTTTTCCCTAAAATGAACACAGTCTGAACTGTCAACGGTAACTTCAATGTATGCATATAAAACACACTCCATGATGGACAGTAATAAGACTAGTGACTTTTTATCAGTCAATATTGATACTGGTCTGGTAAGTTTGTCTAAACATGTTGAAAACCTAAGTGCTTGGCATAAAAAACTTTACCATCAGAGCATTATACATTTGAGAGAATTCTTTTCACATAAAGGAGTGGGATTCATTGACAAGTTTGTCACTTGTGAGGAGTGTTTGGCAGGTAAACAACATTGCTTGCTTTTCCCCATCAGATCATCAAGAGCTAATGCCCCACTTCACATTACCGAGCGAGGTGGCACAGTGGTTAGACACTGGACTCGCATTCGGGAGGACGACGGTTCAATCCCGCGTCCGGCCATCCTGATTTAGGTTTTCCATGATTTCCCTAAATCGCTCCAGGCAAATGCCGGGATGGTTCCTTTCAAAGGGCACGGCCGACTTCCTTCCCCGTCCTTCCCTACTCCGATGAGACCGATGACCTCGCTGTCTGGTCTCCTTTCCCAAACCAACCAACCAACCCACTTCACTTGGTTCATCCAGACGTTTGTGGACCTATGAAGGCGTATTCACTTGGAGGAGCAGCATATTTTTTGCTTCTGAAAGATGACTACTAAGGTTATTGCAAAGTATTCTTTACGAAACAGAAGAACAAAGTTAAAATTTTGTTAAGGAATTTTATTTCAAAAGCTGAGAGAGAAACTGGTCTGAGAAATAAATTTCTATGGAGTGTTAATGGACTGGAGTTGATGAATACTGACTTAGATACATTTTTGAGTGTAAATGGCATAACCCATCAAAGTAGCACTATATACTTACCACAGCAAAATGGAGGAGCTGAACAAGAAAAGCACATCTTGGTCAAAGCTGCTCATTCAACGATTTCACTTATGCCCAAACATTTATGGGCTGAATCATTTAACACAGTGGCTTATGTGCAAAATCAAACTGGTCTATGTTCTGCCTGCTGCTTCTGAAGCCTTTTATGGCAGGGAATTGCCCTTAGAAAATTTGAAAAATTGTGGTGCTCATGTATCTGTTCTTGTACCCAAAGAAAAAAGATTGAAACTAGACACTAAAACAAGATACATTTTTTTTACGGGTTATGATAATGATGTGAAAGACTATAAAATATTATCATCTTCCAGAAAAAAATTGAGGTGCATCAAGGTGTAATTTTCTTGCCACCAGCAGTGTCTGAAAAGGAGAAGAAATCTGAATTTCCTGTATCAGAATCAGATACTACGGTATTTGTTGTGATGAAGAGAACATACACAAAATTTCAGAGTCAGAGGGGCAGAAAGAAGAAATGAGGATTGAGGTTTTGGAAGAAAAGAGAAGTCAGCTTAGAGAAGAGCAAGGCATCAATGAAGACAGAAAAAAAGTGAAGTTTCTTTTGATGATGAAGAGGAAAATGCAGATGATGATGATGATGATGATGATTTATTTATTTATTTATTTATCATTCCTTGGGACCAAATTAAGGAGAAGTCTCCATGGTCATGGAACGAGTCAATATATGAAATTATAACACGATATTAGAAACAGATAAAATGAAATATAAAAAAAAAAACATATTCAGGTGACAAGTCGTAAGTTTAAATAAAGAAAATCAACAATGTAACACTGGAATTTGCTTAATTTTTTAGCCCTTCCAGGAGCTCCTCGACAGAATAGAAGGAGTGAGCCATGAAGAAACTCTTCAGTTTAGACTTTTGAGTTTGGGCTACTGCTAAGATTTTTGAGTTCTTGTGGTAGCTTAATGAAAATGGATGCAGCAGAATACTGCTCTCCTTTCTGCACAAGAGTCAAGGAAGTGCATTCCACATGCAGACTGGATTTCTGCCTAGTATTAACTGAGTGAAAGCTGCTAACTCTTGGGAATAGGCTAATATTGCTAACAACAAACGACATTAAAGAAAATATATACTGTGAGGGCAATGTCAGAATTCCCAGACTATTGAATAAGGGTCGACAGGTTCTCAAGCTTACACCACATATAGCTCGAACAGCCCGTTTTTGAGCCCAAAATACCCTTTTTGAATCAGAAGAATTACCCCAAAAAATAATACCATACGACATAAGCGTATGAAAATATGTGAAGTAGACTACTTTTTGTGTTGAAGTGTCACTTATTTCAGATACTGTTCTAATGGTAAATAAAGCAGTGTTTAGTTGCTGAACAAGATCCTGGACATGGGCTTTCCACAACAGCTTACTATCTATCCAAACGCCTAGGAACTTGAACTGTTCCATCTCGCTTATAATATGCCCATTCTGTCTGATCAAAATATTGGTTCTTGTTGAATTGTGAGTTAGAAACTGTAAAAACTGAGTCTTACTGTGATTTAGCATCAAATTATTTTCCACAAGCCATGAACTTATTTCATGAACTACATTATTTGATACTGTTTCAATATTACACACAAGATCCTTCACTATCAAGCTGGTGTCATCACCAAACAGAAATATTTTTGAATCACCTGAAATACTAGAAGGCATATCATTTATATAAATAAGAAACAGCAGTGGCCCCAGCACCATCCCTTGGGGAACGCCCCACTTAACAGTGCCCCATTGGGACTGAACATCACTACCACTCTCAATATTGCAGAGAATTACCTTCTGCTTTCTGTTCTTAAAGTAAGAGGCGAACCAATTGTAAGCTACTTCCCTTACTCCATAATGGTCCAACTTCTGCAGTAATATTTTGTGGTCAACACAGTCAAAAGCCTTCGTTAAATCAAGGAAAACACCTAGCGTTCGCAACCTTTTATTTAATCCATCCAAAACCTCACAGAGAAAAGAGAATATAGCATTTTCAGTGGTTAAACCATTTCTAAAACCGAACTGAACATTTGACAGCAAATTATGTGAATTTAAATGCTCCAGTAACCTTGTATATACAACCTTCTCGATAACTTTAGCAAGCACCGATGGCATAGAAATAGGTCTAAAATTGTCAACATTATCATGTCTCCTCTTTTTTATAAAGTGGCTTCACTACAGAGTACTTTAATCGGTCAGGAAACCGACCACTCCTAAAGGAAAAGTTACAGATATGGCTAAGTACTGGGCTAACATACATAGAACAATACTTCAGTATTCTGCTAGATACCCCATCATATCCATGAGAGTTCTGGGTCTTTAGTGATTAAATTATTAACTCAATCTCCCTCTTGTCAGTATCATGGAGGAGCATTTCAGGTAACAGTCTCGGAACACTTTTTTCTAAGAGCGCTATATGATTCCCTGCTGGGACTAGGTTCCTATTTAGTTCACCTGCTATATTCAGAAAGTGATTATTAAATACTGTACATATATGCAACTTATCAGTAACACAGACATTCCCACTACGCACTGATTCTATATCCTCGACCTGTCTCTGCAGACCAGCCACTTCCTTTATGACTGACCATATGGTTTTAATTTTATCCTGAGACTTAGCTATTCTGTCTGCATACCACATACTTTTTGCCTTCATGACATGACATACAGTTTGAGACCCGGGAGGATATTCAACATCGAATTACTCAGAGAATTATGAGTTGGGCCTGTTGCTGACAACGAATGATGATGACCCTATACCTACTGAAGTGATGTCTTGTAGTGATGCAAAAAGTTGGAAAGATCCCCTAGCAAGAGAACTGCAAGCCCTGGAAGAAAATTATACTTGGGATTATGTATGTAAGCCAAATAACTGTAATGTTATTAACACAAAGTGGGTTTTTAGGCAAAAAAAGAGATGAGAAAGGTAATGTTATTTCTTATAAAGCTCGTCTTGTAGCTAAAGATTTCCAACAAAAATTGACTTATTCAAAAATATACAGTCCAGTAGCAAATTTGACTTCAGTGAGACTTTTCTGGTTGTTTGTAATGATAACAACTTTCCCATACAGCAACTGGATGTTAGTAGTGCTCTCTTGTATGGAGAGAGAGTTGGAGATTATGTTAAGTTACCTACTGGATGTTGCAATAAAATGAATGGTTAAGTTTCTAAATTTAGAAAGGTTCTGTATGGTTCAAAGGACTCACTAATTGGAATGTTAAATTCCACACAACATTGACTATATATAAACACAGACACTAGTCATAAAAGATACATACTTGTTTACAGTGATGGTATGCTGGCAGAACTCCACAGAGTGAAAATGACAATTTATAGCTGTTACTAAGTGTATTAAGAGAGAACTTTAAAATGAAGGATTTGGGTGTGATTGGGAACTATTTGGGAATGAATACATGTCAAAATTTAATTACCCTCCATACCACTATTTGTCAAAGTACCTATCCTGAAAACGTATTGAGAGTTTTTGATGTGTTTGAATACAATCTATTTCATCTTCTACAGAGGAAAATTTGGTCACAGTGTGTTGAAAAGTGAAAAAATCGAAAATGAAGACATGGAGAAAAGATGCAGAAAATTAATAGGTTCATTGATGTATACCATGTTAGTTTCCAGACCAGATATTTGTATAGCAATAAATATTATAAGCAGGTACCAGTCATGTGGAATCCTGAATTTCCAGAATGCTTTAAAAAGTATATTGCATTATTTATTTATTTAGCAGCTTATGATGTACATCTATGGAGTAAGTCCAAGTACATATTTGCTTTGTCAGTTTTCCAATAAAATACATTACTTTTACTGATTCTAATTATAGCTTTGCTAAGATAACTAATAAATTTTAGCCACAACATTTCTGGAAATTAAAATCATAGTTAAAAAATTTTAGATACTATAAACTGAACAGATTTTATGAGGCATACAGAACCTATGTACCTAAATTACAGAACATTTAATTGCAATAATTTATGCTATGGGTCCATCATTTTACATATACAGTATAATACAGTCACATAGCACATACATATTCTAGATCCCATTTTGTTTACATTTATAAAAAAATTTTAACAGCAATAATACTGTAGAAAAACAAAATCTTTAGATAAAACAATGCTATTAAGACGTTAACACATTTCACTTTTTATCTATACCTGTGTAATTTTTTTTTTTAAGTGTACTATGTCTGTTTGTTTCAGCTATTTTAGTTTGAAAGAAATTCTCTGATTGAATATAAAGGGGTTTCTAATAGCAGTTGTTTGATTGACTGTTTAAACTTATCCTTCCATTTGGCATTAGTGATGTGTGGTGGTAAAGAGTTGTACAACTTTACTGCCATGTAACCACTGCTTCTCTCATGTTGAGTTGTGTTACACTGCAGAATTCTTAATTTCTTGGTGTGGTGTGGTGGTGGTGTACATATTCATTTTTGTTGAATTTATCTTTATGATCCCAAGCAAGGAACAGAATTTTATATATATACAAGCTGTAGAAGGTTAGAATCTTATATTTTTTGAAAAAGAGGCTTGCAACTATCTCTTGTTCTTTTGTTTCCTGTTATTCTAATTGCTCTCTTTTGTAATTTAAATATTTTAATTGCCTCATGCGAGTGACCCCAGATTTCTATACCATAGTTCATTATAGCATTGAAGTATGAAAAATACAGCATGTGCACATCATCTTCGGTTATTAGTGGCTTAATTTGTCTCAAAGCAAAAACAGCACTGCTAAGTTTATTGCTTATATTGGAAATATGATTTTTCCATCCTAAACAACTGTCCACGGTGATCCCTAGAAATTAAGCACTTTCAACTACTCTTACATCAAGCTCTTGCAAATTTGTTAGTTCACTTGTTTTTCTTTTGTTGTTCCTAAATAAGATTGCATTAGTTTTCTCATAACTGAGAATTAACCTATTCACTTCAAGCCAGTGGTGATCATTTCAATTGTTTGATTACTTTTACTTATGGCCTCCTGTAAGGTCGGTCTCACAGTTATGCTTGTTGTGTTATCTGCGAAGAGTATCAATTCACTGTCTATGTTACAAGGTAAATCATTTACATATATAAGGTAAAGGAGGGGTTCCAGAATACTACCCTGTGGCACCCCATGTTTTATATTTTGTAGTTCTGATAGCTGTTTCCCTTGATTTTGTGACACTTCTACTGCTTGTTTTCTGTTCTGCAGAAATGACTTTATGACATCAAGAGCAGTTCCTCTAATTCCACAGTGGTGTAGCTCCATTATCAATATGTGGTGACTGACAAGATCAAAAGCTTTAAATAAGTCACAAAAACACCAACTGGGATTTGGCCTTGATCTAGGCCTGCAGAGATTATATTAATAAAGTTCAAATGCAGCTGACACTGTAGATTTTTCCTTCTGGAGCACAAACTGTCTACCATTTATGATACAGTTTTTATCAAAAAATGCCATTAACCTAACAAATATTATTCTTTCTAGGATCTTTGACAAAATGGGAAGGAGGCTAACTGGTCTGTAATTATCTGGATGCATGTGATTACCTTTTTTGAATAGTGGTAGTACTCTGGCAATCTTCGTTCTATCTGGGAAGATTATTTTTTTGAGACATGAGTTGACTAACAAGGGGAGGCCGCCAATTGTGAAATTCAGATTCGATTCATATTGCGCATAATAAAAGCTCATGGCCAGAGGTGTAATGTGGCAAAGCACCAAGATGCACTTCTCAGCCGTTGTCGAGAAAATCGACAGTTAAAAGAAACCGTTGCGGTGAAATACTCTCTACGATTAATAATTCTCTACAGGGTCGTGGCGCAGCGGTAAGCGCTCGGGTTCGTAATCCGAAGGTCGCCGGATCGAATCTTGCGCTATGCAATTTTTTTTTTTTTAGTATTTGCTTTTTATAATTCATATATCAACAATTATGCATATAATAAGTTGTTGAAAGACGTTTGTCGTGGAAAAACTGGCGACTTCGAACATCATTATGTTTTCCGCAAACAAAGTTGTATTTCACAAATGTTATTAATTGTCTTCATAATGTTAACCACATATAGTTAACGGAAGACGTAGAAACGATATTCCGAAACGAATACGTATAGCGTAAGTCAAACGTTCGAATTAGAATAGAGACCCCACGAACACAAATTTGCTGTGGCAGGTATGAAATATAAACTCCGTTACTCGCTCGTTACACTTGAATGACAGATGTTGAATGGGCCGAAACGAGCCGCCGCATAACAGCGTAGTTGCCTGCTAACTTCGAAAGAAGGTAGATGCGGTCCCTAGCGCAAATTATAACATTGTCGAAAATCAGTGCGGACGGGAGAGCTTTGGTACACCCTGTTAAAAGAAACGGAAAAATGGAGGCGGTACAATTGGAGAGCGATATATATATACATATATTTGAATTACAAAAAACTAATAATAAAAAAATTGCATGGCGCGAGATTCGATCCGGCGCCCTTCAGATTACGAACCCGAGCGCTTACCGCTGCGCCACGACGCTGTAGAAAATTATTAATCGTCGAGAGTATTTCACCGCAACAGTTTCTTTTAACTGTCGATTTTCTCAACAACGGCTGAGAAGTGCATCTTGGTGCTTTGCCACATTACACCTCTGGCTATGAGCTTTTATTATGCTCAGTATGAATCGAATCTGAATTTCTCAATTGGCGGCCTCCCCTTGTAAGTGACAGAGGGGTTTAGCAATTTCCCTAGTAGTTAGCTTCAAAATTATATTTGACAGGCGATTTATGTCTGTGGATGCTTTATTTTTTAGTTTCTCTGTTATTTTTCTTATTTCTTGTTCAGCTGCTGGATACAGGTTACATGAGTTACTGGGCGACTTTTGTTTATTCTCAACTAGTTTTTGGGTTTGCAGAGAATCACTGTTGTTACCCTGTGTAAGTTATTGGCAGATGCTGGTAAAATATTAGTTGAAAGTGTTGCTAATGATTATTGGATCTTCTGTTACAACATTATTGATTTTTAGGCTTAAGCTTTTATTGTTATTTCCTGATGACTTTCCTGTTTCTCTTTTTATTATCTTCCAAGTGCTTCTGACTTTGTTGGGAGCTGTGTAATAACATTTCCATTATACAGTGTTTTTGAGGCTATTAAAGTTTTATTGTAAAACTTTTTATAGGCTCTATAATATTCAACAAAATGAATAGGCCTATCTGGAGCTTTCCAAATTGTATGAAGAAGATTCAACTTTTTACAAGATACTAGTAGACCTTTTGTTAGCCATGGCAGATTTCCTCACTTTTTCTTTATTGGTTCAGCTTTGGTTGGCAAACACCCTTCAATGATTTTTAAATAGATATATAAGATAAGTACATTTCTGGCCACTTTTAATTTTGTAGTTTTATCTTTAGGTCTGTTATGTTAGAACTTCTCATATCTCTGTAAGGGATAAAGCTGAGGAATCTAATTTCCCTACTTCTTTTATTATTACTGTCTGTGAGTTGTGATCTGATAAATTCATGTCTTCTATAAGGCAATCATATCTGCCAGACTGAATATTTGTAATTATGTAATCAATGGCAGTTTGAGTGTTCATACCTATTCTCGTACAGTTTTGAATTGTGTTATGTAAACCATACATTGTAAGTAAGCTCTCTAGTTCTATTTTATATATTGATTCAG
Source organism: Schistocerca americana (assembly GCF_021461395.2). Classification (NCBI taxonomy): domain Eukaryota; kingdom Metazoa; phylum Arthropoda; class Insecta; order Orthoptera; family Acrididae; genus Schistocerca; species Schistocerca americana. Next base: position 267,126,961 of record NC_060126.1, on the reverse strand, counting down.
ATAGGGAGTCAATATTCAAGTCTCCGCATAAAATTAACTTGTTCTTCCAAAATTATGATAGCAGCCTATCAAGGTTTTTTTATGAACACACTGAAATCATCACTGGGAGCTCTGTATAAAGACATTATTACATAGATTACATTTTGCAATTCAATTCTTATACCACTACACTTAAAATGTTTTTCAGTTGCATACCTTTCCAACGGAATTGTAGTTACAGGGCAGGAGATGCAATCTTACCAAATATGCAGCTACCACCATTTTTTAAATTCTTTCTGCAAAAGTTTGATACTAATTTATAATTGTCTAAGTTTATACAAGTTATTTCATTGTTTTTTAGCCAATGTCCAGTTACACAGAGAACAGTAGGTCTTATACCACTGCTTTCTATAGCTGCTTCTAAGTTTAAGAGTTTGTTTTCTAGTGATTGAATGTTTTGATGTGTAATTATTAATGTACTGACTGAGGTATTTACTCCTCCTATACTTAACTGTCTTAAGCTCACAGTTACATTGCCTGTGTATAAAAAAGGTGAAAGAAATCTCCCAAATAACTACAGACCCATTTCAATAGTACCAATCATATCCAAGTTAGTAGAAAATTGTGTGCATAAGCAGATATACAGGTATTTTGAAACCAAAAAAATTTTAAATGAACAACAGTTTGGCTTCAGGTCACACCTATCAACTGTAAAAGCAGTAGAAGCTTTGGTGAGCAATGTTTATGAAGGGTATGAAAAAAGGGTATCAATGTCTGGAACACTTATTAACCTAAGAAAAGCATTTGACTCGGTGTCACATGACATACTCATCAAAAAGTTAAAATACTATGGCATTGAAAATGATACACTCCGTCTATTCAAATCTTATCTAAGCAATAGGTTACAACTTGTATATGCAAATAAGCAGAGGTCAGAAATACTCCCTATAGAAAGAGGAATACCCCAAGGCTCTGTTCTTGGACCTTTTCTGTTCATTGTCTATGTTAATGACTTCTCGAATTACATACCGTGTAAGAACATACTATATGCTGACAATATGACATTAATAAGTACAGGAGAAAACTTACAGAGTGTACTGGACAAAAATAGAGAAATGATGCAAATGGCTAATTACTGGTGTTAGGGTAACCAGCTGTGCATAAATCAAACAAAAACAGAAGAAATAATATTTAATCTCAAAGTAACTAAAAATGAAAACAAAACAGTGAAATTACTTGGACTAATCATAGACCAAAAGCTCTCATGGGAAGGACACACCAATTATCTATGTAGTAAACTAGCATGAGTACTTTTCTTATTGTATAAATTAAGAAACAGTGTGAGCAAGCAATTGCTACTCCACTCGTACTATGCTTTTTTTCATTCCCAACTGCAATATGGAATATTGCTTTGGGGTAACTCCCCAGGGGCTGAATGTATTTTCAGATGGCAGAAGAAAGCAGTCAGGTGTGTGGAAGGGTTAGCACCCAGAGAGTCCTGCAGAAATTATTTTAAATCTCTTGGCGTAATGAGAGTGCCAAGCATGTAAATATATAACTGTTTAATATATGCCAGAGAAAATCTGAAAAAATTGAACATGAGATGTGATGTGCATGCACACAGTACAAGAAACAGTCACCTGCTGGACTTGCCTTCCACAAGACTTGCTGTAGTCCATAATAACTATAAGTACTTAAGCATAAAATTTTTCAATAAGTTACCATGCTCAGATCGTACAGTACCACTAAATAAATATAAGAATACATTGCAAACCTGGCTAAAAAACAACAAATTCTATACAACTGAAGAATTCTTAGAAACTAATCATCAAACTATGTTTTACCTAATTTATGAAGAAAATGTTTTGATATCATATAAGCTAGTTATTTACTGTGATTCTTTTCTTATGTGTGTATTTAATTATTGTATAAAACATTGTTTTACATAACGCTGAAGAAAAGGTCTTTAGTTCCTTTTCTCCCCTTTCTGTAACTATTTGAATATCGTACTGAAACTAAAACCCTCTGTAAACTTTGACAAAGCCAATTGTATGAAAAATACTGAAAGGCTAATAAAAATATTCTATTCTATTCTATTCTGTCCTTTTTATGGCACCCATCAGAAAAAAATCACTTAAGTGAGGTGGAGTTACTGCATTCCTCTTCTGTAGCTGAACCATTGTTGTCTCTTTTGATGCTGAGCACTTCACTTCTGGTGAGGCTGTAATCTTCCCTCTTGGAACTGGATCCGCTGTCTTTTTCCTCTTCTGTTGCTGCTCATCATTAGGTGGTGATTTTGCCTCATTTGAACTCTTCCGTAGGGAGGGTGAACTTGGAGTTGGAGTGGCTGCTTAGGACGGATATAGGGTCCCATATTGGTTTGATTCCTGTGGATCCTATCGATAGGTAGGACTACACTAGGCATGGCCTTCACCTCAATAGGAAAGGGAAGGGAAAACTGTCTGGGTTGATGGCAGAAAACTTAACGGGGGACACTGGCACAAGTGGTAAAATACCAGTGGTCACAGGTGTCAGAGGGATGCCTTTTTTAGGATAGGGAAGGGGGAAAGAAAACGAGTTTTAAGAGAGATTGGCAGACACACTCAGTTTGAGAAAACAGATGAACAGGAGTCAGATTTTATCATACAGCCTCCATTTAAACAGTGTTTAACAGAAAGTAATCAGAAACTGCCAGTTCATCTTCGCCAAAGCAGTTACAATCCCATTAGTATGCAGTATCAGTTATCTTTATTACACCAGAACATTCCGGGACTTAGAAATAAAGTTGATGAACTACTCATTTGTATCGATGAAATGAATTCATCTAACCAAATTGACATAATCTGCCTCTCTGAACATCAAGTGACCACTGATATAGATATGTTAGACATTCAGGATTTAAGCTAGCTTCCTACTTCTGCAGAGTAGATATGGATGGAGGAGGAGTTGCCACATTTATCAAAAACTACCATAAATTAAAAAACATTGACATTAATAAATTCTGTTTAGAGCAGCATCTAGAAGCATGTGCAACAGAAGTAGAATTCCATAACAGATCCTATACATTAATAACTATTTACCGAGCACCTGCAGGAAATTATAATCTATTCTTAGATCATCTAGAAGCTCTTTTGGGTTATGTAACAGGAAGAAACAAAGAAATTGTGTTTGCTGGTGACTTAATACAGATTTTCTAATGCAATCTTCCAGTAAACATTCACTGCAGTTAGTAATGTTGTCTTTCAATCTAACTCACACTGTAAACTTTCCAACTAGGATCACTAAATCCTCAAGGACAGCCATTGATAACATTTTTATAGACAAATTAAAGGAACAAAATCATATCATAAAACCTGTTATAAATGGACTATCAGATCGTGACATGCAGCTCCTTGTTTTAGAAGTAAATTCTAAGCAGATTATCAAGACTGCTAAATCTGAGTACAGGAGAGTAGTCAATCAACCAAAAATTGAGTGTTTTAGAAAACTGCTCAAAGATTTGAACTGGAAAGATGTTTATAGTGCTCATGACATGAATGAAAAATATAACACATTCATGAACAATGTCAGTACCATGTTTGAAAACTGTTTTCCTCTAAAAGTTACTCAAATTAAACAGAAGTCTATAATAAAACCATGGATTACACAAGGAATAAAGATTTCCTGTAAGACAAAAAGGAAAATGTATCTGTTGACCAAGAATAGCTCCAATGCTGATGATTTAGCTAAATACAAGGAATACTGTAAAACATTAAAAAAAGTAATTCAGACGTCTAAACAAATGCACTACGAGAAGAAGATAGCAATGTCAGGGAACAAAATAAAAACAATATGGGATATAGTGAAAGAGCAGACTGGTAGAACCAGAAAGGAACAGGAGCAAATAGCACTAAGGGTAGATGGCACATTAGTAACTGATGGGCATAGTGTGGCAAATCTATTTAACAAGTACTTTATATCCGTTACTGATAGAATGAGACTTTCAGGATCAGTAAATAATGCCCTTGAATATCTGAAACTAGCCTTCACAAATAGCTTCAAGTACATGAATATATCACTCACTTCACCAAAAGAAATAACGTCCATAATAAAATCTTTAAAAACAAAGCATTCTAGTGGGTACGATGAAATTTCAACAAAGTTAATTAAGGCATGTTCTTGTGAGTTTAGTACAATTCTAAGTTACTTGTGTAACCAGTCAATTATAACTGGGACATTTCCTGACTGGCTAAAATATGCAGATGTTAAGCCTCTATTCAAGAAAGGGGATAAAGAGATACCATAAAACTACAGACCGATTTCACTTTTGCCAGCATTCTCCAAAATTTTAGAAAAAGTAATGTACAGGCAGCTGCTCAACCATCTGACCACAAATAACATATTATCAAGAACACAGTTTGGATTTCTGAAGGGTTCTGATATCGAGAAGGCTATTTACACCTACAGTGAAAATGTACTTAATTCATTAAATAACAAATTACAAGCAGCAGGTATTTTCTGTGATTTGTCAAAGGCATTTGATTGTGTGAACCACAACATCCTTTTAAGTAAATTAGAATTCTATTGTGTCACGGGCAGTGCTGCAAAATGGTTCAAGTCATACCTCACTAACAGGAAACAAAGGGTGTCAGTGCAAGGGACTAGTGAATTAAGCCATCAGTCATCATCAGAATGGGAAGAAATTACATGTGGTGTCCCACAGGGATCCATCTTAGGGCCATTGCTTTTTCTTATGTACATTAATGATCTCTCATCAGTTACACTGCCGGAAGCAGAGTTCGTTTTGCTTGCAGATGACACAAGTATTGCAATAAATAGTATGTCAAGTGTAGTTCTAGAAAGATCTGCTAATGATATTTTCATGAATATTAATAAATGGTTTAAGGCCAACTCACTGACATTAAACTTCGAAAAGACTCACTATATGCAATTCAGAACCTGTAAGAGGTTTCCACCCAGCATATGCATAACATACGAAGAAGAGCAGATAGAAGAGGTTGACAGTCTTAAATTCCTGGGATTACAACTTGATAATAAATTCAGTTGGGAAGAGCACACCACAGAACTGCAGAAACGCCTTAACAAATCTGTATTTGCAATTCGAGTGTTAGCAGACATAGGCGACATAAAAACGAAAAAGCTTGCATACTTTGCCTACTTTCATTCCATAATGTCATGGTATAATATTTTGGGTAACTCTTCAAGTCAAACAAAAGTTTTCAGAGTCCAAAAGCGTGTAATACGTATTATTTGTGGAGTAAATTCACGGACGCCCTGTAGAAACCTCTTCAAAGAACTGGGTATACTAACTACTGCCCCTCAGTACATTTACTCATTAATGAAATTTGTCCTAAATAATATATCTCTTTTTTTCCAACAAACAGCTCAGTTCATACATACAATACCAGGAACAAAAATGATCTGCACAAGGACTTAAAAACACTTAATTTAGTTCAAAAAGGGGTCCACTACTCAGGAACACCCATCTTCAATAATTTGCCAGTAAACATAAAAAATTTAGTTACAAATAAAGATCAGTTTAAAAGGAGCCTGAAAGACTTACTAGTGGCCAACTCCTTCTACTCCATTGACGAATTTTTTAATAGAAACAAATGATGTATTGTATATATTCATACTATTAGTATTGTTATTTCAGCTTAAAAAAAGCCATGTTCCACATCCATGAGGATCTTGCTATCTTGCTGTCTTCTTTTTCTCCTGCAGAGGATTATTTGATGTTTTTGATGTCAGATTCACTTCTTCAATGGCATTGGATTGGTTTATATTTTTTGTATTGTTTTCCATTTCTTTTGTGTCCTCCAATGAAGGATGACTTTGTAGTTTTGATTTAAAGTCTGTTGAATTTTTCTGTGTACTTGAATTGAGAGGGTAATGCTAACAAAGAATCAGCTTTTTATCACAGGATTTTTTCTGCCTTTCTGACACTATATTGGCTATTTGTTTGGCTATCGCCTGTTTCCCCAAAAAGTTAAGATGTAGGGCATGCACAGTATGAAATCTTCGACCAATATTGCTAATGTCTATACACCAGTGATTAATATTGAGGGAAGGTGTTAGTGGTACAATGTGAGACCCACGACAAGGATCAGGATTAATTTAAGGTAAACAACTTCATGCATCATTTACCATTCCCAGACAAATATGTTCTATTAATAACTATTCTATCATAAGCCAACTAACAGTTTCAAATATTTTTGCCAAATTCACACAAATAGTTAAGGTTTTCAATTAAAGGCATTTTCATTATGTATAAAATTACAAATGGTACTACAAGAACAGTTTAACTGTGCAATCCAATGGTGGCCTGACTTCAAACAGTTAATTAATTAAATAAACCTGCAGCAGCAGTCTGTCCATGTGACTAGCATCACAACTGTGGGTTAAACCCATAAGGACTTGAATATAAGTTCAACAAATGTTAAATGAAAGACATTAAAATGCATACATCTCCACTGCAATAGTAAACTCTAGGCCTACTCCAAGGCAAGGAATTAGACACAGGTACATATAATATTGGTATCCAAAGTCCATTAGCCATCTCACCACTAGAAGGCAAACAATCACTGTAAATCATCTTTTTACTGACAATACGATAATAGAAAAACTGAGTTAATTACTTCCCCAAAATCACGAAAGAAAATTCCTGATCCAGTGACATTCCTGCAACAGCATGATACCAAAATAATGATAATATACTAATGAACTTGAGGCTGGAATGGGAGATCAGCAAAAGTGCATGTGACCTTCCATCACCTAGGCCTCATGCGATGGTGGGGAGGCCACCAAAACAGAAGGGAAACACGTCCCTGCCCTGGAACAGCAGAACAGCAATGCGTCATCCACTGTTGATAAAAGTCTGTCAACATGTACCAGACAACGACCATCAAACACATTTGATAGAAAGTAACATACAAAACAATAATTAAATGTGCAATTAAAGATTATTTTCAAGGAAACCAACCATTAAAACCTCAGTATATGAGTGGACCCTCATAGTCATTGAAGTTAACCTTCCTAGCAATACCAAGAAACATTGTACATTGTCATTTAAAAGAATAGTCACGTAATAATCAAACAAGATTAAATACGACAAGGTATACCATAACTGGGGCCTCTTAGGGACTGATAGACACTGTAATTTGGATACGCACCAAATGGCAGATGGCCACTTAAAATGTATGCCTATAATCTGAGGGGCTCAAACACATGACAGGCACATGCATACCTTTAGGCAGAGCGCACACAACTTTAGGTGCAGGACAAATCCAATTACTCACCACAGGAAGGGTCATAAGGCCCACAACAAACAGAAATTGCAATTAGTAGTATTAAATACTCAATGATAACAAACAATGATAGCAGATTAACATTGCAAAATACTAGCTTGGCATTTACAGAAACCTCCAAATTGACACACACAGTCCCAAAAGGGGTCACTGAAAGGCATAAAGGAAGCAGATTCCTGGCCAGTTCACACTGGGGCAGAATTAACAATCTTTAAGCACAGTACTTACTGAACAGTCTTCTTACATAATTTCAAACAAATGCCGTGGAGACCAGTAACTTCAGGTTCCAGGTAGGTACTGGACAACACTGTCCTCCTACTCATAACAGCTAATCAGTTGTTCAATTCATCTCGATACATTTAGTGCACCTTAATTGACTGATGCCCTACATATCCCATTTGTGCATGATGAGAACTGCTCCTTGCCCGCTAAACTGCCTGGTAGCAATTTTCAATGCTGCAGGAAAATGCAGACCCCACCCTCTCACAAGTGGTGCCATTAGGATCACACACACCCTCACAGAAGCCAATTCTCCTTGAGGAGACCTGGAGTGACTGATGTGGGTGAAAGATCACTAATGGTACACAAGGTGGAGAGGGGAGAAGTAAGGGGATACACTAACATAAGAGTGGCAGAAACAGCCTCAGATGCCTTATGCTGGGTGGAATTGAATGCAAAGTTGAGCCAGGAGATGGTGTCATCCCATTTGCTTGGACACTTAGTGTGGAACATGATTAAGGCCACCTTAAGATTATGATTGACCCTCTTCGCCTGAGGGTGATATGACGTGGTGGTAATATGCCTAACGGCATTCTGGAAACAGACTTGTCTAAACTGCCTGGAGACAAGGGCTGAAGCATTATTGCTCACAAGCGCCTTGGGGAGGGAGGGGGGGGGGGGGGGAGGGGGCAAACCATGAAAAGATGTTGGTTAGGTGATGGATGGTAATGGAGATTGTAAGCCCTCAGCTAGGGAGCAGCCAAACAAACTGAGAGAACACATTGAGAACAACCAAGATGCAATGGTTGCACATCTTAGTACAGGGAAGGGGTCCTATGAAATCAATGAAGAGTTTATCCATGGGATATTGTTCTCACTTGCACTGCAGGAACCCCCTGTGTGAGTCAGTGTTCGGTTTACATCTCTGACAAGACTTGTTCTCATTAATCAAACTGTCAATATCCCTGTACGACGAAGGCCAGGTGAGGTGAGCACATACTTTCGCCAAGGTTTTGCAAAGGCTTAAATGACCACCTGCCAAAGAGTTATGGAAATAATAAAAAATGGAATGAAATAATCCAATATGGAGACAAATTCTAGGCTCACCAAGTTCACTTACTTGTTTACACAAAATCCCATCCTTTAACGAATACTTCAGAGCACACTCTCTGGACAACAATTGCTCAAAATGGGTCGCCACAAAGGATCCTGATCCAGATTGACCTTAAGATTGCCAACAATCATGTTACTTCAGCTAACACACCACACGCAATATCATGAGACCCCCAGCTTCACCTTTGGCTCCTGGATCCTCCTATTCAAACTTACGACTAGGCATATCTGCTAACTGATTGTTGGATCCTTTAATATGGCTTATATGTGGACAGCCCATCTTCCAATCCTACCAGTTTTCCTGGATCCAGTCAGAACCCAACTCACTGCCTGATTGACAGTTTCTAAATCAAATTCTCTGTATTCAAGATAAAATTTGAACTTTTCACGGGCGAATATAACAGCTAAGGCCGCACACTCAAACATCAGATACCTACTTTCAGGACCCAAACATCTCTTTGAGGCAAAAGCTAAAGGATGTCTTTCATCCAGATCCTCCTGTAGAGGAACTGTGGCGACCTGAGCAGTCAAAGCATGAGTCTGTCAAAATCAGGCACAGCCAATACCGGAGAATTTTGATGGCTGTATTAATAGCCTCGAAAGCACACTGTAGTCTTTCTCCCCATGTGGAGCTCTCTCTTTTTCTGTGCAAATTATCACAGGGAGCAGCAGGTTGCGTGAAACTGGGAACAAATTTACGACAATAATTAGGCATTCCTATAAACCTGGACACCTCCTTTTTACTCCTAGGTGGAGGAAATTTCTTCAGGTCCTTTGTTCATTCATGCTCAATCCTAATACTGTCACCTGAAATGAGGTGACCCAAAAATGAGATCTGGTGCCTGGTGAGGCCACAGCTTAACTTTTAACCCAGCAGAATGAAGTTGGACAACACCTGACCAAGGTGAGAAAGGTGTTCCTCAAATAAATGGCAATAGACAGCCACATCATTAAGCTAGTTGTAAACACACAGAAACTTCAAATCCCCCCAAGACACGATCCAATAAACCAGAAAGAACAGTGGACCAGTTGCGAACCCAAATGGCACTCTATTAAACTCGCACACATTCCAGTCCGAGAAAAAGGCAACGACATGCTTAGATCCTTTGGTCAAGGGAATCTGGTAATAGGCTTGATACAAGTTGAGCATGGTGAAGCAATTAGCCCCAGAAAGCAACTTAAAACAGTTGCAAAGATCAGGCAAGGGGACTGATTCCAAAATGACCTTGTACCCTGTAATTAACTACCAGCCTACAGTCCTGTCCCTGAGCTTTAGACCAACTGCTAATATAGTATAAATGAATGCCTGGAATAGCTTCATACAAAATTATGTACTCTGTGCCAATAGTAATTTTTATCTAACTGTTGCATGATCTAAATAAATAATATGTACAAAAGTGTTAGAATTATTATATGTTATATCTAAATATCAACTATGTATTCCATGTAAAAAGTCTTTCTAATACATTAATGTAATTAATCAAAGTTGTAAATGCTATTTCAATGCGGTCTAATGTAGTGTAGTCTACTATGCACATTTGTATTGTGTAGAGTATTGTTCACCCTTTATATATATAACATTCCACGTGGGAAAAATATATCTAAAAACAAAGATGATGTGACTTACCAAACGAAAGTGCTGACATGTCGATAGACACACAAACAAACACACAAAATTCAAGCTTTCACAACCAACGGTTGCTTCGTCAGGAAAGAGGGAAGGAGAGGGAAAGATGAAAGGATGTGGGTTTTAAGGGAGAGGGTAAGGAGTCATTCCAATCCCGGGAGCGGAAAGACTTACCTTAGGGGGAAAAAAGGACAGGTATACACTCGCACACACACACATATCCATCCGCACATACACAGACACAAGCAGACATTTGTAAAGGCAAAGAGTTTGGGCAGAGATGTCAGTCGAGGCAAAGATGTTGTTGAATGACAGGTAAGGTATGAGCGGCGGCAACTTGAAATTAGCGGAGGTTGAGGCCTGGTGGGTAACGAGAAGAGAGGATATACTGAAGGGCAAGTTCCCATCTCCGGAGTTCTGACAGGTTGGTGTTAGTGGGAAGTATCCAGATAACCCAGACGGTGTGACACTGTGCCAAGATGTGCTGGCCGTGCACCAAGGCATGTTTAGCCACAGGGTGATCCTCATTACCAACAAACACTGTCTGACTGTGTCCATTCATGCAAATGGATAGTTTGTTGCTGGTCATTCCCACATAGAAAGCTTCATAGTGTAGGCAGGTCAGTTGGTAAATCACGTGGGTGCTTTCACATGTGTCTCTGCCTTTGATCGTGTACACATTCCGGGTTACAGGACTGGAGTAGGTGGTGGTGGGAGGGTGCATGGGACAGGTTTTACACCGTGGGCGATTACAAGGGTAGGAGCCAGAGGGTAGGGAAGGTGGTTTTGGGATTTCATAGGGATGAACCGAGAGGTTACGAAGGTTAGGTGGACGGCGGAAAGACACTCTTGGTGGAGTGGGGAGGATTTCATGAAGGATGGATCTCATTTCAGGGCAGGATTTAAGGAAGTCGTATCCCTGCTGGAGAGCCACATTCAGAGTCTGATCCAGTCCCGAAAAGCATCCTGTCATAAGTGGGGCACTTTTGGGGTTCTTCTGTGGGAGGTTCTGGGTTTGAGGGGATGAGGAAGTGGCTCTGGTAATTTGCTTCTGTACCTGGTCGGGAGGGTAGTTGCGGGATGCGAAAGCTGTTTTCAGGTTGTTGGTGTAATGGTTCAGGGATTCTGGACTGGAGCAGATTCGTTTGCCACGAAGACCTAGGCTGTAGGGAAGGGACCGTTTGATGTGGAATGGGTGGCAGCTGTCGTAATGGAGGTACTGTTGCTTGTTGGTGGGTTTGATGTAGACGGACGTGTGAAGCTGGCCATTGAACAGATGGAGGTCAACGTCAAGGAAAGTGGCATGGGATTTGGAGTAGGACCAGGTGAATCTGATGGAACCAAAGGAGTTGAGGTTGGAGAGGAAGTTCTGGAGTTCTTCTTCACTGTGAGTCCAAGTCATGAAAATGTCATCAATAAATCAGTACCAAACTTTGGGTTGGCAGGCCTGGGTAACCAAGAAGGCTTCCTCTAAGCGACCCATAAATAGGTTGGCGTATGAGGGGGCCATCCTGGTACCCATGGCTGTTCCCTTTAATTGTTGGTATGTCTGGCCTTCAAAAGTTAAGAAGTTGTGAGTCACGATGAAGATGGCTAAGGTAATGAGGAAAGAGGTTTAGGTAGGGTGGCAGGTGATTGGCATGAAAGGAAGTGCTCCATCGCAGCAAGGCCCTGTACGTGCGGAATATTTGTGTATAAGGAAGTGGCATCAATGGTTACAAGGATGGTTTCCGGGGGTAACAGATTGGGTAAGGATTCCAGGCATTCGAGAAAGTGGTTGGTGTCTTTGATGAAGGGTGGCAACCTCCATGTAATGGGTTGAAGGTGTTGATTTACGTAGGCAGAGATACGTTCTGTGGTAACCAGCTACAATGGGGCGGCCGGGATGATTGGGTTTGTGAATTTTAGGAAGAAGGTAGGGGTGTGGGTTGTCGGTGGGGTCAGGAGGTTGATGGAGTCAGGTGAAAGGTTTTGTAGGGGGCCTAAGGTTCTGAGGCGCCTGGACATCAGGAATGGGATTACCTTGGCAAACTTTGATGTAGTGTTGTCTGAAAGCTGACGCAGTCCCTCAGCCACATACTCTCGACGATCAAGTACCACGGTCGTGGAATCCTTGTCCGCCGGAAGAATGACGATGGATCGGTCAGCCTTCAGATCACGGATAGCCTGGGCTTCAGCAGTGTGATGTTGGGAGTAGGATTAAGGTTTTTTAAGAAGGATTGAGAGGCAAGGCTGGAAGTGAGAAATTCCTGGAAGGTTTGGAGAGGGTGATTTTGAGGAAGAGGAGGTGGGTCCCGCTGTGACGGAGGACAGAACTGTTCCAGGCAGGGTTCAATTTGGTTAGTGTCTTGGGGAGTTGGATCATTAGAGTAGGATTAGGATCATTTTTCTTCATGGCAAAGTGATATTTCCAGCAGAGAGTACGAGTGTAGGACAGTAAATCTTTGACGAGGGCTGTTTGGTTGAAACTGGGAGTAGGGCTGAAGGTGAGGCCTTTGGATAGGACAGAGGTTTGGAGGAAAGGTTAACTACTGAATTAGGGTGTTGTGGTTTCAGATTGTATTGATTCGAATTTTGAGGTTTTGGGGGGAATGGAGCTGGAAGTGGGAGATATATATATATATAATGGAAGGAAACATTCCACGTGGGAAAAATTATATATAAAAACAAAGATGAGGTGACTTACCGAACAAAAGCGCTGGCAGGTCAATAGACACACAAACAAACACAAACATACACACAAAATTCAAGCTTTCGCAACAAACTGTTGCCTCATCAGGATTTCCTGATGAGGCAACAGTTTGTTGCGAAAGCTTGAATTTTGTGTGTATGTTTGTGTTTGTTTGTGTGTCTATCGACCTGCCAGCGCTTTTGTTCGGTAAGTCACCTCATCTTTGTTTTTTTATATATATATATATATATATATATATATATATATATATATATATATATATATATATATATATAGAGAGAGAGAGAGAGAGAGAGAGAGAGAGAGAGAGAGAGAGAGAGAGAGAGTTATAATAGAGGGAAACATTCCACATAGGAAATATATATCTAAAACAAAGATGATGTGACTTACCAAATGAAAGTGCTGGCAGGTCGACAGACACACAAACAAACACAAACATACACACAAAATTCAAGCAAAAAAGAGGGAAGAGGGAAGGAGAGGGAAAGACGAAAGGAAGTGGGTTTTAAGGGAGAGGGTAAGGAGTCATTCCAATCCCGGGAGCGGAAAGACTTACCTTAGGGGGAAAAAAGGATGGGTATACACTCGCACACACACACATATCCATCCACACAATTTTGTGTGTATGTTTGTGTTTGTTTGTGTGTCTGTCGACCTGCCAGCACTTTCATTTGGTATATATATATATATATATATATATATATATATATATATATATATATATATATATATATATATAAAAAACAATGATGGGGCATGTTGTGAATAATGTCATCAATCGTATGTTGAGGCAATAACACCCATTCTTCCTGCAGAGCTGCTCACAAGTTTACAAGTTTTGGAGAGTGATTGTTGGATCCTGATGTGATGCAACCTGTCTCCCTAGTGCATCCCATACATGCTCTATGGGATTCAGATCAGGAGAGCAAGCAGGCCATGCCATGTGTGTAACAGTTTCGTTTTCCAAGAAAACATCAACCATTCATGCTCTTTGAGGTCAAACATTATCATACATCAATTCGAAATCTGGGCCCACAGCACCTCACAAGAACCGCACTGAGGTCCCAAGATCTCATCAAGATACCTACAGCAGTTTAACCTTGCCGATTCGCCCATTCAATTTCATAAAGAGGTGTTCGAGTGGTCAACATAATACCTGCTCACACTGTTAGGGATCCTCCTCGATATCAGTCTCTTTCCACAATGGTTGGGTCCCGAAATAGTGTTCCACGTGCCCTCCATATGTGAATCCATCGAGAATCTTTAGCCAGACCAAATCAGGACTCATCCGTGAAAAGAATAATGGCCCACTGTTTGACTGTCCAGTTGGCATATTGACGACTCCACTCTAGACGTTCCCTTCTATGAACATGCATTAGAGGTACACATACAGCAAGTCTCTGACACTAAAGGCCATTCTCCCTTTCTCTCTCTCTCTTTTATTTTTTTAATTTTTTTTAAGCAATGAAGAAACTCAATGCTCAGTTTGGCCAAAGGCTTTCATCATACACCCACAACCACCTTACAATAATAGAAACACTGAGTAAATTACTTCACCAAAATCACTAAAGCCAAGTCCTAATCTGGCAACACCTCCACCACAGCACGATACCAAAGGAATACCGATAAACTACTCAACCAGAGGCTGGAATGGGAGATCAGCAGAAGCGCCTGTGACATGCCAGCACCTAGGCCTCGTGAGATGATGGGAAAGTCGCCAAAGCAGAAGGGAAACTGCTCCAGACTGGCAGAACAGCAATGTGTCAACCACTGTCAATACAAGGCTGTCAACATGTACCAGACAACAAACAACAAACACATTTGATAAAAATTAATGTACAAAGCAATACTTAAATAGGCAATTCAAGATTATTTTCAAGGAAACCAGTCTTTAAAACTTTAATATAGGAGTGGTCCACTCATAAACATTGTAAGTTAATCTTCCTAGCAATAATAAGAAACAATGTATAATGTCATTTAAAAGAATAAGCACACAATAGTCAAACAAGATTAAACAAGTCAGGGTATACATTTATTAAGGCCTCTTAAGGACTAATAGATACTGTAATTTGGATATAAAGCAACTGGATTGCCAGTTATAATGTAGACCTGTAACACGAAGGGCTTCTCATCACGCACCAAAGAGAGGGTGCAAATACAAGAACGCACAAACACACGACTGAGACATGTGGATGTTTTGGCTGAGCGCACACGACTTTAGTTATGCACCAACAAATAACTCGCCACAGGAAGGGCCATAATGTCTACTACAAACAGAAATTTCAATCAGTAGTATCAAATACTCAATGATAACAAACAACGATTCCAAGTATCAGATTAACTTTGCAAAATACTAACCTGGTGCTTACAGAAACCTCCAGATTGACACACACAGCCCCGAAAGGGGTCACTGAAGGAAGCAGATTCCCAGCCAGCTCACACAGGGGTAGAATTAACAATCTTTTAAGTACAGTGCTTACTGAATGGTCTTCATACATAATTTCAAATAAATGCCAAGGAGGCCAATAGCTTCAGGACACCAGGTAGGCACTGGATAATGCTGCCCTCCTGCTTGAATCTGCTAACAAGTTGTTCAGTACATCTCATTGTATTTAGCACATCACAACTGACTAATGCACCTTGTATCCAGGTTGCACCTGACAAGAGCCACTCCTTGCTCTCTAAACTTGCCAGTAGCAACAGTCAGGAAAAGCACTTGCGACCATATATAAATACGGTCTGAGAGCAGTGGCACTTCACTCTCAGTTATAATGCAATCCTTGTCAGTCAAATGACGACAAACGTGCTGCCTCGGGTGATGTCAAAGCCAGACTGCAACTAAACGCGTCTTCAGTAAGAGTAGAAAGGGAATTCACAAGGACTGTACACCATCCTGGATCATTTAGATTTTTGAAAGGATGTCTTCATTTCACAGAGCGCTATCACACTGGTTACATCAGTCAAACATCAGCTTACGTGCTGCCTCGCCTCAAGGCCTACAAGAAAGACAGGCCGCAGCGTGTACGTCATGAAGGGCCTGAGCTCACTCGCTCACTCAACTCGGAAGACAAACTGCGTTTCTGCACCTGTTAACTCGTAACTAGATGTGTACTTAGAAATGAGAGTTGCATCTTCTACTGGAATCCACTAATGTGGGGTCTCACTGTTATTAGTCCTACAATGACCGGAAGTCCGTTGGCCTACTTATAATTTGTTACGGCTGTACTGGGATACAACAAAATTAAAATCATACCAAAATGATTATCAGTTGCATAAGGCACCACTTCTTGTATGAAATGAGGACTGTTAAGCATACGAGACTAAATGCCATAAACAAGCTGTTATACAGTTTATATCGAGTATTGGTCTTAAATTAAATTTTGTTGTTGTACTGTTAATCAGTAAGACTTCATAATAGCAGAATCAGGAAAAATATGCAATTCTCATTAGTACATACAATACCATCTGCGAGTTAACAGGTGTAGAAATGTATTTTGTCTGCTGAGCTGAGCAAGCGAATGAGTTCAGGCCTACCTTCGTGACATAAGCACTGCGGCCTGTCTTTCTCATGGGCCTGGCACTGCCTCGAATGACATCACAGCTGGGGTACAACTAAAAGCGTATTCAGTAAGAGCAGAAAGCGAACTCGCAAGGACTGTACACCGTCCTGGATCACTTACATTTTGCAGAAGTAACTGTTTGTGTGCCGTCTCTAATGTTAACAAATTTTCCACTTTTGTGGAGAGCAATGAACTTTGACTATCTGAAGTCAGGGCGAAAGATCATGTAATGTGAACTTATCACAGAGGTCGCCTCTGAACTGTTCATAGTGCTGTTTATGATAGAGACATTATTATTATTATACTTATTACTACCATTATTATTATTATTATTTCTTTACTTTCTCAGATGTTAAGTCTGGTTAAAAATGGGAAGTGACGCGGACCTTGATCAAGCGTCACTTCCTTTTAACTGTATGATATATGTTATATTGCATTTAGGAACTTTCGGGTAATTGAACATGTATCAATAATTACAGATTTCTGTAGTTGTATATATAAGTTTGGATGTAGCTGTATTGCATTGATGTACTGGTGGATATTGTGTGGTATGACTCCTGTAGTTGATAGTATAATTGGTATAATGTCAACTTTATCCTGATGCCACATGTCCTTGACTTCCTAAGCCAGTTGGATGTATTTTTCAATTTTTTCTCCTGTTTTCTTTTGTATATTTGTTGTATTGGGTATGGATATTTCGATTAGTTGTGTTAATTTCTTCTTTTTATTGGTGAGTATGATGTCAGGTTTGTCATGTGGTGTTGTTTTATCTGTTATAATGGTTCTGTTCCAGTATAATTTGTATTCATCATTTTCCAGTACATTTTGTGGTGCATACTTGTATGTGGGAACGTGTTGTTTTATAAGTTTATGTTGTAAGGCAAGCTGCTGATGTATTATTTTTGCTACATTGTCATGTCTTCTGGGGTATTCTGTATTTGCTAGTATTGTACATCCGCTTGTGATGTGATCTACTGTTTCTATTTGTTGTTTGCAAAGTCTGCATTTATCTGTTGTGGTATTGGGATCTTTAATAATATGCTTGCTGTAATATCTGGTGTTTATTGTTTGATCCTGTATTGCAATCATGAATCCTTCCGTCTCACCGTATATATTGCCTTTTCTTAGCCATGTGTTGGATGCGTCTTGATCGATGTGTGGCTGTGTTAGATGATACGGGTGCTTGCCATGTAGTGCCTTCCCCTTTCAATTTACTTTCTTCGTATCTGTTGATGTTATGTGATCTAAAGGGTTGTAGAAGTGGTTATGAAATTGCAGTGGTGTAACCGATGTATTTATATGAGTGATTGCTTTGTGTATTTTGCTAGTTTCTGCTCGTTCTAGAAAGAATTTTCTTAAATTGTCTACCTGTCCATAATGTAGGTTTTTTATGTCGATGAATCCCCTTCCTCCTTCCTTTCTGCTTAATGTGAATCTTTCTGATGCTGAATGTATGTGATGTATTATATATTTGTGGCATTGTGAACGTGTAAGTGTATTTAGTGCTTCTAGGTCTGTGTTACTCCATTTCACTACTCCAAATGAGTAGGTCAATATTGGTATAGCATAAGTATTTATAGCTTTTGTCTTGTTTCTTGCTGTCAATTCTGTTTTCAGTATTTTTGTTAGTCTTTGTCTATATTTTTCTTTTAGTTCTTCTTTAATATTTGTATTATCTATTCCTATTTTTTGTCTGTATCCTAGGTATTTATAGGCATCTGTTTTTTCCATCGCTTCTATGGAGTCACTGTGGTTATTCAATATGTAATCTTCTTGTTTAGTGTGTTTTCCCTTGACTTTGCTATTTGTCTTACATTTGTCTGTTCCAAAGCCATATTTATATCATTGCTGAATACTTCTGTTATCTTTAGTAATTGGTTGAGTTGTTGATTGGTTGCTGCCAGTAGTTTTAGATCATCCATGTATAGCAAATGTGTGATTTTGTGTGGGTATGTTCCAGTAATATTATATCCATAATTTGTATTATTTAGCATGTTGGATAGTGGGTTCAGAGCAAGACAGAACCAGAAAGGACTTAATGAGTCCCCGTGGTATATTCCACGCTTAATCTGTATTGGCTGTGATGTGATATTATCTGAATTTGTTTGGATATTAAGTGTGGTTTTCCAGTTTTTCATTACTATGTTTAGAAACTGTATCAATTTAGGATCTACTTTGTATATTTCCAATATCTGTAGTAACCATGAGTGGGGTACACTATCAAAAGCTTTTTGGTAATCAATGTATGCGTAGTGTAGCGACCTTTGTTTAGTTTTAGCTTGATATGTCACCTCTGCATCTATTATCAGTTGCTCTCTACATCCTCGTACTCCTTTGCAGCAGCCTTTTTGTTCTTCATTTATAATTTTAGGTTTGCTGTGTCTGGTTGATCTTTAGGTTTCAGATAAGTTATTCCATGTGTAAGTGTATCAGGGAATATGTATGGGTCTGCAATGTAACTGTTAAATAATTTAGTTAGATGTGAATGTGTTGAGGTGAACTTCTTTAGCCAGAAATTTGCTATTTTATCATTTCCAGGGGCTTTCCAATTGTGCGTAGAATTAATTGCTCGGGTGACTTCATGTTGCAAAATTATCACTTCAGGCATTTGTGGTATCATCTTGTATGTATCTGTTTCTGCTTGTATCCACCGTGCATGCCTGTTATGTTGTACCGGGTTTGACCATATGTTGCTCCAGAAGTGTTCCATGTCTGTTATGTTTGGTGGATCGTCTATTTTTATGTGTGTGTTATCTATTGTTTGGTAAAATTTCTTTTGGTTTGTGTTGAATATTTGGTTTTGTTTCCTTCTATTTTCACTTTTTTTGTACCTTCTAATTCGTTTGGCCAATGCTTGTAATTTCTGCTTCTTTTCATCTAATTGCTCTATTGCTTCTTGTTGTGAGATTTTACCTAGCCTTTTTCGTTTTTTGTCTGATATTTCATTTCTCATAAATTGTATTAGTTGTCCGATGTCTTTTCTCAGTTTTTCTATTCTGATCTGTAGCCTGTGTTGCCATGCTGGTTTTGTGGGTTTCTTCTGTGTGTTGGTTGGTTCTGATCTCTGCCTAGTGTGTATATTTAGTGTAGTGAGTGCTCCTACATAAACCAGTAGTTGTAACTCTTCCATAGTTGTGTATTCATTTATTTTGTTGTGTATGATTGTGTTGATAGTTTTTATTGTTGTTTCGACTTGTGGGTTATTTGGTGGTCTATGCAAGAATGGTCTAATGTCTGTATTTGGGTCTTTGTATTCTATATATGTCAACTGAAATTTTTCTTCTATATCTAACATGTGTGTCACTTCATGTTCTGTTTGTGCTTGTGCTGGTGGCTGTCTTATGATTTCGTTTTCCTCTGATTGTTTAATTGAGGCGTGTTATTCTTTGTTTGCTTGCTCTGGGATGTTTGAGTCCATTACTGTATTTCCTTCTTCTTCTTTTAATTGCACATTATTTTGTTCCAGTATTTGTTGTACTTGTTTGATGTTTTCTAATTCTGACTGGGGTATCCTGTTATTTTTTATTATTACACGGATCTGATCAGCTAGTCGTTGTTCTGTTAAAAATTTTAATTCCGGGTATCTGGTAATAAATGTTGTGTATACTTGTGATCTGTATCCAGTTGTGTTGGTTCCTAGGATTGTTGCTTGGTAATAACAGAACATGAGGTGTCGATTAACTTCATCTGACCATCTCATCCTCTGTCTTTGTTTTCCTTCTAGGGTGGTTGCAGGAAGCATATCCTGCAAGACACCTCTATTTGGATTTAAATCATTTTCCAGTTGGCTAGCAGTGTCATTACCATTGTGGGCGGGCATAGGGTTCAAGCATCGTCCCCGACCATGACGGCGCTTGTCCGAGGCTTCTTTACTTCTGTCCTGAACCAAGTAATCACACTAAAAGGGGGGTTAGCCCTATTAGTGGTTTGTTATTATTATTATTATTATTATTATTATTAGTAGTACTACTATAGTAGTAGTATAAGGGCGTTTGTAGGACACTTTAGAAATTAAATTGATATGCAAATTAATTAAATTCATCAATTAATCACCTCCACTCCTGCCGATCCTCGCCCCCGAACACAGCCGCCACCACCCCTGGATGACATCACGTGTATTCTCAGCTGCACGTGTACCCCAGCCCCTCCTCCTTCTCCCCCTCCCCACTGACCCTCCACCCAACCAATCCCATTGGTAGGAATTTCAAATTTTGGTGGGAATTT
The DNA here is from genome assembly GCF_021461395.2 of Schistocerca americana. Lineage (NCBI taxonomy): Eukaryota > Metazoa > Arthropoda > Insecta > Orthoptera > Acrididae > Schistocerca > Schistocerca americana. Next base: position 267,106,240 of record NC_060126.1, on the reverse strand, counting down.
CGAATGTTTGTGGGGAATGTCTTTGTCCCAAGGCTGTGCTTCCGTCCCAACCCACCCCCCACCCAGAAACTGGCAGGAAATTAAAATTGGTGGCTGCCTTTCTGGGACTTGAGCCCAGGTCCTCCTGGGCGAAAAGCTCAAGTGTGCCCCCCTAACACAATTAAAAAAGCAGAGGCACTTGGAATTGATGGGAAATTAAAACAGGCGGTTCCCTTTCCGGGACTCAAACCCTGGTCCCTCTGGGCAGAAAGCCCAAGTACACCCCTCTAACACAATTAAACCAGCAGTGGCACTCGGAATTGACGGAAAATTACAAATAGCTGTGGCGTTTCCAGTACTCAAACCCTGATTCTACTGGGTGAAAAGACCAAGTTACACCCCCTATTACATGGAAACTGTCCAGATGTGGGAGAGGAAGGTTAGGTTAGTGTACTATATTTATTTTTGGTCGGGAAACTGACAAAAAGATCGATCCTAATTACATAATTAATCACAAAGATCGGGCCTAATTACAGACTCATACGCATAGTGCTACACAAGAATGGCTTAAAATCGTAGTACAACTCAAAAACTGACAATTCCATACAACTGGTGTTATCCTGCTGGCAAAATATTTTGCAATACCACTCAAAAATAGCTACAGACACACTCAAACTCTACCCTACACCTACAAACTGGCAGGAAAAAGGCTGGGGTGTAAGGTACTATCTTTATTCTTTTTGGTGGGAAATACCTTCAACTGACGAGATGCTGGTTTTGGACAGAGAGGAGTTTAAAAAGTGTACTACCTGTAAGTATACAGTATCTATCGTTGTTTGTCATCAGAGTTCGCTACGGATGCCTGCTCAAAAACCATCCTGCAGCCCAGGTAATTGAAGCCAATACATGCTACCACAACTGATGGAAAAAAATGTCGCAGTTCTAATTACAGTTCGAAATTGTCGTGAAAAAAAAAAACAGCACTCGTAATGAACAGGTCATAATGGAGCACATGTACTGGGGAAAATCATTGTCCTAAAATACTGCAGAGGAGGCGGTAGTTGAATGTCCGTGTTTCTCGATAGGCGTTCACAAACTGCCGAAAACTGAGGCCCCCTTCCTCCCTCCTTCCCTCCATTCACCTATGGGGGAGGGGTCACATGCTCCTTCAAACCGTCAGCTGCTCCGCTGGCTGCCTCACGGCCAGGGAGGCCACTTTCTGCCCTTTGCTGCCACCCTATGCGGTCGCTCGGCGCACTCGGCTTTCCACCATCTGGTACAGTCCTAGACAATACATCTGGAGTATGGTCCAGGTGGCTCGCACAGCATGGCTTTCCACCATCTGGCCGTAGTCTTAAGGTGACGCTCCTATGCCAAGACAGTAGTGTCAATATATAGTGATACAGCCCCCACACACTCCCCCCCCCCTCCCCTCCCCCTGTACAGAGAGTGGTGGAGTCCAATGACCACCACACCAGAAGCGATGCCCCTGCCCCCTCGCCCTCAGCAGCCCGTCATTTGGTGATGAAGGACAATTGTATTTGACGTCAACGCATCTATAATCAAGCATCTATTTAAAAAAAAAAAGCAAAACAAATTTGCGACCATAATAAGTGTCCTCTTTCCACAAAAATAGGTAAAGTCCTCGCAAATGATCAGTAGAGACATGCACACACTACGTAAAACCACGAAAAAGAAAACTTCGACTATTTTGATGCGAGAACTACCGAACACCACCGAATGCCCTCTTTGTTTCAAAACCGTCATCAGAGTAAAGAAAAAGCGAGAACTTAAACTCCAAAGAAAAAAGTCTATATTAAGTAATTTCTTACAGCTTGTTGAAAAAGTTGCATGACCTGAGAGCGTCTCTCGCATTCAGTGTCTGTAAATAAACTGTGTGTATCACAAACATTTCAGACAATCTTTCATGCCATTGGGACACATGTCCGGGGGGGGAAACCGCACTCATTTTACGTTTGACAACAAGAAGCTATAATTCAAGAGAACGTACATGTTTTGTACACTATGACAGGGTTCCTTTTACCAGCGCAATGCTATATCATACTAGCATTTACGAAAGAAATCGTGAGAGCCTGTCTCGCTCTGTGTAGGTGAGAGATTAAAATTTCGTTAAAAGACATCGCAAAAAAAAAAGAAAAAAACCATGCTTGTCAAGAATCATTCTGCAGTGCCCTAGCCACCTCTTCCACCCACCAGGCGGCAAGTCATTGATATCAGGTTGATAGGCTAATTAATTATATTGATCATGAGAGTCACTTTGCATGGCGAATATTTTTTGTTTGAGCAGTTGGATTACACTCACCAGCAAGGACAACTGTGAATCTGTGGAGGGAACACAATGTTCCTTTCGAGGAACACTATTGAGAAATGACATTTGAAGCTGGGCACAGAGGGATTCTAAAGCCCACAACATACATCTTGCATAAGAACTGCACTATTAAAACACGATCATAACACCTATGTTATCATCACCCTGAATAGAATGCAGTCTTGAGTCTACAGGCACACACAGTTGCTGATAGTGACGCTTTCAGGCAGAAATTCTGTCTGCAATTTGGAATCAAGTCAATCCATTCAACCACATATTTGTGTTGGATCCTGTAGAGTCGTCTTTTAATGGTTACATCCACTAGTGAATCATATTCGTGCCACTCTTGTATGTTGGAACAAGTCACCCTTTTATTTTCAAACTTATTTGCTAAGGATCCCATACACCAAGAAGTCCAGTGCTGTTTTTAGACAGTCCCTCTGCATCTTGTAACTGCTCCTTAGTCTGTGCCCCGCCCTCCCTGCAGCTTAGTCTATGCAATCGTCACAATTTAAGTCTGACCTGCACAGAAGTCGGAGAGCGCTATATCTAAGACCTGCATCCCGTGGGGAAACAGGATGAGCTGAGTTAATGTGACAGGAGAGCGTTTTGACCACTCGGTGGAAATGGGAACACATTGTCATAGCTCCACCAACCATGTACAGAGCATAAGGTCAGCGACAAACGATGTTTTGCCCTGCAACACGAGGTAGTAGGAGAGATAGTACGAGCAGTTACAGTGGTGTTTCTTGTTGGGAGAATTAGGAAGCCATGTTCTGTGTATGACTTAGAGCACTGTCTACTTGCGATTGTTAACAGCGAATCTCTCAGTCATCAGAGGACTTCCAACCTGTTTCGACACATTCCTCTATATGAATGAGATTTATGCGAGGCACTCCACCCCCCTGCCGCATCTTGGGCCATAAAATCGAGTCTTCAGTTTCATAACTACGGTGATTCTAAGTTAGCGACAGGTATTTCTGAGGTACTACAATCCCCGAGTGTACATCTGCTTGACAAATGTCCTGTTTACGGAGTTAGTGGTGGCATGACGTGTAATTTCACGTGTCAGACACCGCTGCTATGTGTTTGTCTCCTTCCTTGTAAGGACCATTCTCCATTACTAAAGTTCACTTTATATATGACTGATGCGAGCATTATATAACTTCTGAACCCTCATCGGATGTGAATAGTGTGTAGCTACACACCTCTGAAAAGCTATATTGTACTTGTATCACAAGGATTCAATGTTTTAAGGAAACAGTTTTTCATATTACAGTTTATCATAAAGAAACCTGCAAGGAGAATGTATTTCATGCACTGGAAATATTTTTCTTGGGAAAGTAAGTGTTGCATTCCATACAACTAATAGTTTGGAAACCGCAATGATCTAACATTATAGCATGTTTTAAGTGCAGAAAATTCGAAATTCCTGCCAAAACTCGAAATTCCTGCCAATGGGGTAGGGTGGGGTGGGGGGCGAAGGGGGAAGAGCTAGGGTGAGTGGGTGCTGGGGAACATGAGCAGCTGAGAAAACACATGACATCATCAGGGGGGAGGGGTAATTAATTGATCAATTTAACTAATTTGCATATCAGTTTGATATCAAAAGTGTCCTACAAACGTCCTTACACTACTACTTACTATGTTGCGCATGTGAAAGTTTATCAAATATATCGCTCAATTAGAACTCAAAAGTTTCATTTATAATTGTAGTTCCTGATCCTGTTGAGTAAATAGAGAGTAGAAGCATTGCTTTCACTGAACAAAAGAAGAATGTGGACTTGCAGACTGGAAACTATGGTCAGCATGTTCTCCATTGTCTTCTGGCTGACCACAAAAACAGTTTCCAGTCTCTTGTAAAAATAGAGCGCTGCCGCCCCATTGGGATCACTGAACCTTGGGAGGGTAAGACTTTGTCCATATCATGTTTTACACCATAAACAGACACTTGTTTAGCTCCAATAATATCAGTCAATTTGAAATCCCATTAGCACATTAGAATCCACATCACATGCAAGTAAAGTTGCAGGTAAGCACTAATTAATCTAGGCACCTTAAAATAAAACTGTGTAATGTATGTAATAAGGTACTTGTGGATGACAAAAGGAGGAAATCTGAGATTGTAGGTATTTATATATTATTAAATTATGTAATTAATTGTATTATATAATAAAATATTACAAAATTATTACAGTATTCTTTGATTGTATTTAAGTTTGTGACACTTTGGCATTTGGTTGTAACTTTAGGTCGTTAAGTTACTGTAATTTAATAAATAACAAAAATGACTTTAAAGTATTGTTTTTAGGTCTTATTGTCAACATATTTTTAATTTCTTCAGAATCTGGTTGACTGCCAGGTACAATGAACACTCATTAGAGCAAGACCAGTAAGTCTGTCACCTCCCATTTTATTTCTGATGTAGGTTTTTAGCCTCTTTAGAGTGGAGAAACATCTTTCTGGTGTTGCAGCATACACTGGGGGTGTGGCTAAGATGATGAGAAGCTTTTTTTATTAAAGGAAAAACTGTTCATTGCACTGATCAATAGCTTCTATTGCAGTGTCAGGCTTTCACTCTACAGTTTTCTGGTGATTGTGCCATATCTCATATTCACCCAGAAATACTGTGCCTGCATTTTCAGCCAGAAACATTTGTGCTATATTTTTAAGACTTTCTTTGTTCTGCAGTCATTACTGGTTTTCTTAATCGAAAGCATCTGAATCCCTTTGATCGTTTCTTCACGTGGTTTAAAACGAGCATCAATTTCTGTAATCATAGGTTCAACAAAAGTGTGAAATATGTTTGATTGGTAATATACTTGGCAGTTTCTCCTGGTACATTGCTGCACTGGGTTTGCCTTCCAGTTGTTCCTGGAACAACTGTGTCATTTGGACTCATTTGTTTTGCCTTCTCGAAAAGGACTAAGAATTGACTTGCATTCCAATTGTTTTGCAAAGTAGTTTTTATTGTATTCGCATAGCTGAAAGTTTTGGTCAAATCCACATTGATCTTCTACATTGCTTTTTTTAGGCTCACTGTATATGAAAAAACTTTTCTTAGTTTATCTAGCAACACAATAAACTGGCTGTTTTCTAAGGGGATCTGCAGTTGGTATGCGGGAGAGGCGACATCCTTACTAGCAGCATCTTGAAGTGTCTCAAGTGTTGTGAATACTACTGGAAGCATTTCTACAAATCTTTTGGCAGCCACATTCTTTTCGGTCCACCGCGTCTCAGAAGGGGAGATAAGTGTCAAATGAGAAGAGTTAACTTGTTCCACAATTTTCATCAAAAGGTTGTCCCGAAGTGGAGATTGTTGAAAAAAATGTACTACACTTTTTATAGTTCTAATGATTGTTCCGTATCATAGGTATCTCACATGAATGTGCTGAAACTAATTAAGATCATGAGTAATGGAACAACCTTCGTATGGCCCCACTCTCCATTTTTGCGAAATTTATTCGAGATGGCAGATTCAAGATTTCAGCAATAGATATGGCAACGTCGCAATGACGTCATGGCGGGAAGTTCAAATTTTGGTGGGGAGATAGGTCAATTGGGCTATCTCCACTAACCTAATGACATCCCCTACCCTTCTCCCCTACCCTCCACCAGAAAATGGTGAGTAGTTCCCACTCCAGCAGGATAATGCAACACACCATGGTTACCTCCACTAACCTAAGAAAATGGCAAGGGGAAGGGGAACTTTGCTACCTCCACTAACCTAAGTCATCCGACCGCCACCTCTTCCTAGGAATTGGCGGGAATAGGACTCAGTCTGTGCTCGATAGGATGGACATAAGTCTTTATTTTGCAGTCAGTCTTTATTTAAACAATTAGAGGCAGTGCGTTCACCACAAGGTCCAGAGTCCAACTGACCTAGTACACAGTACTGCCACCACAGGGCACCGTCGTCCCTCCCTTGATGTAATCACAGATGGCAGTCTGGAGGGGGAAAATGGCGGGAAGAGGATTCAGCCTGTTCTGGGCTGCTGGAGAGAGGAAGGAGTGTACTTTATTTCGGAACAATTTATTTAGGGGTGAATTTAACAAAGTATATTTATTACACTAATACAAAACACACACCCTGATGTGCTCGAGATTGCAGTAAATAGTCTACAGACCTGCAAACTACTCGTAAATAATGCAGTGCACTGATGTGCAGAGACGCAAAAAACTCATAAATTACTGAAATAATGCAGTACACAGCATACAGACACGCAAACTACTCCTAGACCACTTAAATAATGCATGTGTAATGCTATGCAAACACGCTTACAATGCTTAAACAGCCAAAAATGATCCACTGCACAAACACTAAGTGCACATATAAAATGCTGTCAAACTATCATCAACCGCAACTATCAGAGGCTCCAACGCGTGCACACGTCAACGCTGCTGTGAGCCACCGCCGGATAGAGGAATATAGGGCACGAGCTATTGCTCTCAGGCCACTGCCAATGGCAGGTGAAAGTTGAATCTACAGTTATAGTTCTTTGAGTGTTATACTGACATCACATGTCTATGTAAATAAGAGGCAAGTCAACCTCTGGGCCACGCACGAGTGTTTACCGTTGCTGACACGAAACCTCTCTACCTGTGGATACTGACGTCGCAGGTCGCTCTATAGAAATCTGCTCCAATGATTCCTAGAATAACATCGACTAATGGGACACCCTGTCCATTACTTACCAGTCCATTCTTGGAATTGGTAAAGTGTCACAGAAATAGTTAACCGTCACTTTTGTTGTAGCTTTCGTGATGTCTCAGCTTTCTGAATAGAAATTTTTATCCTAACAGGACCTGTTAACGAAAATAGCCCAGAATAACATCAAATGCATTCTCCCTCGTGATCCTAACAGGACAGCCTGTCCTTTACTTATTAGCCACTTCTAGGAATTAGTAAACTTTCACAGAAATAGTTAATCGTCGCTTTTGATGTAGCTTTCATGACGTCTCAGCTTGTCTGAATGCAAATTCCTGTCCTAACAGGACCTGTTAACGAAAATATCACAGAATAACACCGATTGCATTCTTCCTGATGGTCCTAACGAGGCATCACGTGTTACCCTTCCCAGAAATCGTAATATCCTACTTTCAGGAAGTACCAGCTACCAAGATACATATCCTTTTTCTTTTCGAATTTAAGTGGGTATGACACTCACTTTGTAGCTGAGCACTTGGGTGATTTCAGCTTGGAGAACAATCAAGTCAATGTCCTACCTGAGAGCGTCGATAAATACATTTCATTCTCCAAATGAATGACACCAAGAATTGCGCTCTGCTTCCTTGATATGCTACGTCTTATTCAGGCGCCACTCCAGAAGCCTGTTGAAACTCTACCACAGGAGGATATGTATACCACTTGAGCTGCATTTCCCGATGAGGAAAAGTTTCACCTTCTGACTAGGAAGGGGGTTTCCCCATATGAGTATGTGGATAGTATGGCGAAACTCAACAAAACCAGGCTATCCAAAATAACTGCATTCTCCAGCAACCTTATAGGCGATGCCATAACGGATGCAGAGTATGAGCATGCCATGAATGTCTAGTGGGAATTCAATATTTCAACTTTAGGAGAGTACGCACAGCTTTACATGGACACAGACATGCACTTGCTTGCGGACGTTTTCGAGAAATTCCAGAGTCTATACATGGCCACATATTCTCTGGATCCCGCCTTTTATTATACGGCACCTGGGTTGTGTTGGGATGAAATGCTCAAGAAAACGAAGTGCAGCATTGAACTATTGACCGATGCTGACATGCTTGTTATCTTTGAGCGAGGGATCCATGGGGGATTTTGTCAACGTGTCCATAGGCACGCGAAGGCAAATATCCCGCAGATGGGTGACAGGTTCAACGTATCCTTTGATTAAAGTTACATAATGTACCTGGATGTAAATAACTTATACGGGCAAGCCATGCAGCAATCACTGCCAATTGGTGAGTTTCGATGGGTGCCCAAAGATGAACGCAGGGGATTAGGTGGAAAAATCATGGAGGTTATGGCACCTGATTCTGATGTAGGGTATGTGGTGGAGACAGAACTGACATTTTAGTTTGCATGATGCACATGTTGATTTGCTGCTGTGACCAGAGCAACTAGTTCCGCGAAGGGGCTCCATACCAAAACTGATGACAACACTGGGGGTATAAGCGAAGATACATTATTCATTATCATAATCTCCAGCAGTGTCTCAGCGTGGGTATGGAGCTGGCTAGAATCACCCAGGCTATCTCCTTCAAGCAGTCTCCCCAGTTGAAAGGGTATATTGATTTGAATACGAGACAGAGAGCTCCTGCAAGATCCAGGTGGCCTCACAAGGATACACACATACTTGTGTTGGTCTACCGTGCCTTCCGGAATGACGAAATCACCTGGGGAATAACACAAAACATTCCCCAGACCATATTGCTCCCTCCTCCAGCCTGGACCATTTTGAAGTGTTGCAGGCTGTTTTCTTTCAAATGTTTTATGCCGTAAATGGCAATGGCCACCTGAGAATAAAACATGATTCATCTGAAAGGTTACCTGGTGCCACTCAGTGGACGTCATGTAGCAGTATTGGCATGCTAAATTCAGCCTTCTCAGCTGACGAACAGCAGTCAGTATGGGTGCATCAACTACACACCTGTTGCAGAGACCCATATGCAACGTTTGCTGCACTGTCTTTGAGGAGACAATGCTGGTGAAGTATCCTGAACTTTGACCACTTCTTCAAGAAACACATGAGCACGTTGTTCATCCACTGTATTTAAAAACACAACGAATTCAACACAAATGGTCTTTGTTGACTGTCAAAAACAAGTAACCAACTTCGTAACTATTTTGGAACAGGGAGATAAGTTCACAACTAAACTCAGGTACCTGTAATACCAGTTTTGATTGAGGGACAACAAAAGGAAGGCTTTTACAGCCAGAGTTTGGTCCCTATCATTTTATTTATTTATGTGTCAATTTGCGTAGGACCAAATTGAGGAGCAAATCTCCAAGGTCGTGAAACATGTCAGTACACAATATTGCAACGTAAAAGTAATAACGGATAAAAATAAAATGTTTATGAACCCGAAAAAAGTCAATCCATAAGTTTAAGTAAACGCAATCAACAATACAACAAGAATCAGCTTAATTTTTCAAGGAACTCCTTGACAGAATAGGAGTGGCCCATGAGGAAACTCTTCAGTTTTGATTTGAAAGCACATGGATTACTGCTAAGATTTTTGAATTCGAGTGGTAGCTTACTGAAAATGGATGCAGCAGTATACTGCACACCTTTCTGCCCAAGAGTTAAGGAAGTCTGATCCAAATGCAGGTTTGATTTCTGTCAAGTATTAACTGAGTGAAAGCTGCTTATTCTTGGGAAGAAGCAAATACTGTTTACAAGAAATGACAGTAAGGGGTCGACAAGAGGTTCGTGAACTTACACCACTTACTGCTCGAACCACCCTTTTCTGAACCAAAAATATCCTTTTAGAATGAGAAGAGTTACCCCAAAATATAATACCATATGACATAAGCAAAAGAAAATAAGCAAAGTAGACTACTTTTTGTGTCGAACGATCACTCACTTCAGATATCATTTGAATAGTAAAAATGGCAGCATTAAATCTTTGAACAAGATCCTGAAAGTGGGCTTTCCATGACAGTTTACTATCTATCTGAACACCTACAAATTTGAACTGTTCAGTTTCACTAATCATATGCCTATTCTGTGAAATTAAAATGTCAGGTTTTGTTGAAGTGTGTGTTAGAAACTGTAAAAACTGGGTCTTACTGTGATTTAGTGTTAGTTTATTTTCTACAAGCCATGAACGTAGCTCATGCACTGCACTATTTGAAACCGAGCCAAAGTTGCACACAACATCCTTTACTACTGAGCTAGTGTCATCAGCAAACAGAAATATTTTAGAGTTACCCGTAATACTAGAGGGCATATCATTTACATAAATAAGGAACAGGAGTGGCCCAAGCACTGATCCCTGGGGCACCCCCCACTTTACTGTACCTCACTCAGATCCGACATCACAGCCATTATCAACATTGTGAATAATGTCATTCTGCTGTTGTTAAAGTAGGACATGAACCAATTGTGAGCTACTACCTGTATTCTGTAATCATCCAACTTCTGGAGCAATATTATGTGATCAACACAATCAAACACCTTAGTTATATCAAAAAATATGCCTAGCATTCGAAACCCCTTTTTTAACCCTTCCAGTACCTCACAGAGAAAAGAGAATATAGCATTTTCAGTTGTTAAACGACTTATAAAGCCGAACTGTACATTTGATAGCAAATTGTGTGATATAAAATGATCAATTATCCTTACATACACAGCCTTTTCAATAACTTTAGTAAACACTTATGGCATAGAAATAGGTCTAAAATTGTCTACGTTATTCCTTTCTCCCTTTTAATAAAGTGGCTTTACTACCGAGTACTTTAATCGTTCAGGAAACTGACTATTCCTAAAGGAAAAATTACAAATATCGCTAAATACAGGGCTACCATGTGCAGCACAGTACTTTAATATTCTGCTAGGCACTCCCTCATAACCATGGGAGTCCTTAGTCTTCAGTGATTTAATTATTGACTCAGTCTCCCCCTTGTCAATATCACAAAGGAGTATTTCAGACATCAATCTCTGAAAGGCATTTGCTAAGAAAGTTATATGATTCCCTGTAGAGACTAAATTTTTATTTAATTTACCAGCAATGCTCAGAAAATGATTGTTCAATGCTGTATATAGATATCTGACTTATAAGTAACAGAAATATTTTTACTACGAACTGACTTTATATTGCCGATTTTGTGCTGCTGGCCAGGCACTTCCTTCACAACTTACCATATTGTTTTAATATTATCCTCTGAATTAGCTATTCTATTTGCATACCACATGCTCTTTGCCTTCCTAATAACATTTTGAAGCACCTTACAATACTGTTTGTAATGGGCTACTGTAGCTTGTTGTGACTACTTCTAACATTTTGATATAATTCCCGCTTTGTTCTACATGATATACTTATCCCACTAGTGCGCTACCCAGACTACCTATTACTGCTAGCACCCCGTTTAGAACATTCTAATGGAAAGCAACTATCAAAGAGCATGAGAAATGTGTTAACGAAAGTATTATATTTATCATCTATGTATCTATGTTATTGACACTATAAACATCATGCCACTCTTGTTCCTTGACAAGGTTTAAAAAACTTCATATTGCTGTTGGATTAACTTTCCTACATAGTTTGTAATTAAATGTGACATTTGTTTGAGTACAAAAGTCTTTTACTATTAAAATTTGTGCATCACGGTCTGAAAGGCCATTCACCCTTTTACTAACAGAATGTCCATCTAGTAATGAAGAATGAGTAAAAATATTGTCTATGGCTGTGCTACTGTTCCCCTGCACCCTACTCAGAAAAAACAGTCTGCATCAGATCATATGAATTTAGGACATCCTTTTCCTTGTACCATCGTATACAAAATTTATATTGAAGTCACCACATACAACTAATTTCTGGTACTTCCTACAAAGTGAATGGAAATGGAAATGCCGTGTGGCTAGGACCTCTCGTTGGGTATACCATTCGCCTGGTGCAAGTCTGTTGAGTTGACGCCACTTCGGTACTTTGCGTGTCAATGGGGATGAAATGACGATGCTAAGGACCCCACAACACCCAGTCCCTGAGTTAAGATGATCTCCAACCCAGCCGGGAATCGAATCTGGGCCCGTAGGCATGACATTCCGTCGCACTGACTGCTCAGCTACCATGGACGAATGATAAACCCTCTCTAGCTTGAGCAGAAATGCTCTGAAGTCAGAGTTAGGGGACCTATTAACTACAACAATTAGAAGTTTAGTTTCACTAAATTCAACTGCCTCTGCACAACACTCAAATATCTGTTCAGTGCAGTCCTGTGATATGTCTATGGACTCAAATGGAATACTGTGTTTTATGTACATAGCCACTTTCCCACCCCACAAGGAACTCCTGGAAAAACTTTACTCGAGTAGTTTGAGTATCAAATGTTTAAGTCCTCACTCTCCTTGAGAGGAGCTCATTGGGACAAACTAACACTGAAGTTATGATTTTTATGAGTTCACAGTTTTTACAGTCTTGCCAAGTGTATCAGACAGGATACCAACAGGCCTGAAAGCACGTTCCGAGGTCCCTTGGCAGTGAAGGTGGCATGCGGCTGGCGGCATGTGGCTGGTGGCACTGGATCCAGAGCAGACTACTTCTCCTGGCCAGCTGTGGCATAACTGCCATGATCATTGCAGACACGGTCCTAAATACCCACATGGTGGAGGTATACTTCCTCCTGATTGGCGGCTCGTGACATTGGCAGATGCAGCAAAATGTTCATGGCAGGAACGACCTCTCTTGCTCATGTACACGCCCTCTGTGTTTTGGTCTGGGGTAAGCGAAGGACATCTTTAGGTCGCTCTGCAAATGCCAGAGTTGGAATGTCATATAGTTGCAGGGACTGAGCTGGAAACCAATGCAACGGCGGTGTGTTGCCACATGGTGTCAGTGCCTGACGGCTTTTGCAACATGTCAGTTGGTAGCCTCTGTGTAAATCTGGGTGGTCAGTTGTTCATCAGTTTCGTGTCTATTCCCCCATACACGTCACCAGCCCTGTCATCTATGGCCCATGGTGCAACCATGTTGCTACGCATTGTATACTCTTAACCACTGCAGCGTACAAACAGTTTACAAACTTAGCCACTTCAGAAATGCTTCCACCCTTGGCCCAAAGGCCAATGATCATGCTCTCTTGGATATCAGATAAATTGCTCAGTTTCCACATTATGACAATGACTGCACTTATCCACCCCTCCACTCCCTCTTGATGAACTTCATATATCCACCACCTGTAGCTCGTTATTGCAGGTTGACGTTGAACATAGGTGGCGTCGCATTACTGTGACAGGACCATGTAGTATAGATGTAGCATGACACTGCTAAACATTACTTTGGGGCAGTGACTTATCTGAGTGTCTCAGCATTCAACACTATTTGTTATTATCAGTGTCATTACTCTCACTGTATATAACTCAGCAACACAAAACAACATATGGTTTTAAAAATTATGCTTATCTCAGTTATAAATGTATTTATTGCAAATAAACTTTTTAATGTGTTACCTGATTGTCTTTCATAGGCAACCTCAACTGACACATTAAATGTATGCTAAAACAATGTTCACTTATGTTAAAGTTCAATAATATCTATCTTCTGATGTGCTTACTACATGTCCCAGTTGCTGTGTTAATTTTCATTCCTGTCACAGGTCATTCCACCAATACCAAACATTCAATATGTTGCCAGAATGATTCTGAAATTGAAGACAATAAAGCTGTATTTCCAGTTTGTCCCACAATGATATCAACAGTAGCTTGAATCGCTACAATATCAACTCTGTTCACACAGAGTTCATTTCTTATGACAAACGCAACTGTTTATGTGCACTATCACAAATGAAGGAAACTGCAACAATTGTTGAACCAATAATATTTCATTGTTTATGAATGGTTTCGGAATAATATAATTCCACCTTATGGCACACAATAAAGTGTGATAGAACAAAGGTTGCCTTTCACCCTATGTTATCTGTGAAACACAAGGCTTGTGCCCCACTTTATTAAATATGGCACACAGGACCCTGACAGCAACTGCGGACTTGTCCATCTGATCCTACTAAAAGGAAACCTGGAAACAATTGCAGGGAGAGACCAGTGAGAGTGTGTGCCAAGAATGTTGTACAGCTGAAGGCCATGGGCTGCCAGTGGATGCGGTACCACAGGCAGCGTCCATTGATGTATTGTGTGGGTACCCCAGAATAGTAATGCAGTGGCACTTTGGTGTAGTCATGCAGTGGTGTGGGGTTGCATCACGGGCACTCAGCATAGTCACGTGGCAGTGTGGAGATGAGTTGTGAACACCTCGGCAAGATCCTGTGACAGCGTGAAAATGTGATTGGGCACCTTGGCATGGTCTGCAAATCCATCTCGTGTTGAGTGCATGTGGCCACCTTGTGATGACTGCAGCACGGACAGGCAGTGGCACAGGTGTTGCACCTCTGTAATTCTGTTCCAAACATACACTGACATGTACCTTGCACTGTAATAGCTGTAGCACTATCTCGTGGGCAGTACAGATACACAGCAGCGCTGATGTTGCCCAATACGATATGCGAATGCAGTGCTATTGTTGCTGCTGCTGCTTCTGTGCTGTCTATAGCTAAAAGCACCCACACTAAGTATCCATTGTTAATGCCATAAAACATATACTGGGATGCTGGATCCCAGAATACATTTAAATAAATGGATGAGCCAAACCAACTGCAAGGTCACTGGGCTATTTTTTCAGTCAAGCAATAAGCAATATGCATTGATTGGACAAGAACACAACTTACAATAATTATGGTTCGACTATATCTAAGGGTCAGTAGTATACTGCTGTATTTTGGCAAATAAAAATTAAGCACTGATATGGTTTAGTGAAATAGTTATATATTTAAGTATATTTAACCATTTAAAATCTAATTAACAAATCAAATGATGTACCGTATGCCAAAGGTTAATGATGTAGTCTAATGCTCTGGTTTAAATTCATTTTGTAAATTTATTTCAAACAAAAGAATAAGTAACACCTACAAACAGGTGGCCATACAATTCTAATGGATTTACTGCAAATATTTAAATAAATCAATCAACAGAGCAGCCGAAAGCAAGCAGAGTGACAAACAAAAGTTCCAAACAATAACTAATCTCAAAATTAGTAGCACATACAGCACAGATTCAATAATTTGCTATATTCACAAATGTTCCACTAAAAATCATTAAAAGATCATGTAAACTCAGACACTATCATTTCTTCTACTCAACAATGTAGGAAAAGACAGATTGCTACTTACTGTACAGAAGACACATCAAGTTGCAGACAGGCAAAAGCAAAAGACACTTACATAAAGATTTTGGCCACAGCCTTAGAGAGAGAGAGAGAGAGAGAGAGAGAGAGAGAGAGAGAGAGAGAGAGAGAGAGACCATTCACACACAAGCAAGCACACACGACTGCCAACTCCAGTATGTCAGGCCGAGATGCTGGAGTTGGTGGTCATGTGTGCATGTGAATGGTCTCTCTCTCTCCTTACTGGTGAAGGGTGTGGTCAAAAGCTTTATGTCAGGTGCCTGTCTGCAACTTGTCGTGTCTTATTTATGATAAGTAACAATCTGTCTTTTCCTACATTGTTGATATTCCTACTTAGGGTTTTCATCGTTTGACTTAGTAGTTAGTGTGTTACTATGATGCCCCAATGCAGTCACCTTGAGTCATGCCAGGTCTGTAACACAACTATCCTGAATGAATTAAATGCTTGTGGCTTGGCGACAACTCAGTCTTACCAACCGTGATCATATGGAAAAAAGGCCATGAGACCCCTGTAGTTCTTACTTTAGAGCCTGGTCACATGACCAAACACTCAAGTCAAGATTGCTACTGCCCCTGAGCAATCTTATCAAAACAATACACTTTCCATTGATCCATACACATTGTACATACTTAATATAATATTCACAAATCTGCACAAATTTACATCTTGCCTCATATCTAAATATCTATGCTTCAGCCTTTCAGTTTATTATTTTTGCATTTGTACTGAGAGGAAGCCACAGAACAGAGTCAAGTTCCTATTGGTATCTTACCTGCTGTTGCAGCACTACGTGACCCAAAATACATTTCTCAATTTATACAAACCCAAATTTTATTCACATACATTATTACATTGCAGTCCCTAATGCATTGTTAATGTGAATACGATAACTGATAATGTGCCTTTGCAGAATTCTTTGTTTTATCACCACTGAACTAAATATCATAAATAATTTGTCTAACAGTTTAGTTTTGTACATATTGTACAAATAAGCTTGATCATCATGCAGCATAAATCATGACCTATTGGTCAGTGTCTCATACGTATTAACATGTCTACAAATGGTTATTACTTTGTTATCAACACTTAAACTTTAATAACCAAGATGCCATACACATGTGGTGACAGTTTTATTGATTTCTAGGGGTTCCACGATTTCAAAGATTTCATATTCTCCTTAGCTCAGCTGTAGACATATTTGACTATTTTAATGAATATTCAATGCTTTCAATGTAAGACTGTCACCAGGTCATCTCAGCATTCCCCACCTACTTGCCAGGCTTGCTAGCCTTGGGCTTTTCACACAGCCTATCTCTGCCTGTACATGTGTGAGCCCTTGGTTACTTCGCTCATGCAACAGAGCCTTCTCACATTTCTGACACACCTTGCAAGGCCATGCACAGTAACAAACCAGCTCTTTGCTGCTCCTCTCTACACAGTGCTATGCAGACCAGGCAAGCTGTTAGTTTTGTCATGAGGTAACTTCCTGTAGACATCAGAAGTGATTTGAACATCATAGTGTGAATACTACCAGCCATCAAACATTGACTTTCTATGCCTATTTCATTCACCAGTGTCTTATCACATATATTCTAGTGCAAGTCTTAACAGGGGAAGAAAATTATTACTCCGAACTGTGAAATAAGGACAGTTTTTCACGTCAC
This sequence comes from Schistocerca americana, assembly GCF_021461395.2. Lineage (NCBI taxonomy): Eukaryota > Metazoa > Arthropoda > Insecta > Orthoptera > Acrididae > Schistocerca > Schistocerca americana. The sequence continues at coordinate 267,089,322 of NC_060126.1, read as the reverse complement.
TTCTAAGCCTCTTGTAAACAGCTCTTTAAATTTCTTGCCACACATCCCCCCCCCTTTTTTTTGCTGCCAATTTAACACACTTCAGAGGTAACAATAGAGGAAGAATTATCTGCCCTATCCTTCACCTCCCCCCCCCCCCCCCCGGCCTTGGTGGGGCACAATGACACCAAAACTGCAAGTATTTCATGAACACCTTCAAAAACATTTAAGGTGGTTGTTGTTGTTGTTGTTGTTATGGTCTTCAGTCCAGAGACTGGTTTGATGCAGCTCTCCATGCTACTCTGTCCTGTGCAAGCTTCTTAATCTTCCAGTACCTACTGCAACCTACATCCTTCTGAATCTGCTTAGTGTATTCATCCCTTGGCCTCCCTCTATGATTTTTACCCTCCACGCTTCCCTCCAATACTAAACTGGTGATCCCTTGATACCTCAGAATGTGTCCTACCAACCGATCCCTCCTTCTAGTCAAGTTGTGCCATAATTTCCTCTTCTCCCCAATTCTACTCAGTACCTCATCATTAGTTACGTGATCTACCCACGTAATCTTCAGCATTCTTCTGTAGCACCACATTTCAAAAGCTTCTATTCTCTTCTTGTCTAAACTATTTATTGTCCATGTTTCACTTCCATACGTGGCTATACTCATACAAACACTTTCAGAAAAGACTTCCTGACACTTAAATCTCTACTCAATGTTAACAAATTTCTCTTCTTCACAAACACTTTCCTTGCTGTTGCCAGTCTACATTTTATATCCTCTCTACTTCGACCATCATCAGTTATTTTCCTCCCCAAATAGCAAAACTCCTTTACTACATTAAGTGTCCCATTTCCTAATCTAATTCCCTCAGCATCACCTGATTTAATGTAACTACATTCCATTATACTCGTTTTGTTTTTGTTGATGTTCATCTTATATCCTCTTTTCAAGACACTGTCCATTCTGTTCAACTGCTCTTCCAGGTCCTTTGCTGCCTCTGACAATTCCAATGTCATCGGCAAACCTCAATGTTTTTATTTCATCTCCATGGATTTTAATTCCTACTCCGAAATTGTCTTTTGTTTCCATCACTGCTTACTCAATATACAGATTGAATAAATTGGAGATAGGTTACAACCCTGTCTCACTCCCTTCCCAGCCACTGCTTCCCTTTCATGCCCGACTTTTATAACTGCAACCTGGTTTCTATACGAATTGTAAATAGCCTTTCAATCCCTGTATTTGATCCCTGTCGCCTTCAGAATTTGAGAGTGAGTATTCCAATCAACATTGTCAAAAGCTTTCTCTAAGTCTACAAATGCTAGAAAAGTAGGTTTGCCTTTCCTTAATCTATCTTCTAAGATAAGTTGTAGGGTCAGTACTGCCTTGCGTGTTCCAACATTTCTACGGAACCCAAACTGATCTGCCCCGAGGTCAGTTTCTACCAGTTTTTCCATTCGTCTGTACAGAATTCGTGCAGCCGTGACTTACTAAACTGATAGTTTGGTAATTTTCACACCTGTCAACACCTGCTTTCTTTGGGATTGGGATTATTATATTCTTCTTTAAGTCTGAGGGTATTTCGCCTGTTCATACATCTTGCTAACCAGATGGTAGAGTTTTGGCATGGTTGGCTGTCCCAAGGCTATCAGTAGTTCTAATGGAATTTTGTCTACTCCTATGGCCTTGTTTTGACTTGGATCTTTCAGTGCTCTGTCACATTCTTCACAGAGTATCACATCTCCCATTTCATCTTCATCTACATCCTCTTCCATTTCCATAATATTACCCTCAAGTACATCGGCCTTGTATAGACCCACTATATACTCCTTCCACCTTTCTGCTTTCCTTTCTTTGCTTAGAACTGGTTTCCCACATGAGCTCTTGATATTCATACAGGTAATTCTCTTTTCTCCAAAGGTCTCTAATTTTCTTGAAGGCTGTAATTATCTATCTTATCCCCTAGTGATACATTCCTCTACATCCTTACATTTGACCTCTAGTCATCCCTGCTTAGCCATTTAGCACTTCCTGTCGATCTCATCTTTGAGATGTTTGTATTCCTTTGTGCCTGCTTCATTTTTATATTTTCTCCTTTCATCAGTTAAATTCAATATATCTTCTGTTACCCAAGGATTTCTACTAGCCCTCGTCTTTTTACCTACTTGATCTGATTCTGTATTCACTATTTCATATCTCTAAACTACCCATTCTTCTTCTACTGAATTTCTTTACTCCGTTTGTGTCAATCGTTCCCTAACGCTCTCTCTAAAATTCTCTACAACCTCTGGTTCCTTCAGTTTATCCATGTCCTATCTCCTTAAAATGACATCTTTTTGCAGTGTCTTCAGTTTTAATCTACAGTTCACAACCAGTAAACTGTGGTCGGAGTCCATATCTGCCCCTGGAAATGTCTTACAATTTAAAACCTGGTTCCTGAATCTCTGTCTCACCATTATATAATCTATCTGAAATCTTCCTGTGTCTACAGGCCTCTTTCAACTATACAACCTTCTTTCATGATTCTTGAACGAAGTGTTACCTATGATTACGTTACGCTATGTGCAAAATTCTTTCATTCCTTAACCGCAGACCATATTCACCAACCACTTTCCCATCTCTTCCTTTTCCTACTATTGAATTCCAGTCTCCGTCTCCCTTCACTATCTTAATATTTCTTTTATTGCATCATAGATTTCTTCGATTTCTTCACCACCTGCAGAGCTAGTTGGCATATAAACTTTTACTACTGTGGTAGGTGTGGGGTGTGCAATAATGCATTCACTATGCTGTTCATAGTAGTGTACCCACACTCCTGCTGTTTTATTCATTATTAAACCAACCCCTGCATGACCCCTATTTGATTTTGTATTTATAACCCTGTGTTCACCTGACCACAAGTCTTGTTCCTCCTGCCACCAAACTTTCCCGTTATATCTAACTTTAACCTATCCATTTCCCTTTTTAAATTTTCTAATCCACCTGCCCAATAAGGGATCTGACGTTCCACACTCTGATCCATATAACACCAGTTTTCTTTCTCCTGATAACACTGTCCTCCTGAGTAGTCCCCACCTGGAGATCTGAATGGGGGACTATTTTACCTCCGGAATATTTTACCCAAGAGGATGCCATCATCATTTAATGATACAGTGAAGCTGCATGCTCTCGGGAAAAATTATGGCTGTAGTTTCCCCTTGCTTTCAGCTGTTCGCAGTACCAGCACAGCAAGGCTGTTTTTGGTTAATGTTACAAGGCAAGGTCAGTCAATTATCCACATTGTTGCCCCTCAAACTTCTGAAAAGGCTGCTGCCCCTCTTCAGGAACCACACGTTTGTCTGGCCTCTCAATAGGTACCCTCCATAGTGGTTGCATCTATAGTATGGCTATCTGTATTGCTGAGTCCCGCAAGCCTTCCCACCAATGGCAAGGTCTGTGGTTCATGTGTTACGCAAGATATTTTCTGAGTATATTCATATATGGAACCTGTGGCCTCCATTGGCCCATTACAGAGTGACTGCATTTCAGTTCAATACTCAGTCCCAAATACCTTTGTAGCTGTATCTGCATGGTGGTGAAAACAATTTATTTAGTACTGCTCAGTTCTGTCTTAGGTTTGTTTTACTGACAGTTGTAGGTCCATACTTCAAAAGAAGAAATTTACCCAAGACAAGCAAATTTTTGTGCCTGGCCTTTAAGGCCCCACCATCACCCCACCAGTGCCAACTTTTCCTACTCATGTATGGCAACCAAACAAGACTAAAATTACTGACCATTTGGATTACAAAGGCTGACTTTACAGATTTTGACATAAAGAAAGATTAAATATTTATTCAAATTTCTCTCTTGGAAAGAACGTTCAAAAGCATTTTGCTTTTATTCTGGCCTTCACCACCCCAAGAGACAGCCAAATCTCACCCAGTCATGGTTTTAATTGTAATAAAGACAAATCTATAACAAAACTCAATACAATAAGGAAAATCATTGCACTTTATTACAATACTGACCTGCTCCTTTTCAGCATGAAAATACCGCAAATTAGAAAAAGCTTAGACATGCAACTGTACAGAACCATTTTCAGAATAATGTAAACAAAATGTTTACAGTGTTTAAATTTTAAATGTAATGTGTAAATCCATCTAGGTTTCTTTACCAAATTAGGGCATCAAGTCTCGCTATGTTTCTGCTTCTTTGAGAGAGAAAAAGCTTATAACACTTTTTTCCCACTAATCAGCAGCTTTCCGCACCTTTTGTTTATCTTTAATTCTCTTCCCTAACTTCATAGCACTCTCCAACATTAGTTGTGCCACACTAAGTCCCACCAAGTCCTTTTTATATTGCTTCTTTTACATACTTGTTTGCATCATATAGTAATACGTCAACAGTCAATCTTATCTTCTTCCCAATTTATTGGCATCAGTGCCTATTCTCTGTGTTTAATGTTTACTTTTTCCTTTTCAAACTTAATCTTCACACTTACTTGCAATGATTTTTTTTCTTTTCCTCTTTTCTTTTCTTGTTCTCTCAGCCACTCTTCTCATCTTCACAGTGCTGCTTGCATGTGACATAGCTGTTGGTTGGTTGGTTTGTGGGATTAAAGGGACCAGACTGCTACAGTCATCGGTCCCTTTTTCCAAAATTTCAAACACCCACAAAGAATAAAAACAAACAATGGAAAAGACTACAGACGACACAGGACAAGAAAGACTTAGAGACCAGACAATAGGAATTAAAATCACACAGAGTGTGACAGTGGTTGGCCAACCATAGAGATAAAAAAGGAAAAGCCAACCACCGAGAAACACACTAAAAACTCAGTCCAAAATTGTAGTAGGCCAAAGGCCACACTCATAACAAAAAAATGACAAACACTCAGATTAAGTGATAAAAGCCCCCTGCCCGAATAAAACGCAAAACTAATCCTGCCACGGCAGTGTCATCTGTTAAAAGGGCAGGGAGCATATCAGGCAGCGCAAATGTCTGCCTCAGCACAGCTAAAAGTGGACAGGCCAACAAAATGTGGACCACCGTCAAAGCCACCCCACAGTGACAGAGAAGCGGGTCCTCATGGCGCAGTAAATATCTGTGCGTCAGTCGGGTGTGGTCAATGCGGAGCCAACAAAAGACAACTGAGTCCCTGCGAGTGGCTCGCATGGATGACCACCACACAGTCATTGTCTCCTTGATAGCACGGAGTTTATTGGGTGTGGTCAGATCGCACCACTCAGCGTCCCAAAGTGCAAAAACTTTGTGGCGTATGACTGCTCGCAAGTCAGTCTCTGGGAGGCCAATGTTCAGAGTTGGTTCACTGGTGGCCTGTTTGGCCAGACGGTCAACATGTTCATTGCCTAGTATCCCAACATGGCCTGGGGTCCACACAAAGACCACAGAGCGGCCGCAACGGGCAAGAGTATGGAGGGACACCAGACAAGAGTGAGGGAAACACTGGTCGATAGCTCGTAAACTGCTCAGGGCGTCGCTATAGATAACGAAGGACTCACCTGAGCAGGAGCGGATATACTCTAGGGCACGAAAGATGGCGACCAGCTCTGCAGTGAAAATGCTGCAGCCAGCCGGCAATGAACGTTGTTCGTAATGGTCCCCTAGAATGAGACCATAACCGACACGACCAGCAACCATCGAACCGTTGGTGTAAACAATGCCAGAGCCCTGATACGTGGCAAGGATGGGAAGAAAGCGGCGGTGGAAGGCTTCCAGAGGGACTGAGTCCTTCGGGCCCTGTGCCAATTCGAGCCGAAGGCAAGGGCGGGGCACACACCACAGGGGTGTACGCAGAGGGTCCCGGAAAGGAGGTGGAAGAGGGAAAACCCCAAGCCCAGAGAGAAGCTCTCTGACGCGGACTGCGATTGTACAACCCGACCAGGGTCGAGATTCTGGGAGATGGACGACCAACTGAGGGCACAGGAGACGATAATTAGGATGCCCGGGCGAACTACAAAAATGTGCAGCATAGGCGGCCAGTAAACGTTGGCGCCGTAACCGCAGTGGAGGGACACCTGCCTCCACAAGTATGCTGTCCACATGGCTGGTCCGGAAAGCTTCAGTGGCAAGTCGGACCCCGCTGTGAAGGATTGGGTCCAGCACCCGCAATGCAGAAGGGGATGCTGAACCATAAGCCAGGCTCCCATAATCCAGACGGGACTGGATTAACACCTGGTAGAGGCGTAAGAGGGTAGATCGGTCAGCGCCCCAGCTGGTGTGGCTCAAGCATCGCAGAGCATTAAGATGCTGCCAACACATCTGTTTAAGCTGCCGAATATGTGGGAGCCGAGTCAACCGGGCATCAAAAACCACACCCAGAAACCGATGCGTCTCCACCACAGCAAGAGGTTCACCGTAAAGATAAAGCCGCGGCTCAGGGTGAACAGTGCGTCGCTGGCAGAAATGCATAATGCAGATCTTGGCAACCGAAAACTGGAAGCCATACGCTACAGCCCAAGACTGTGCCTTGTGGATAGTGCCCTGCAGCTGACGTTCAGCAGCTGCAATGCCAATGGAGCTATAGTAGAGGCAGAAGTTGTCAGCATACAAGGAAGCTGAGACAGACGTTCCCACCGCCGCAGCGAGCCTGTTTATTGCAATTAAAAACAGGCAGACACTTAAGACAGACCCCTGCGGTACCCCGTTCTCCTAAACTCGGGGGGAACTATGGGAGGCCGTGACTTGCCCGCGGAAGGTACGATGCGACAGAAAATTTTGTATGAAAATCGGCAGCGGACCCCAAAGACCCCAACCATGAAGCGTAGAGAGGATGTGATGGTGCCATGTCGTATCGTACGCCTTCCGCATGTCAAAAAAGACAGCGTCGAGGTGCTGATGGCAGGCAAAGGCCATACGGATGGCTCACTCCAGGCTCACCAGATTGTTAGCAGCAGAGCGGATTTTACGGAACCCACCCTGAGACGGAGCCAGAAGGTCCCGAGACTCGAGTACCCAACTCAACCGCCGTCTCACCATGTGTTCGAGCACCTTGCAAAGAACGTTGGTGAGGCTAATGGGGCGGTAGCTGTCCACATTTAATGCATTCTTGCCAGGTTCCAAAACGTGGATAACAATGCTTTCCTGCCATTGCGACGGAAACTCACCCTCGACCCAGATACGGTTGTAAAGGTCGAGAAGGTGTCGCTGGCAGTCCACTGAGAGGTGTTTCAGCATCTGACAGTGGATGCGATCTGGCCCGGGAGCCGTATCAGGGCAAGCGGCTAGGGAACTGTGGAATTCCCACTCACTGAATGGAACATTGTGGGATTCAGGATGGCGGGTGTGAAATGAAAGGCTCTGACGTTCCAACCGCTCTTTAATGGAGCGGAAGGCCAGTGGGTAATTCACAGAAGCGGAACTGAGAGGAAAATGGTCCGCTAAGCGGTTTGCAATTATGTCGGAGTCAGTATAAACTGCTCCATTCAGTGAGAGGGCAGGGACACTGACAGCGGCCCAATAGCCATAGAGGCGCCTAATCTTGGCCCAAACCCGCGATGGAGAGATATGGAGGCCAATAGTGGAGACATACCGTTCCCAGCACTCCTGCTTGTGCTGGCAAATGATGCGGCGGGCCCGCGCACGTAGCTGTTTAAAGGCAATGAGGTTTTCTAATGAGGGATACCGCTTGTGACGCTGGAGCGCCCGCCTGCGATCTTTAATCGCCTCAGAGACTGCAGGCGACCACCAAGGCACAGTCCTCCGCCGAGGGGAACCAGAAGAACGGGGAATGGCAGATTCTGCAGCAGTAACGATGCTGGTGGTGACCGAGTGAACCACCGCATCAATGGCGGCAGTGACATAGCTGTGTGGGCCAACTAAATAAGTTCCTCAATGATAATTACAAAGTGACCCTTCCCCTCATACACAGTCACCACAGCACCCCTTTCAGTCAAATTCATATCCAATGTTCTTTCACAATTTTTTGCATGTCTTCTCCCAAAATGTTCCCCTATTCTCCATCCGCAATGCCATGCAAAAGTGCACGGCAGCCTTCACAGTTTTGTAGGATGCAAAGACAGAATATACCACAAGACAGGTTTATCCAACAAAGACTTTTCCAAAATGTATGTACATGTGGCTTGTGTGGATATATACCATTTTTCTTGTGCATTTAACTTCTTGAGAAATCCATTTTCTCTAGTGTCAAAATGGCAAGTAATACTTATCACAGAATGGGTGCAAACAATGAAGCAGCACTAACGCAAAATTAATTGCTTAATGGTCTGAAGAGGTTTGTGAGCTCATGACAAATTAGGTGCACTTAAGCATCTCCTTTCAGAAAGAAAGCAGTAAATCTTAAACATGTATGAGCATTTGCACAAGCAAATGTAATTTCTGTTTTGTTAGTTTTGTGTTACTAGTTTAACAATATTATTGTATTTAAAAGAATTCATTAACTTGCTTTTTGTGCTGGGGTTTGAACTGAAGAAAGTGCTTTTTCAACAGCTGGTTCTAATGTGAGCCATGTAGAGAAAGCACGTTTCATAAACCAATGGCCACGAGGTTTCAAATTTTATTGTATTTTTTTTTTATCATATATGTGATCTAAGGCTTTCCAGGCAAATGTGCTGCATCCAAGGTTCTCGGGTGTCCAGCCAGATCCGATCATCGAAGCTCCACGATATTTTGGCAAATAACCGTTCCGCCATAATCAGGTGGTGCTTATGGAATGATCTGTCTGCACTGTGTCCGTGGTATTTATGTCTGCAGGATCCCAAGTCGTACCCCGGCGTGGACGGCCGGCAGGGCGCCACATGGTGGGAGGGGTGGGGGTAGCTGCAGCCACACCAGGTGGTAGGTGCAGTTCATCTCCATCTGCCGTGGTGGAAGGATCACGCATCTGCTCGCACCGTTGCTCTTTTATGGTGTTTAATAATGGTTTCCAGGCCTTGCTAAGTTGAAACCCGGTGTCCCTGTTGATGAGGTTATCTGTCACACGAATTTCTTGCATCGGTCCTCGACCATGCAAACTGTTTGGCAGATGTAGGATTTGCCACAGCCACACGGGATTTTGTATACGCCCGCTTTCTTAAGGCCTACGTCATCTTTTGCCATTCCTAGTAGGTCACGAGTCCTTGCCCGTGGTTGGAAGGCTGTGTCAATCTTGTGTCGCCTTAACAGTCTCCCTATTTTTGACGACACGTTGCCCGCAAATGGCAGAAAGGCCAGAGCTTGCTTCTCTTCTTCGGGTTGTTCTTCATCTTGGTTCTTGCTGCACTTTTGTTGTCGGAAGGCCCTTTGGATTTGGCGGTTGCCATACCCATTCTTGCAGAACATGATCTCCAGGTGTTTGAGTTCTGTTGGCAAGTTCTGTTCATCAGAGATCGAGTGTGCTCTATGGACCAAGGTGTTGAGCATCCCATTAAGCTGCGCCGGATGGTGGCAGCTGGAGGCATGTAGGTACAGGTCAGTGTGTGTAGGCTTGCGGTACACACTGTGACCCAGTGAGCCATCAGACCGACGTTCCACTAGGACATCAAGAAAGGGTAGTTTTCCATCTTTCTCAGTCTCCATGGTGAACCAAATGTTACTGTGGACTGAATTTAGATGTTGTGGAAAAATCTGTAGCTGTTCCTGTCCATGTGGCCAGATGACGAATGTGTCGTCCATTAAGCGAAAGAAGCATACAGGTTTCAGTTCGGCGGCTTCCAGTGCTACATCTTCGAAACACTCTATGAACAGGTTGGCCACGACTGGGGAGAGCGGGCTCCCCATGGCTACTCTGTCGGTCTGCTCGTAGTATTGACCATTGAAGACAAAGTACGTAGATGTTAACACGTGCCTGAACAGTTGTGTCAGTTCAGGCCTGAATTTCTCACTGATTAAGTGGAGAGAATTTTCCAGTGGGACACGTGTGAATAATGAGACGACATTGAAGCTGACCATGATGTCGGATTCTTGTACTGCCATCTCCTTCAGGCGGCCAATGAAGTCCGTCGACTTCCGGATATGGTGCGCACATTTCCCCACGTAAGGTCTTAGCATGCCAGCTAAGTGCTGCGCCTAAAGATACGTCGGTGCCCCTATGTTGCTGACTATGGGTCGCATCCTTTCTTTGTGCGTTTTTGGTAGACCATATATCCTCAGAGCTACCGCAGACTGTTGGCGAAGTCTTTTGATGTCCTTGTCCTCGGGTGCGCCATTTTATCATCTTCCCAACAAGATGTCTGACCAGTAAAAGATAGGAAGAAAGGAAAAAAAATATAAACAAGACCATGTCTAGTATATTACATGGGTGAATATCAACTGTTTTCTTTCCAACAGGAACAGAGAATCATTTCTAAGATGAATCACAGTTTTGTTAACAATGGATCCATTACACCTTATCCTCAACAGCTTTGAATGCAAAAGCTGGGCATTGTCTAAAGACCCATTTAACTAGGAGTGGCTTTACTAATGAAGCAAGTCTGTAGGTGAGTCAACCATTAGTTTAGAACCAGATGGGTATTTAACTGCAGTTTTGAAGCTTATTCCTTGAAGCCGCATTCACAGTTTCACCAAAACAAACAGAAATATGCTGCTCTAGTATCATCCACCCACTGCTTCTTTAAATATGGAGCTAAAGCATCACGTACTTAGTATTTTGCCTTTGGCCTTGAAAGAGTAAACTCTGAAGGAAACTTCCAAGAAAACAAAACCTCAAAGGTGTCTTTCTTTGACATCTTACAAGCTGGCTGAACAGCAAAGATGACACCAATCATTTTCAAATGCCAGATTGATTATGTCTTTTAAGCAGATTATCAAGCATAATAAAACTGAATTGATGATGTAACTCTAAGAGATGAAATTATGTCATCACTGTTACATCCAGGATGATCTGAAGACAAATTTAGTTTTGAAGAACTCAATTTCAGTTTACATAGTTCTCTGTGCTTCAAAGTAGAAGTACTGAAACCCGAAGAAGTAGAAAATTTCTAACTTATCTTGAGATTAGTTAAGCGTCTACACTTTTTCCAATAACTTCACGTCACTTAGATGACATTCCCAGTAGGGAGATCGAGAATCAATCTCTGGTACGTGAGGATGAAAAAGTTATCCCAATCACATTTTCTAATTTTTCATTTCCCCTGCCACATAAAAGATTACTTTACCAGTCACAATCATTTTTTTCACATCATGTAGATTGTTTAAGGAAAACTTTACAAAGAGTGAAAAATATGCACTAAAATCAACCAATCTAAAAATACTGAATATGATTGACTACTTTCCATCCTTCTTTACTTCGTCCTGTGTAACAGTGAAGCTAATTTCACTAGGTATCAGTATTTTATGTCCAGAACTGTCATCAATGGGCTTATGAAAATCCCATTACAGTCAAGAACATGGTTACCAGGAAAGGTTTAAGTTGAATGTCTGGGCATAATTGACAGTAAGAACTCTATTGAGCCTCTCATTCCACCTCACCAATTAAATGCTCAATTATTTATAATTTTTGCAAGCATATTTGTCCATACTGTTCCAAGACTAATCTCCATGTATACCAAAAGATGACATTCGAACACAATGGTATTTGCTGCATTTCACTCTAGGAGCTACGTAAGATTTAAGTGTTTGGGTGCAGGTGGGGTTGGCATGGTGGTTCACCAACAGTGGCATTTCATATTGCCCAGTTTAACATCAAATGAACTATTTGGGGAGGTTTTATAAAAGATTGCATCTACCAATACCAATGACTGCCTTTTAAGAACTGGTCACAAGAATTTTTGAGGGTGTGACAATATCAGTCATTCCTTAATCCATGTCAACTTTAAAGGGATGATGGAAGCAAGAAGTTTGAGCATTTGCTGTAATACACGTGAGCTGAGAAAAAAAGTGATTAGATTTTGATTATTTTCTTTTTCAACATTGTCCTAGTTCACAATTACTGATCTGCTGTACTATTAAGAATAAAATTTCATTCATGTTCTATGCACATTATCAAAACTTGGAACTTGTTACCTCTTGAGTTCATTATTAATGGCTTTGCATCTTACAATACATTTGACATGATGTGACTTACCATACGAAAGCGCTGGCAGGTCGATAGAAACACAAACAGACACAGACATACATACACACAAAATTCAAGCTTTCGCAACAAACTGTTGCCTCATCAGGAAAGAGGGAAGGAGAGGGAAAGAGGGAAAGAGGGGGAAAGACGAAAGGAAGTGGGTTTTAAGGGAGAGGGTAAGGAGTCATTCCAATGCCGGGAGCGGAAAGACTTACCTTAGGGGGAAGAAAGGACGGGTATATATATATAAAAAAACAAACATGATGTGACTTACCGAACGAAAGCGCTGACAGGTCGATAGACACACAAACATACACACAAAATTCTAGCTTTCGCAACCAACGGTTGCTTCGTCAGGAAAGAGGGAAGGAGAGGGAAAGACGAAAGGATTTGGGTTTTAAGGAGTCATTCCAATCCCGGGAGCGGAAAGATTTACCTTGGGGGGAAAAAAGGACGGGTATACACTCGCACACACACACATATCCATCCACACATATACAGACACAAGCAGACATATTTAAAGACAAAGAGTTTGGGCAGAGATGTCAGTCGTGGCGGAAGTGCAGAGGCAAAGATGATGTTGAATGACAGGTGAGGTATGAGTGGCGGCAACAAGCCTGACCCCCAAAAGCCTCACACTTAAAGTTCCCATCTCTGGCTGCAACCCTTCTTTCCATCAGTCCCTATACCAGTTCCAAACTGAACAATCCATTGCCCTCACCCACCTAATCCTTCACCTACACATCAACTCAGCCAATGAACACACCCGTCAACTCCTATCCTTAATAAAAGTCCTTAATCTTTCCTCTCCCACATCCACACCGGCTGTTCAGAGCATCCTCCTACAGGCCAACCGTAAATTAGAACAGCATGCCACCCTCCACCTCAAAAAACTATCCAATCTCCTGGTTTCCCACCTCCGGAAAGGCAACTCACTCACCCTTCACAACCTTTCCAGCAAACCACAACCTCCTCTCATTGCACACAAACCCAGTCTCTCCCATCTACTCAATCTCCCACTTCCAGCTCCACTCCCTCCAAAACCTCAAAATTCCAATCAACACAATCTGGAACCACAACACCCTAATTCAGTAGTTAACCTTTCCTCCAAACCTCTCTCCCAATCCGAAACCTCTGTCCTATCCAAAGGCCTCACCTTCAGCCCCACTCCCAGATTCAACCAAACAGCCCTCGTCAAAGATTTACTGTCCTACACTCGTACTCTCTGCTGGAAATATCACTTTGCCACGAAGAAAAATGATCCTAATCCTACTCCTAATGCTCCAACTCCCCAAGACACCATCCAAATTGAACCCTGCCTGGAACAGTTCCGTCCTCCGTCGCAGCGGGACCCACCTCCTCTTCCTCAAAATCACCCTCTCCAAACCTTCCAGGAATTTATGACTTCCAGCCTTGCATCTCAATCCTTCTTAAAAACCTTAATCCTACTCCCAACATCACCACTGCTGAAGCCCAGGCTATCCGTGATCTGAAGGCCGACCGATCCATCGTCATTCTTCCGGCGGACAAGGGTTCCACCACGACCGGGAGTATGTGGCTGAGGGACTGCGTCAGCTTTCAGACAACACCACATACAAAGTTTGCCAATGTAACCCCATTCCCGATGTCCAGCCGGAGCTTCAAGGAATCCTCAGAACCTTAGGCCCCCTGCAAAACCTTTCACCTGACTCCATCAACCTCCTGACCCCACCGACACCCCGCACCCCTACCTTCTACCTTCTTCCTAAAATCCACAAACCCAATCATCCCGGACGCCCCATTGTAGCTGGTTACCAAGCCCCCACAGAACGTATCTCTGCCTACGTAGATCAACACCTTCAACCCATTACATGCAGTCTCCCATCCTTCGTCAAAGACACCAACCACTTTCTCGAACGCCTGGAATCCTTACCCAATCTGTTACCCCCGGAAACCATCCTTGTAACCATTGATGCCACTTCCTTATACACAAATATTCCGCACGTCCAGGGCCTCGCTGCGATGGAGCATTTCCTTTCATGCCGATCACCTGCCACCCTACCTAAAACCTCTTTCCTCATCACCTTAGCCAGCTTCATCCTCACCCACAACTTCTTCACTTTTGAAGGCCAGACAAACCAACAATTAAAGGGAACAGCCATGGGTACCAGGATGGCCCCCTCGTACGCCAACCTATTCATGGGTCGCTTAGAGGAAGCCTTCTTGGTTACCCAGGCCTGCCTACCCAAAGTTTGGTACAGATTTATTGATGACATCTTCATGATCTGGACTCACAGTGAAGAACAACTCCAGAATTTCCTCTCCAACCTCAACTCCTTTGGTTCCATCAGATTCACCTGGTCCTACTCCAAATCCCATGCCACTTTCCTTGACGTTGACCTCCACCTGTCCAATGGCCAGCTTCACATGTCCGTCCACATCAAACCCACCAACAAGCAACAGTACCTCCATTATGACAGCTGCCACCCATTCCACATCAAACAGTCCCTTCCCTACAGCCTAGGTCTTCGTGGCAAATGAATCTGCTCCAGTCCGGAATCCCTGAACCATTACACCAACAACCTGAAAACAGCTTTCGCATCCCGCAACTACCCTCCCGACCTGGTACAGAAGCAAATAACCAGAGCCACTTCCTCATCCCCTCAAACCCAGAATCCCCCACAGAAGAACCACAAAAGTGCCCCACTTGTGACAGGATACTTTCTGGGACTGGACCAGACTCTGAATGTGGCTCTTCAGCAGGGATACGACTTCCTCAAATATACCCATCCTTTTTTCCCCCTAAGGTGAGTCTTTCCGCTCCCGGGATTGGAATGACTCCTTACCCTCTCCCTTAAAACCCAAATCCTTTCGTCTTTCCCTCTCCTTCCCTCTTTCCTGACGAAGCAACCGTTGGTTGCGAAAGCTAGAATTTTGTGTGTATGTTTGTGTGTCTATCGACCTGCCAGCGCTTTCGTTCGGTAAGTCACATCATCTTTGTTTTTAGATATATTTTTCCCAAGTGGAATGTTTCCCTCTATATATATATATATATATATATATATATATATATATATATATATAGAGAGAGAGAGAGAGAGAGAGAGAGAGAGAGAGAGAGGGAAACATTCCACTTGGGAAAAATATATCTAAAAAAAAAAGATGATGTGACTTACCGAACGAAAGCGCTGGCAGGTCGATAGACACACAAACATATATAAACAAAGATGATGTGACTTACCAAATGAAAGTGCTGGCAGGTCGACAGACACACAAACAAACACAAACATACACACAAAATTTTGTGTGTATGTTTGTGTGTCTGTCGACCTGCCAGCACTTTCATTTGGTAAGTCACATCATCTTTGTTTTAGATATATATTTCCTATGTGGAATGTTTCCCTCTATTTATATATATATATATATATATATATATATATATATATATATATATATATATATATATATATATGTGTGTGTGTGTGTGTGTGTGTGTGTGTGTGTGTGTGTGTCTAAAATACCCAGCCAGCCAAGGAAGGGACCTTCAAGTTTGCCAATGTTTGACTGTTCAACTGAAACTATTATTTGCAGCTAATTACATTAGCAGCTGTGCTCTTTAGCAGAACAGGTATTACTTGAGGTATAAATAATTTAAAAGGTAGAGGTAACAGGTGGCGTGCGAGAGCCTGACGAAGGGCTTGGGGATGGATGGTCAATAGCTGGGAGGGACAGGCAGCAAGTGCACGTGATAGATATGTGGCCGCATGCAGGTGGGTTCGTGCAGCACATGGTGATATGGAGGAGCGAATTGAGAGTGAAAGATAAGACATTGGGACAGAGATTGACAAGATGTTTGTGAGGGCAGGATCAGTGAAATTAAGGCCATGGTGCAGGAATGGAAGCAAGTGTGGGCCAAGAGCTAGTGGAAACTGAAGCTTCTCCATCTACTTAAGATGTAACAAGAGGAAGGGTGGTGGGGAAGAGGAGTAGGGTGACTGTATTTTAACACAGAGAATCTTTTTACAAGTAGAAATTTGTCAGAAAGTCATGTAGGGAAAAAAATAAAAATAAATCACACTGATAGATAGCATATAACAGGCCAGTACCACTAACACAATACTGAATGAAACTTGAATGAAACTTCCTGGCAGATTAAAACTGTGTGCCGAACTGAGATTCGAACTCGGGACCTTTGCCTTTCGCGGGCAAGTGCTCTAGGTCCCGAGTTGGAGTCACAGTCCGGCACACAGGTTTAATCTGCCATGAAGTTTCATATGAGCGCACACTCTGCTGCAGAGTGAAAATCTCATTCTGGAGATAATACTGAATGATGTAAAGTCCAGGATGTAATAATAACAATATTATGAAAAGGATCTATTGCTACTCAACACTTATCCTTCGTTCCCCTGCCTCAACCTTTGCAGTTCTTGTCCTCCAAATATCTATAGCCTTCCCTTCTCTCATTCCAGCACTACACAGCCTTCTATTCCACAAACACACCTGCATCTTTTCCCCTTCTCTCCTCTCCCACTCCCTTTTCTGCTCCCTTTTCTGCCGACACAGCCTCCTGATTCTGGCCCTAGCACCCCTATCCTGTCCGCACCACATTCCTGCACACTCATAGGCAACATGACGTCTTTCCCCACCTCTATCCTACTCTCTCAGCCCCTGTGTGTGTGTGTGTGTGTGTGTGTGTGTGTGTGTGTGTGTGTGTGTGTGTCAAAAACCCATTCCATAGTTTCATCAGCAAGGATTTACTAAATTAACTACAAATACAAAAACTGCATGGCTAGATTGTAAAACACAGCATACATGTAATGCAAGGAGAAGCGGGAGTGGGGGATATAAATACATTTTCTGCTGTATGTCTGACAATTTCACATGGACTTACAATAATTACAAAATATATTATATTTCTCAAAATTTGCAATTTTTCTTAAGGCAATAAATATTGTCATGCATTTAAGGCATCATGTTACATGACAAAGCTGAAACTACTGTCCTGATGGGGTCACTTGATTCTAGCTACTAGTGATGTCAACAGCCTGTAGTTGGGACACTGCAACAGTACATTTTGCCAAGTTTTAGCAGTGCCATCTGATGAAATGACCACAAGGATAAGAAACATTTAGTGTCTGACAAATGTAGCGATGCTGTAGTAAAAATTAAAGCTGTACGTTACAATGCCACACTTTCAACCTGAGCATATGGCAAGTGTACATATGTACTCTTAAGGCACTACAAGCAAGAAAACAACAAAAGAAAATTTGTGTTTTTTTGGGTTAATATGTGCTGTGCAGTAATTTAAGTACATTTCCACTTTATTGTCAAGCACTTTAGTTTATACACCTTTATGTTATCTGCATCTACATCTACATTTATACTCCGCAAGCCACCCAACGGTGTGTGGCGGAGGGCACTTTACGTGCCACTGTCATTACCTCCCTTTCCTGTTCCAGTCGCGTATGGTTCGCGGGAAGAACGACTGTCTGAAAGCCTCCGTGCGCGCCCTAATGTCTCTAATTTTACATTCGTGATCTCCTCGGAAGGTATAAGTAGGGGGAAGCAATATATTCGATACCTCATCCAGAAACGCACCCTCTTGAAACCTGGCGAGCAAGCTACACCGCGATGCAGAGCGCCTCTCTTGCAGAGTCTGCCACTTGAGTTACCAAATAACCCTGTGACGAAACGCGCCGCTCTTCTTTGGATCTTCTCTATCTCCTCCGTCAAACCGATCTGGTACGGATCCCACACTGATGAGCAATACTCAAGTATAGGTCGAACGAGTGTTTTGTAAGCCACCTCCTTTGTTGATGGACTACATTTTCTAAGCACTCTCCCAATGAATCTCAACCTGGCACCCGCCTTACCAACAATTAATTTTATATGATCATTCCACTTCAAATCGTTCCGCACGCATACTCCAAGATATTTTACAGAAGTAACTGCTACCAGTGTTTGTTCTGCTATCATATAATCATACAATAAAGGATCCTTCTTTCTATGTATTCGCAATACATTACATTTGTCTATGTTAAGGGTCAGTTGCCACTCCCTGCACCAAGTGCCTATCCGCTGCAGATCTTCCTGCATTTCGCTACAATTTTCTAATGCTGCAACTTCTCTGTATACTACAGCATCATCCGCATGGGACTTCCGACAGTATCTACTAGGTCATTTATATATATTGTGAAAAGCAATGGTCCCATAACACTCCCCTGTGGCACGCCAGAGGTTACTTTAACGTCTGGAGCCTGTATCTAATATTTTCTGGGTCTCATGAACAAATAAAGCGAGTTGGGTCTCACACGATCGCTACTTCCGGAATCCATGTTGATTCCTACATAGTAGATTCTGGGTTTCCAAAAACGACATGATACTTGAGCAAAAAACATGTTCTAAAATTCTACAACAGATCGACGTCAGAGATATATGTCTATAGTTTTGCGCATCTGCTCGACGACCCTTCTTGAAGACTGGGACTATCTGTGCTCTTTTCCAATCATTTGGAACCCTCCGTTCCTCTAGAGACTTGCGATACACGGCTGTTAGAAGGGGGGGCAAGTTCTTTCGCGTACTCTGTGTAGAATCGAATTGGTATCCCGTCAGGTCCAGTGGACTTTCCTCTGTTGAGTGATTCCAGTTGCTTTTCTATTCCTTGGACACTTATTTCGATGTCAGCCATTTTTTCGTTTGTGCGAGGATTTAGAGAAGGAACTGCAGTGCAGTCTTCCTCTGTGAAACAGCTTTGGAAAAAGGTGTTTAGTATTTCAGCTTTACGCCTGTCATCCTCTGTTTCAATGCCATCATCATCCCGTAGTGTCTGGATATGCTGTTTCGAGCCACTTACTGATTTAACGTAAGATCAGAACTTCCTAGGATTTTCTGTCAAGTCGGTACATAGAATTTTACTTTCGAATTCACTGAATGCTTCACGCATAGCCCTCCTTACGCTAACTTTGACATCGTTTAGCTTCTGTTTGTCTGAGAGGTTTTGGCTGCGTTTAAACTTAGAGTGGAGCTCTCTTTGCTTTCGCAGTAGTTTCCTAACTTTGTTGTTGTACCACGGTGGGTTTTTCCTGTCATCACAGTTTTACTTGGCACGTACCTGTCTAAAACGCATTTTACGATTGCCTTGAACTTTTTCCATAAACACTCAACATTGTCAGTGTCGGAACAGAAATTTTCGTTTTGATCTGTTAGGTAGTCTGAAATCTGCCTTCTATTACTCTTGCTAAACAGATAAACCTTCCTCCCTTTTTTTATATTCCTATTAACTTCCATATTCAGGGATGCTGCAACGGCCTTATGATCACTGATTTCCTGTTCTGTACATACAGAGTCGAAAAGTTCGGGTCTGTTTGTTATCAGTAGGTCCAAGATGTTATCTCCACGAGTCGGTTGTCTGTTTAATTGTGCGAGGTAATTTTCGGATAGTGCACTCAGTATAATGTCACTTGATGCTCTGTCCCTACCACCCGTCCTAAACATCTGAGTGTCCCAGTCTATATCTGGTAAATTGAAATCTCCACCTAAGACTATAACATGCTGAGAAAATGTATGTGAAATGTATTCCAAATTTTCTCTCAGTTGTTCTGCCACTAATGCTGCTGAGTCGGGAGGTCGGTAAAAGGAGCCAATTATTAACCTAGTTCGGATGTTGAGTGTAACCTCCACCCATAATAATTCACAGGAACTATCCACTTCTACTTCACTACAGGATAAACTACTACTAACAGCGACGAACACTCCACCACCGGTTGCATGCAATCTATCCTTTCTAAACACCGTCTGTACCTTTGTAAAAATTTCGGCAGAATTTATCTCTGGCTTAAGCCAGCTTTCTGTACCTATAACGATTTCAGCTTCGGTGCTTTCTATCAGCGCTTGAAGTTCTGGTACTTTACCAACGCAGCTTCGACAGTTGACAATTACAATACCGATTGCTGCTTGGTCCCCGCATGTTCTGACTTTGCCCAGCACCCGTTGAGGCTGTTGCCCTTTCTGTACTTGCCCAAGGCCATCTAACCTAAAAAACCGCCCAGCCCACGCCACACAACTCCTGCTACCCGTGTAGCCGCTTGTTGCGTGTAGTGGACTCCTGACCTATCCAGCGGAACCCGAAACTCCACCACCCTATGGCGCAAGTCGAGGAATCTGCAGCCCACACGGTCGCAGAACCGTCTCAGCCTCTGATTCAGACCCTCCACTCGGCTCTGTACCAAAGGTCCGCAGTCAGTCCTGTCGACGATGCTGCAGATGGTGAGCTCTGCTTTCATCCTGCTAGCAAGACTGGCAGTCTTCACCAAATCAGATAGCCGCCGGAAGCCAGAGAGGATTTCCTCCGATCGATAGTGACACACATCATTGGTGCCGACATGAGCAACCACCTGCAGATGGGTGCACCCTGTACCCTTCATGGCATCCGGGAGGACCCTTTCCACATCTGGAATGACCCCCCGGTACGCACACGGAGTGCACATTGGTTTTCTTCCCCTCTCTTGCTGCCATTTCCCTAAGGGGCCCCATTACGCGCCTGACGTTGGGGCTCCCAACTACCAGTAAGCCCACCCTCTGCGACTGCCCGGATCTTGCAGACTGAGGGGCAACCTCTGGAACAGGACAAGCAGCCATGTCAGGCCGAAGATCAGTATCAGCCTGAGACAGAGCCTGAAACCGGTTCGTCAGACAAACTGGAGAGGCTTTCCGTTCAGCCGTCCGGAATGTTTTTCGCCCCCTGCCACACCTTGAGACGACCTCCCACTCTACCACAGGTGAGGGATCAGCCTCAATGCGGGCAGTATCCCGGGCAACCACAGTCGTAGCCCGATCAGGGGATGCGTGGGACGAGCTGGCCGTCCCCGACAAACCCCCATCCGGACCCCCACAGTGATGCCCATTGGCAACAGCCTCAAGCTGTGTGACCGAAGCCAACACTGCCTGAAGCTGGGAGCGAAGGGATGCCAACTCAGCCTGCATCCGAACACAGCAGTTGCAGTCCCTATCCATGCTAAAAACTGTTTTGCAAAGAATGTCTGAACTAATCTACAGAGAGCGCAAACAAATCGACAAAATTTAAACGGTTATTAAAATACAAGATTGCCTAGTAAATGCAGTAATGCTGCTACTTGCGCACTGCTGACACTGCTCGGCGGCGGAAGGAGACTACGCGAATTTACACTATTCAGGTACTAAAACGCGATGCTACACTCTCAAATACTATAATACGCCCGAAATTTATGAATTAAACAATGCAAGTACCAAAAACACGCAAAGAAATTAAGAATTAAACTATGTAACAAATGAGTGAGCTAGGAGTATACGACTTGCTGCTGCAGCTGCTTATCCAACGGCGGCAGGGAGCACACTCTCAAATGGAAACAATGAAATATCAGATCACATTAAAAAATTATTTGTTTTGGGTGATTTACAAGGTGTGTGCTACATTTTCAACAACAGAGAAAAAGCTTACTCCAATATGGCTTTAAGATGATCAAAGTAAAGGATATCCCAAAATATCTACAACAGATAACTTTAAGAAAATATGTATTATAAGAGACAATTTGAGGTATAGGAATGTGGACTATTATATCAGGAGAGTGTGTTGTACACGAACAATTAACAATGAAAAAGGGTTGTTTAAGATCAGTAGCTCAATTATATTTAACACTGGCCAAGAGCAAATTTGTAACAGCGTGTCAGCATCATTTCAACAGATTTAAAAAGAATTCAAATTTGTGTTCTGATATTAGTTTGGATGGAGCATAAGTTCATCACTTCACACCAGAAATTAATGCAGTGTGTGGTACTTGGTGACCCCTTTCATTTTCCATTATTTTCTTCCACACCAGCAGATAGTTCAGATTGCTTGCATTGCAGATGGTGAAGTAGTAACATGTTAACTTCACACAGTCATCCAAGCCCAACTTGTTGAAACTGAAGAGGCCTGGTTTTTTAAAGCCAAAAAACTTATCAGAAAAATTAACTGAAGATTAGAAGTATGAATTACTGGAAAACAGCCCTTTCCACCACATTTGCACACCCTCCAACCTTCATCTATTTCTATTTTCAAGGAATTTCAAGACTGGAAAACTGAGTATCAGGAAGAGGATATGACAGCAAGAAGCAGGTATTTTGCAGACTCAAAACTGCATTTTAAGGAAAAAAAGGGCATAATCAAAAACATTGTCCTCTGTAGTTCGATGCACTGTGTACAATGCAAAAACATTTTTGGCATACACATCAACGCTGCTTACCAATACAGCCTGAAGATTCTATCAGTTTACTGACATTTCACCAGCAAACTGAAGCACTGTCAGACAAATCATGTCCACAGCCGGTGGTGTAGCAGTTAGCATCGCTGTCCCTAGAACATGCTGTCCCAGGTTTGATTCTGGCCAGACCGAAATTTTTCTTAGTTTGGGGACTGGATGTGTGTTGTCCTAATCATTTCATCGACAAGTCACTGAAATGGCATCAAATACAGATACTTACACCTGGTGATTAACACCTCCAAAAGTTGTCTATAGCAGTAATGCCATACAGCAAACCATCAGACTCAAAATGAGGGAATGAATTTGTGGGCCAAGCATGGCTTACTGTAGCTATTGGGCACATTGATCCCGCTCTCCAAAACCTTGCAATGAGCTGAGAATTTTCCTCCTTGAGATGTTATCGCCTACAAGATATTTATGATCAATCTTGGGCTGTGACGAGGGGCGAAAAGTCTGCCAATTTTTGTACTGATAAAACTGTGTGTCCGTACTAGATTCTTCTGTACATTGTTAAAAGATTATACCCTGTCTATATTTACTCACAGGGAAGGAAGGAGCTTTAACTATCAATGTTGTGTGTATCGCTTCACAGTTTGCACTTTAAGTTTGTCTTGATTCGGCCACAATAGGCCACCCAGCCTGCCAATACAACAGTAGTTGCATGCACAGCCTGCCAGCTGCACCCACTGTTAGAACTAATTACTTTACATTTCAAAGCGCAAGGCTCTGCCAGCCATGAGTGTATCATTCATTGCATTTTACCTTACCAACCACATGTGTGTGCAGCTTGAGGAAGGAAAAAGTGTTCTTGGGTTTAGAAAAATAGGAATAGTCACAACAACAAGGGATTGAAAAATGCAAGATGAATGCAAGTCTGAGGGGAAGGCTTGGGGAAGAAATTGTTTCTTTCCAATGAGCCATTCAGGTATTCATCATGAGCAATTTAGAGAAACCATAGAAGACCCAAATCTTGTTTGCTCCAAGGAGATTCGAACCCCACTCTTTCTAAACAGAAGTCTAATTTTTTTACCATTGCATCACCTCATTTGTCCTACCTTAGTATACGTTCATATGCTGTGTTCCAGGATGTGTTTACAAGACTGTTGATGGGATTGACAGGATTTCTTCTTTGCAGTTAATGGTGTTTTGATGTTTTAATGGAAGTATTATTGAGAGAAGCATGATAACTGTGTTTTAAAGTTATAAGTAACATTAGTACAGTATTGGTTATACCTGTGGACATTTTGTCCACAAAACCTTTTGATGCCGTTCTTGGATCTTATTTGGAATGTATTATCTTTACTGATTGTGAAACATGGGAACTGGCAGTTTTAAGAGAAGTGAGGGAATACATGACAATTTAGGTAAGATAGCTTTTTTTTAATTTACAAAAACTTCTGAAGGATTGCAGAGTATACATTAACTCTAATCAGTCTTTTAAACTTTAACAATAAAAATGAACATAACTATGTAAATACAATATCAATTTTACAATTGGAGTGTAGCACAGGAAATAAAATACATGAAACAATATTAAATGATAACATATCAAGCAATAACAATAGTAAGTGAGTAAAATAAACATTTTTACTACATCCAAAACCTGATTCCTGGTGATTGTAAACTAACACAAAATTCAATTTTTTTGGCATGACTATTGCACTTTCTACACTGTACTGAAATGTACAAAAAATGATTTCTAACTTTGTGGCTGAGATGGTTTCTCAGGTTTAGCCTTTATAAGCTCAAACACAACCTTTACACGGCTAGTCACAATACGACTAGAAGAATGTGTTCGCATTGATAAGGCTGATATGAAGTTGTCTTCCAGTTGGGGAGGTGGCTTCTCACTGCTTTCCAGTTCTAGTACAAATAATGCAGGGCCAAGAGGCTTTTGTAATACGGATGCCAATTCCATTGCCTTACTCCGAGCACATGACATAGCCATACGTAACACTTTCATCCTTTAACAGAAATGTTCAAATGCTTACTAAATTTTGTATGCACTATTAAAGTTTAACCATGAAGTTTTGCATGTATCAAAGAAATTTTATGCTACAACTATTGAACTGCTGCCAGTGACAACAGCAGTAACAACAATATCTCCACTTACTGACTCATATCCTCTGTCGTGTTTAGAGAGTGCTGCTGGTAAAATAAAAGAAAGACAACATTAGATGGAAGAGAGATGTATGTGGAAGTTCAGTGAAAGCAAAGACCAAAGAAAATCCAATTTCATTTAACTGCCTTTGTTCTAAGATTGTTATGTTTAGGCCACTATACCAGGATCTTTAGTGCCTTTTATTCAGAACTTGGAAATAAAAACAAAACACTTATGATTTTAACAAACAATAAATTATTAAAATACAGTTACTTCTAACAGTCACGTCAGAGAGAGAGAGAGAGAGAGAGAGAGAGAGAGAGAGAGAGACTTCATATTATAACAACAAAAATAGTTTTTGACAATATAATTTAATTGAATAGATACAAAAATCTACACAGCAAGCGGCACACACACACACACACACACACACACACACACACACACACACACACACAGGAAGGTTTAATCTACACAAACTTTCGGAGCCTGTGGTGGCTCCTTCCAGCAGAAGACTGAGGGGAAGGAAGAGGGCTGGAGCGGTCTAGCAAAAGAGGTACAGTTCAGGAAAGTCACCCAGAGCTTGGGGTCTGGGGAGACTTACCGGATAGGTTGAGAAGGGAAGACTTTTTGCTGCGGACTGCACTTAACGAGATTTGAAAACCTGAGAGCTTGAAAGTGGAAGGTAGGATAATATGCAAGACAAGGATTACTGCTAATACATAGTGTACCATATCATAAGAATGAAGCTAAATGCATTGTATGTAACAGAGGTGTGAGGAGAGGATGGTGAAAAAGAGAAGGGCACAAAATGAAAGATGTAAAAAACTAAAATGGAGTGAAGAAAGAATGAACATAAATTAAGGTCAGTTGGGTTGCAAGAACCAAGGACATGTAGCACTGGTTTCACCTGTGGAGTTGTGAGAAACTGGTATCTGGGGGAAGAATCAAGATGGCTTGTGTGGTGAAACAGGCACCGAGGTCACAACTGTCACGTCAGAGCATGCTTGGCAACAGGATATTGTTTGTTGCTGGTACACACCCTCTGCCCACAGTTATTTCTCCTGACGTAACTGGATGGTAGTCATGCTGATGTAAAAGGCCGAACAGTGTTTAGATAACAGGACATGCTGGTATATGACATGTCATTCCATAGGTGGCTCTCCTTTTAATAGTATGTTTTGCTAGTTACAGGGCTGGTGTAGGTGGTGGTACGCAGGTGAATAGGGCAGGCCTTACAGTGGGATGGTCACAGGGGCAGGAGCCATAAGATAAGGAGATTGGTGCAAGAGGAGCACAGCAGCTTGCGAGGATCTTGCAGCAACGGGGAGGGTGATGGAAAGCTGCTCTAGGTGTGGTGGGCAAAACATCAGACAGAATGGATTTCAATTCAGGGTATGGTTTTAAGATATCATGGCCTTGTTGAAGTAGGTGGCTAACACATTCAAGACCAGGACCATACTGAGTGACTAGTAGTGTGCTCTGAAGTTTTTTTCTGGAGCAATTCCTCCTAATCTCACAATATCCTTTTGAGACCCTGTGTTCCTTTGCACCCATCTCCCTACCCTATGCCTCCTACCCCTGTGATCATCTTCACTACATGACTTGCCCTATGTACCCTCCTACCACCACCTATACCAGCCCTGTAACTGCCAAACCAGATACTATCAAACGGAGAGCCACCTGTGAAACAACATTTCATACACCAGCTGTCATTTAAACACTTTTCGGGCTTTTACATTGGCTGAGTACCACCCAGTCATCAGTTAGGATGAGTGGGCATAGGCAGAGGGCTCATAATGGCAATACACAATATCCTCTACAACAAGAGTCATGACCTCAGTATCTGTTTCACCTTAATGTATGTTAATTCCTTCTGTCTCAGCATTTCTTCATAGTAACTACTACATTCTTAATTTCACTTTAGCTTTCCGCATCTCATTTTCTGAACTGTCTATTTTTCACCTTCCGTCTCCCACCTTCGTTACATACAATGCACTTAGCTTTTCACTTATGTTGTGCATGATGTTTTACTAGTAATCTGTCTTGCATATTACCCTGTCTTCCATCTTCAAGATCTCAGTTTTTCAAATCTAGACCAGTGCAGTCCCCCAACAATGACTGCAGTAAGTCTCCCCTGACCTGGAATTCTGGCTGACTTCCGAACTGTACCCTTTTTCCTAAACCTCTAGTCCTTTTCCTTCACCCTTCTTCCTTCCCCTCCAACTTTTCTGCTGGAAAGAGCCACCAGCTCTGAAAGCTTGTAAAAGTTAAACATTTTTGTATGCGGGTTCCCTGCTGCCACTTGGTAAGTTTATCTTTCCACTACATTACACGTCATATTACGTTAGCTTTATTATTGACTAAAATACTGGAGAAGTATGTCAACCAGATGACAGTTATATTTTAATTGTGCGAAACACAATAAGACAAAATAAGTGACTGACTTGCAAGGAAATCAACCAGATACGAAGAACAAATTTATGAATTCTGCTGATCCCAAATACTTGTCAACAGCAACAAAATGATCTGCTGTGTCATTCATTCTAAAAAAAGAATCTGAACATTTACTGGAAGGAAACTTTAGGTAATTTCGTACATGTATTCTGTTTTGTCAAGATTGCACTGTGGAAGTTCCACATTATTTCATTAAGATATTACCTTGATATATCCAGGTTGATTATGAATGCAACTACTGCCAGTGCCTGCAGTGTAGGAGTCTTTAGGGCAATGTTGCGTATATGTTCAGTTGCTGACAATGATAGTAAGCCTGCTGCAATGGAAGATGTCTGTTCCTTTTTCTAGAGTTTGGTTGAAAGATCAAATCAAAGTTCTATAAGTACTTCAGCAGAAAACCACCCAGATGTGGCTGAAGGGATCAATATCAGATACAGAGAACTATCTCAAAATGAGGATGCTTGGAATAGGAAATCCTGGTATTTGACTTACAGTCTATGGGAAACAAAGCCTTAATCCAAACAGTGAAGAAAAACATACTTCCAAAATGTAAGACCAGTGTATTACCACTGTGCCAATTCACCAGATGCCAAAAGTGAATTTACCATGAAATTTGTGAAGAAAGAAAATAATGCAATCCAGGAGCAACGAACTTTTAGAACACCCATCTAAAACCAGACTACATACACTTAAAATGATTCTGCAGATTTAGAACATCTGATGTCTCAATAGTTTGCAACTGTAAGAAGCACAGGTACACTGAAGGTCTTAAAAGGTGTACAATATATACAAATTTAGCTGAACTGGCCATAAAAATTGGAAATGAAAATGGTGTTAGTTTGCCTCAGATTACTTTTCATTCTGAAATAAATCAACTGTCCACATTTAAAATGGCTGTGAAAGTTTTGCGTATTTGTTTTCACAAACCACTGTTATGTATGAGTTGATGCAAAGAAACCTTACCTATTTCATCCAACCACAGAG
This sequence comes from Schistocerca americana, assembly GCF_021461395.2. Classification (NCBI taxonomy): domain Eukaryota; kingdom Metazoa; phylum Arthropoda; class Insecta; order Orthoptera; family Acrididae; genus Schistocerca; species Schistocerca americana. The sequence continues at coordinate 267,061,552 of NC_060126.1, read as the reverse complement.
CCCACCATATTTATTCTTTACTATCCACTTTGTCTTTATTTACAGTTACCTCTTCCCTCCAATTTCATCCCCTGTCAACCCATGCATCATTCATTTTCATTTCTCAGGGTGGCTTTCACAAGATATTTTAAACATCTTATTTGTGGACGAGCTGAAGACAGTCCATACAGCTTACTGAGAGTGCCACGTGTCACACCATAAAAATAATTATATCATTAAAAGCTGGCTAAGACTATTCCAATCACACTATCAAAACTGAGTTAATTGGTAACACACTCCTTGAGGTACTTCTATGACCATTTTATGATTCAAGGTGCATTTCCCAACTTTTACACAGCAGTAACACCGATTTGTAACAGTGGAGACAAGCAAGTGACAATTGCAGACCCATCTCCTTCCTTCCTGTGTACTCAAACATTTGTGAGAAGGTAGCTTGCTACATAGTTTCTGATGAGTTTGGTATCTATAAAGGTCTTTCAACTGAAAAGGCAGTATATACTGTCTAACTCTATTATAACAAAACAAGGAAACTCAATGTGTTAGCAATTTGCATGACTTTGCTAAGGTCTTTGAGTACACCATAAAATCAAATTCTAGGGAAGCAAATGGTAGGATGTTACAGCCATTTCTCTAGTACTAATTTGAGAATTATCTTAACAGAAGACAGAGGATCACACTGAAATTATGTAGCAAGAATAAAAATTTTGAGTGATAAAACATTACAAATTGTGTTCCACAAGGTATGGTTTGCTGTTTCATTTGTTCCTCTTTTGACCTACATAAATTATTTACTTGGTACATTTAAGAATTCCTCAAACTCTTGTTTCTGACAAATACAGTATCTGAAAAACGGCTGAAAAATGTCCATGCCAGACAGAAGAATGCTGGAACAGTCTTACACAGGCTCAAGGCAAACAATTTCGAGGTTTACTTTACCATATATTTTACTATGGAAAGGCAAACAAAACGATTTACACATACCAGACATACAAATCAGTGGAGATAAATTTGATCAGGCTCGATGTTGAAGTTCCTTGGCATCCCGATGGATAATAAACTGAAGTGGTATCATTATATGTACTAGTTAACCAAAGAAGCTCAGTTCTGCCTGTTTTGCAGTTAGAAATTCCTCATGTTGACCTGCAATATGTAAGCAGTCCCTCCAGGAACCAAGGGTGTCTTACATTTATGAACCCATATACATAATACTTAATGATATTTTTCATTCTTAAGAGTGAGTTCAGGATGATGTGAAGACTTTATAATCAGAAGACCAGAATTATAAATAATCTGCATATAGACTATTCATCTTCAGAATAGGTTTATGCTGGTGTAACTATCTTTAACAGCTTGCCTGTAGAAATCATGCAGGATATTTAATACTTACAGACTGTAAAATTAAGTAAGAATGCTTCATTCCCACTCCTAAAATTTATCAGAACATTTCAACTAAAGGATGTAAATATCATTAATTGTATTAAACAGATCTTGACTGCCTATAGACAGCTGATGGAGATCTGTGTAATGTAACTGCTTTGCATTAAATTGGAAGAGCAGCCGAGTCGCATGGTGTGAGCAAAGTAAAAGTGGCCTCCAGAAAATATTTGCAATATGAATAACGCAGGATTGACCTTTCTTAATGGACATATTGGTTTTTATTCACTACAGCCTGTTCTGGGCCATTCTGTTACTAAGTTTCACATTGCAGACTTCACTGGAGGCTTTGCCAAAACATTTAGAGTTGAACTCTTGCACCAACAGTTCTATACAAGTTTTCTATGAATTTTAAATCACATAATCCTTGAGGAAGAACATGCACCATTTTATTCAGAGTTTCATTTTCTGCTCCTTTGTCTCTCTCTCTCTCTCACTCTCAATACAGTCAATTACTCAGGATTGAGCATGCAAGTGTGCAGATGCAGACATGTAACAGCAACCAATTAATACATGGAAACCATAGTATCCAGCATTTTCTATGATGAGCATTTCTGTTCACTAACAAAAAGTTACATTTGTACCCCCTCCCCCCCTTGCAATTTTCAATTTAGCACAGACAAACATTAGACATCACAACCCACCAATTTATTACCACAACCAGGTTTTCTGCATTCACATTTGTTGGGTTAGCTAATTAACAAGCAAACTGTTACCTTACAACGTAACTTAGACCTCAGGCTGTACGACAGATCAGTGTCACCATAACCAAGATTTTGGAGAGGGAGTGGGGATGCATAATATGCAGTTTCAGCCTATTCATGAACAAGGGCCAATTTCATGTCAAGTCTTACAAATATTTTCGTCGTCCATCTTACATCATTCACCCTATACAAGTATACAAGACACGGGGCAGTGACTTCTTCAAAGCAGCTATTTCTATCATAATATGTATAACTTGCTCTAGAAGTCCGAAAATTATTGACGAGTGGATTAGTACTAGACAAAATTCGCACAAGGAGCCTGCAGTGGCTGTTTCTGGTTGTTAATGTATAATTTGACATCATTGCTGGAAGCTTCATGACTATCAGTGTTTTGGAAGAATGAAAATAGTTCCAAATCCATACTATATTTATACTTCTCTGCAGTTAGTTTCAGGGTACGACCACATTATCAAAACGCCCTTTGTTGAGATCAGTCAAGCTGCAATGTGGCATCACTATAAGCAGTAATGACAGGTTGCGGCTTGACTGATCTAAACACGAGTGAACTGGTTGAGAATGGAACTACAACCCCGAAACTATTTAAAAAGCCGAACGCAACCAGGCCGACTCCCTTTTGGGCACATTAAGTACTTTTCTACACATGAACGACGCGTCAAAATAAAGGACTGGTACACATAAAACAGTTGACAGCATCTCCTCCTTCCCCCCCCCCCCCCCCAAAAAAAAAATTATGTCAACTATACAAATTCACCATGGTCGTTTACGATACTGTGTCAAGTTATTTTATAGCTGAAATAGTAGCAGCAGCAGCAGCAGCAAGGCACCTGAGGCTGAAAGGGAGGGCAAGGGATAAAAGTAATAACTACTGTGCAAAATTCAACACAAAATAATTAAATACGAATATAAAAATGTTGAACATACTGCTACTTATCGAAAACAACTGACTTTACAACTAGGGCTACATTGGCATAGTTTAATGCAAACTGTTCGGTCCAGTTAAAAATGTATCAACAATACTGTGCACGACATTCGACAAGGTATTACAAGCTCAACTGATATGATAACTATATCAAACAGGTTTACTAACCTCGCGTCCTGCAAACACCTGTGCGTATGATAATGTCTGGGTTCGCTGACGAAGACAGTTCCTCCCAATTTCTCTACAACTATGTTCCTGATTTCTTCATACTTCTGCAATGAGCCACATTTAACAAGTATTTCCGCTGACATAGTATACATGTCGTCCCTCTTATCTAGAAGTTCATGGACGGATATATTCTTTTCGCCCTGCGGATAAAGTGTCAATTATGACGCCAACCCACACAACTATACAATAATGTTCATTTTATAATAATTTAAGCAATGCTCTAAGAACAGGGACCATTAATAAGCTGGCTTCATACTTAAAAGTAATGCAAAGTTAAAACTACACGGCACTCACTTGAATCTTAGATTTCACAACCTGCAACAAATAATCAATACGCTTCGAAATACTAGTTTTAACTTCTTCCGCGCTATCCTTTATTGAGTCAGCTCTGAGAAAAAATTCTATAACATCTGGATCAATGAACATGGTCGCATAGCCTTCCGATCGCACCACGTTAGTATTCCCCAGGTCGTAATCTTCTTGTAAGAAGACCGGAGATTTACTCTGATCTTCAATACCAAGTTCCGCACCGATCTCACCCATTTCCTTCCGGGGTTCGTTTAGCATTGTCAATAATTGCCCCTTTCAGTTTCTGCGTCTGCTGCGACAGCTTTCAAATTTGGCTACGTTGTTTATATCCGATCAAAGAGTTTTAACGTAAAGACTATGCATGTCAGGCATCCAAGGCATGTTAGTCCTAAAGCCGGGTTCACACACGCAACTAATATGGCGCCACGAATTGTGGCTTTCTTTAGCGGCATCGTGAGCTACCGTTCAATTAGGACGCCACAAATTCTTTGTAGTTGCACAGCTTTCAGTACGGCATCAATTGAAAACATTTGCCGCATGAGTGTTATAGCGCAGGCTATGGTACTGGAACTTTGGCAAAAGTTAAATACAAGGGAGACGAAGCTCAAATGTAAGATCCGAAAATAGATTTCGCGCACGGATAAATCAGGGACCAGAAAAAAAATTATAAAAGGAAAAATACTCGTAAACGAAGATATTGTCTGACCAGCTAAACAACAGGAGGCATGTAAATATCATGCCACTCTTCCAGATTTTAGAGTATTATTACATTCGTTGACACAAGCGTTTCGAACAACTAATTTTTAGTTTAACAGACGCAACATTACACTCGGGAGCTATTGCCTGTAGCCTATACAATCCACAATGTAGACAATGCTTGGTCTCACAAATCACGAAGTTTATACAACTCGCTTCTTTGGCTATATATATTAAGTTTATTTATTTATTCATCCAAAAATCTTTTAAGATTGTGGTATACGACATTAGTTTGCAAATATCCCACCCCATCCCTCTACACACACACACACACACACACACACACACACACACACAGGCGCACGCACACACACACACACACACACACACACACAGGCGCACACGATCACAGTGCTCCAGAATTTCAAACATAGGCTGCTGTTTTTGTGGTTACAGCAGCTGCCAAAGTGCTCCTGCCGACCACAGTTTGCACGTTTTTCACAAATAAAATGAAGAGACACTGAAATCGAATTGGTTATAGTATCAAATACTCCACGACAACTGAGACAGCTATCACTGTGGTTCGAAATACTGCCGCCACGGAGTAGTGGTGGTAGGAAAGTGGCGCAACAAAGTACAAGCTATTTGAACTTTTTGTGGCGTGACAAAAATTGCTTCTCTTAAGTTGCCCCACGAAACACTGGAAATCACACAAGCAACTACAGTATGCCACTTATTTGTGGCATACTTTTGTGGCGTATGTGCACCCAGCCTTATGAGCACACATTACAATCGCAATACACGGTCTAATTTTTGTTACCGACAGTGATAGCAGCGCCCCAAGCGGCCAATAAGCAGCACTTCTGCTTACGTTATCGGATGAATGCGAATACCAACGTTCATATTTATTTGTAACGTAGTTTTTAGAATGTGGGTGTATGTAGTGCCATAAAAATCGATAATAACTAAAAAATGACGCCACATTTGTCATAATTTAATTTTCTAATGACCCTGGGAGGTACGAAGTGGCACGTTACATGACATTGTATTTACGATTTTCCTGCAACTGACATTTACTGCAGACATTTGCTGAATAATGTCGTTTTCATTTCACAACAAAAAAGTGCTAGTAAACATCAGAAGACCTGATCTTTTGCAGAAAGGACTCGTATATCTACCTAACAAAGCAGAGTTTTCTTCACAACACATTCAGACAAATCAGTGAATGTGAAATGTAGGAAACCTGTATGGAATGTAATACCTACATTATTTAACGTACCAAGTAAGCCATCACAACTGTAGCTTAAGGGAAAACCACACAGATGTGATAGCAAATAGTCAAAAGCAATAAAACTGTTTCCCAACACAGAAAAAGCCAGTTCTATAATGATTGCTAAATGTGAGACACAAACGGCAGGAATCTTCAACACATTCGGTTCTGAAGCAAAAGTAACTGTTTTACAAAAATATTTAAGTATTAGGAAGTCGAGTCAAATGTAAGACTGTGCGAATCATTAGAGTCCATAAAACATTTTTACATGTGAAGGAAGGTCCCTGCGATAATAACAACAGACAACAACAGAAATTTACACTTTCATGCATGAAATAAGTCTTTACATTCCCTTGCTTTCAGCAGAATAAGCTGCAAATATACACATATTAGAAAGTTTTTTTTTCAGGAATAAGTCGTAGCTAATGTCTTTGAATCACTGTGATTCGGCTTTTTTTACATGTATTTCACGATAATTCATGACTCTTGGTAATTTACTAACGCATGGAATGCAGGAATATAACTATTCCATTAAGTAAACTGAAAGTAATTACAAATTAACATTGTCCTTACGATGCATGTGCCTGTCTGCTTTCTTACCACATTTTGCGTTAGCATCACTCCAGCTGGCAAATGGTAACAACTTTCTCACCATAGAGTGTCGTGACTGTATGTGTTAGAGTATGGTTATGGCTACAACCTGGTCATAGGTGATACAGAGCTTCCACTACCCTGCTCAGATTTGTTGTACACTGTGATAGTAGCATTGTAAGCGGACAAAAAGCTACACTTCTAATATAGTGTCGGAGGAGTTGGAATACAATCGTGTATGTCCATTTGTAACATAGTTTTTACTATAGGGAGCGTATGTAGGGTCATAAAAATCGGCACTTACTAAAAATGGCAGCACATTTGCCTTTGTTTATTTCCCTACAGACCTGAAGACGTATGAAACAGTACATTACAGGATAGTTTATTTATGATACTTTTGTAGACTGTAGATATTTAATGAAGAAAATCGTTTACTTCAATGAACAAAAAGATCATTAGTAAAAAGTAGGCCTGATCTTTTGCAGAAAGAGGCTGTATGTTGTACATATACTTAACAAGATGGTGTTTTCTTCACTACACTTCCAGTGAAAACAGTGAATGTGGATCTTAGGAAACTTGTAGAGAATGCAATAATTACATTGATTAACTTACCAAATAAGCCAACACAACTATAGCTGAATGGAAACCACACAGACACGGTGACAAAACATTAAAGCAATAAAACTGTTTATGAAGACAGAAAAAACTGGTCCCACGAGACTGCTGCATCTAAACCAAAAATAGCAAAAATCTTCAGCACATTCACTTTTGAAGCAGAAGTATTTATATTTACAAAAATACTCGTGCTCATATTAGAAAGTCGAGGGACGTGTAAGAATGTTCGAATCATCATGCTCTATACAAAATTGTTACATGTCAAAGAAAGTGCCCATCATAATAAACAGAGGCAACAACAGAAATATATGTTTGTCTTGCAAGAAATATGCAATTATATTGTGCTGCTTTCAGCAGAATAAGCTACAGTTACACGCATATTCCAGAGTATTTCTTCATGAATAAGTTGTAGCTCATGTAACCGAACCAGGGCCAGTTGTACTATCTTAGCATAAATGCAGGGTTAGCTAACTGAGGAATAACTGTACAGTGCTGTTTTATTCTGCAGATAATTATTCCTGAAATAGCATTCATGACCATTTAAGTTGGGAACAAGTGAAGAGCACTCTGGGTATTTTCGCATATGTCACTGCATATTTACTAAGTCGTTGCCTGCAGAAACAGCATATCAAACATGAATGAAGAGCATTCCAGATTGCAAAGGTATACACTCCAGGATACTTTGAGGTTGGAATGTACTGTGAGTTCAAAAATGTAATATCAGCCACGAAAACTGCTGGAGTCTCATTCAATGAAATATTAGTGCAAAATATTTAACTAAATTGGTAGGGAACTTATATTTACAGCAACATCACGATCTATTTTGAAATTAGTTAAATGATTAGGTATTTGTTGTTTGACCCATAAGAGATCTTTCTAGATTTCCGAATAATGTGTGAGAAAATTAGTGCAAAAGTTTCCATTCAGAAACAACTTCTCATAGATCGACAGAGCAGCTAGAACAGATGTATGTGTCTTTTTTGTTAAATAAGTAAGCACATAAATATTATGCCCAGAAAAGGTAGCAGAGGCACAGACTGGTGGCGTCCCAAATGTGAGCTGTAAGTTCCAAATTATTTACAATGAAATACATGATTAATTGATAAAGTTGTCAGCAGAAAGGCGCCACAGTCATTTGGACTGAGATGAAAAATTTGTACACAAGATAGTATTCCAACAGATGGTAGACAGTGAATTGTAAGTAGGCACATAATACAGAAGCAAATGTGAGAGGCAGTCTGCTTTGTGAAATAATTGGTTTTTTCAGTCTCTCCAACAAACTATGACAACACAGACATCATTAAGACTGATTTGACTGAAAATTCTGAGAGTTGTTACTGGTTAGCTTGCTGTTGTATTTATGTCTTAGAATGGTTAATTTATTATGGCAGCATTGGGTGTTCTACAGAAAATACCATTGCTGAATTATTGAACACTGTTTCTGCATCCACTTTTGCAGATCTTGGACGTATGTAAATCATGTTTCTGTGAGGTGGAGATTATTAATTAAATTGAGCATGAATATGAAGAATAAGATGCCTACATTTACAATAAGCAACCATTTTCTTTTTTATAATAATGGGATAGAAAAGTACCTATGGCACATATCAAACTGGAGGCTGTTGTTATTGTATCTCACTGTAATTATTTCATACATAATCTACGCTTGTGCAATCATCTCTAATGTGGGAGTTAATGTGAAGTAACTGGAGGAGAGATGGATTCATTATGTTCTTCTTTTTCCTACAGTCATTTTATTTTAGAACTGTCTGTTTTGTTTTCAGGATAAAAATTCATGTTTTCATATGTGAAAGGAAAGCAGAGTTGCAGATGGTGCTGCTTCAAAAGTAGCTTGAAGGAACTGGAGAAGGGAGGAAGAATTGTATTGGCTGAAAAAAGAGCATAAAGCTCAAGATTATGACCTGAAAATAGAAATTAAAACAACTGATTTCAGAATAAAAATTTATTAATCCATACACATTTGTTAATTTATTTTCCTTTAGTTAAATCAGAGAACTGAAATAAGTAAAAAAATCATGTCTTGGGCATGTTGTACAGTCTCATACACAACCTTTTAATAATCCTGCTGACTGTCCCCTGCCAAAACTAACGAAGTCTCCAATGGACAGATGGAAATCAGCAGAGGCAAAATATTTGAGTGTCTGTAGTAGCTGGATTACTGATGGAACAGAGTTATTGCTGAAAGAAAGAAAGAAAAGAATGATTTGATACAGTTTTTTAAGGGAAATCTAAAAACATAACTTGCCAGCCACTTATTCCACTGTTATAATTATGTAGATCGAATAACTCAAGATTCTTGTTAGTTGAACAAGTATGTATGTCCTTTTAACACAAAGACAACAGGTACTTTATGATAAATATGAATGAGGTTATGTGGATAATACTGATAACTGTCGAATACAACAGCTATCAGCCATAGAATTCTAAAAACGCAGACTTTCCTGTTAATTCTACTGTGCTAAACTTAGTTTGAGTAAAATCAAATAATTCTGGTGTTTATGGGAATAATACTAGGTGGTGTACAATTTTGTTGCTCTGAAGCATGCACTAAAAGATGGAAAATTGTTGTCCCAATGGGAGATATGAGTGAACAATATTCCCTGCTGTAGCTGTTGCTGAGTGAACTCATGACATTAGTGTATTATCAAATTTTTTGTTATATTAAGCAACCATAATAAGCCACCAATGTAAGAAAAATGGTACTCCATACTAGTACAAGCTATTTTGATTTAAGTTACATTCAAGTATATGCAATTTAACATGATGGAGGACACTGAAAATAACCTGATGTTCAAGGAAGTTAAAAACATAGCATTCCAGGCACTCCTTTTACATGCTACAACTATGCAGCTTCAATAACGAGATTCCTATTCTGGTCTTATAACATACATATGTCCGCTCCCGGTAGCTGAATGTCAGTCCTAAGGGCCCAGATTCGATTCCCGGCTGGGTCGGAGATTTTCTCCACTGAGGGACTGGGTGTTGTGTTGTCCTAATCACCATCATTTCTTCCCCATAGACACAAAAGTCGCCGAAGTGGCGTCAAATCGAAAGACTTGCACCCAGCGAACCGTCTGCCCGGCGAGAGGCCCTAGTCACAGACATTTACATTTTATTTAACATACATATACAGTACTATTTTATGATAAATATGATTGGACTTATGTGTCTAATACTAATAACTGAGAACCACAACAGCTATGTTCTATAGTGAGGGAAACATCAACTTTCTTTTTTAAAAAAAGAAAAATGCTGACTTTCCTGTTAAACTAACTGTGCTAAACTTAACCTGGGTAAACATAAATATTTCAAAGGCCTCAGTGAATAATGGCAGATGGAAACAATGTTGTTGCTCTGAACCATATTTTCAAGCTTCTGACACTTTACAAAAAGGGGCATTCCCAAAAGAATACAGAGTGGAACTACATTTTGTGCTATTGAGTGAGTGAAGCTGGGACACTACTGTCTTACCAAAACGTTTTGCAACACGAAAAATCGATCTTTTGTCTAAAACAGAAATACACTGTTAATACAAGTAGTGCACATAAATGGTGTGGTTTTTCGATTTTGTTAAGTCTGTTATGGCATTGTCTGCAAAATGAATCGAAACAGTGATTTCCACTGCTGCGACAATTGTAACACAGCCAGATAAACAAGACTATTGTTGGATCAACCGTCATTTCTGTGGGCCTGATTTAGATAAATAACATGACAGAATTAACTAAGTATTGGAATCAAATGCATATCACTGCAAACAAACAGTATTATTTAAGAAAACAGAGATATAGTCTCGCCTGTCTGTCATATGCCCCAGTTTCTCACATAAAACAGTGAAAAGGCGAGGTACAGATTCTTTTGATAAGCGATATCTGGATATAAGTTCGGAATCAGTGTCGTCTCACTTTCTTCTCCTTCCTCATTCTCATGAACAGTTCAGCCAAAATCTTGTCATCGCTGTCTGTACCTGTCACTTTTCCTCCCATCTTGACAACGTATTCCCAGTTAAGTTCAGTAACTGGCCAGAAATCGCCAGTTAAAGTATCAAAAGTTTATTCTCCTGTTAGGCATCATTCCGAGTTTGTACAACGCGTTTGTCGCGCTATTCCGAGAATAGAACTTAACCAGCTGCTAACCAGAGATTGTATAACTTAGCTCTCAATGAGATTTGCCTATTTTTACATTCATTTCATGAATACTCATATCTCTTGGTTATTTGATAATGGTTGGAATCTAAAGGTATAACCAACATTTCGTTAGTTAAATAGAACATAATAAAAACAAAAATTAGTTTATGGCTGGCTTTCTCGCCACTAGCGGCGCTGGTGTCGTTCCAAACCTCAGACAGTAACAATTTTTCCAGCAGTGAGTGTTGTGACTATGTATGTTAGACAGTGACCTTTACCTAACGCCATAAATGTGAAGTCAGCGACTTATGTTTGATGCCAAAATGTCAACAGCATGTGCTATTCGTCGAAATACAAAAGTAAAGCTTTGTAAGAAGCTTACTCCTGTTACCTAGTATACACAAACACCTATGGAAAGTCTGCTGTTAATTTATGCAGGTATATGCTTTAGCAAAAATAAATGCTTGTAGTTTAAATTTAGACTATCATTGTCTTTTATGTTTAGTATATGCAGTGAGGTTCATGAAGAACAGAGCAAAGAAAAGTTAGTGGAACAAGGCTTTGTGATTAAGTAGAGCACAATATTTTCCCACAGCTTCTGTAAACCTCAGTTTGATCGAAGTTCAGTATCATGTGTTTGTATCAGATCCTTGTATTTTTTCATCGTTTCTCTTATACATGTAGAATTAAGTTACTTCAGATTTTTCATAGATGATGTAATGTTTCAGTATATGATACCTTTTATTTGATAGAATATGATTTTAAACTTGTTTTCCCTTGCTGCTTGCAGCTGGTGCCACATTAGCTGTTACACACTATATAGGCTAAATGTATTCTTTACTTAAATGTTTACATTTGAGATAATTCAGCTAGTGAATGTTGTGATTAGGCCAAAAATGGTTCATTTAGAATTTTCAACATATTCTTTTTTGTACATATTTGATTGTTTTCCTCTGTGTGAAGTGTTATGTTGGAAGAGTTTTCTTTATTTTACAGGAATAAATAATAATTTATGTGCATCAATAACTTTGACATGTAATGCTAATTTTATATATCTGTTCTTCTTCTAGTGTTGCCAAAAGATGTTCCCCTTAATCCAGATGTAGGCTTTCATGAGACTGTTGATCATATCAAGAATGAGTCATATGGTCTGCGTGAAATAAACATGCAAAATAAGAAGAAAATTAAGCTTCTTCAGCAGTCAAACAGTCACCTCAAGCAGTGAAATAGTCATAGGAATCATGTGATAAAGGCTTTGCAGAAGAAGCACTACATAGATAAAGAGCATTTCAGTGTTTAATGGGTATCCAGTGTAAATGAAACTTTTATGCCAGTTTGCCAGAACTACATGTTCTGACATTCTTACAGAATGTGGCTCAACCTTGATGTGTTTGGCATAAATGCTTAACTTTGATTCTAGAAGAGCATATGATAATGCCAAGCTTATATCTGATACTTAATTGCCATTCCTAGAATAATAAGTAGTATCAAAGAAGGGCATCTGTTTTGACAAGTGATGCAATATGCATCTCCATGGAATTTCATTGATGTGATGGTTAATGAAGTTATGAGTAAACGTTTAATGAAGTGTCCATTTCTGAACCTGAGGGCCCACATGCAACATCAATGAGGACTTGATAATGACTTGGTATTACAGTCTAGAATGGCTCATGCAGTGTGTACCCCATAATAATGCTGTAGAGGCAGTGAAAGCAACAATGAAAGACTAAACAATTTTCAAAATGTAAACTTTATACTTTCGAGTATGCCTACACAATATGACTCATTTCATACATTATGTGTAAACAAAGATACTGAGAACACTAATTGGGAACTAAAAAAATAGCTAAAGGGTTTCCAAATATGTTGTTTCTTGAATGTTAGTTTCTTGAAAGAGCTCATTACATCAAGCATGGCTTGCACATAAAATATGCAGGAAAGTGATTTGTACATTAACAATAGGAAGAATACATTAGCTATTTAAGTAATAGTAGCAATTCACAAATTGTCCAAAAGTGGAAATACAATGGCAACTAAAAACACTCCCTTCTAAAGGAGAAAGATGATTTGCCAATTGGCCTACCAGTGGAAAAGCGAGCTCCAACTATAATGCCCTCCTATGAAGTAGTTGCCATCTCACCAATAAATATTCCATCACCTAAAGAAGAAACTAGGAGAGAAGCTCCATCAAATGGTTATTTACTTAGGAAGAGGAAGACAGCAGTTCCATCTCAGTTAAGTGACTTTCTGCTCAGGAGTCAGGAAAAACAAACAGAAAGATAAGTACAATGGGTATAAGAACCTCATCAGATGCAATTTTAATAACAGATCAGAACAAACAATCCATAAAAAATAAACCTTAACTCATACCAACTGTTCTAAAGATAACAGAGCATCAGATCAGAGAAAATAAAATTAAGTGTATAACTTTAGATAGCTGCAATTTAATATCAGACTTCTGTAGAAAATTTTAATAATAGTAAGGGATAAAATGAACTGCTCATTTACAGCAATTTTCATGGATAAAATAATAAAAACGGTATGCAATGGTGCAAAAATTGAGCTGCAAAACATAACTTATGTTGTAATATTGGTGTATAGAACATTAAGTACCGATTTTAATACATTCAAACAGATCATGGAAGGGTAATATCATACCTCTGGAAGAATAAACTAATTTTATTTAGGGAGTTAAATATTAATGCTTTTTCATGTACATGATTCAAAGTAGAGATTGGCACTCTGCTTACAATATACAGTATTTCATATTTCATAATATTGTTCAGAGTTTTACCAGACTGAGCAAGAACACTCAATCTGTCATTGATTTTATAATCACAAATGTTGAATTCAATAGGTATAAATGCCTAACAAATGAAATGCACCTATCAGATCACAATTCACAGACTATAGTTATAAAAGATGCTATGAAGGTAGAGACTCACTACTATTGTCCTTACAGAGGCATTTGTGTCTCTGACACAGAGCTTATAAAAAATTGGAAAACGAAAATTAGCCAGAATTGTACCTTGATTGTATGAGGTAGGAAATGAGTACTGACGAAAGTTAAGCTGTGAATGTGGGTCGTGAGTTGTACACAGGTACGAGTTGGTAGAGCACTTGCCCACTAAAGGCAACGGCCCCAGGTTTGAGTCCCAGTATGGCATACAGTTTTAATTTTCCATGAATTTCAAATCGGTGCACAATCTGCTGCAGAGTGAAAATTCACTATGGAGCGAACAGTGATACTCAGGAAAAGTTATTGGGACCTTTTGCCCACCCAGATATCATTTCTTGTGGGTTATGTATCGCAACAAACACTATGGAACAGTTTATTTTTGAGGCAAAGAGTGAGAGTGATTACGCTTCCCCTCCTACTCGTGTGGTAGATCATGTGTATCGAAGTAATGTGAAAAAATGGACGGTATTGATTTTATTGCAGAGTAGAAACAAAATATGCCATCGCAGACATTTGTATCTGGATTTGAATCGAATTTTTATGTTAAGGCGCTCTATTGTAACCACACCACGTATGAATCCAACCATGCTTCCCCACCAGTTCTTGAGCTGAAAAATCTCTTTCTTACTACATGTGGACGCTGACCATCTGGGTCACACATCAAGATTTCTGATCTATCTACAGTGCCGCATGCGATCAATAGGATTGTGTACAATGTGAGACCGTATAACAGACTATGTCTCAGTTGGACAGTGTATGATAAATGACTGCATTGGGTTTGGCCAAATTAATAATACACAGTCAATAACTTATTAATGATGAGATGCAATTATGCAGATACGATTATTCAACAACATTTGTTTCCAATTTGCTCAAGTAACCTCTCACAATCGTTCTGTATCAGTGATGCCTTTGAGGGGTGGTAGTAAAAGGGCAAGTCTTGGTAGATTATTTATACTTTATATACCTGGATGCAGTAACAGTCGTCTGTCCAGAGAACTTTTCAAGTATTCGAGGTTCTAACATCTATGGATCAAGCATACAAACCCTTCCAACATTATTTGTGAGCAACATTGAAGTTGAATCTCGTGAAATTATCGTGATCTAGATTCAGTGTCTCTTCTGTTGCTATGCTTTCCATAGATCACAAACTCTATAACTGATCAGTAAAGAGCTCATTGAGGTATAATAAAGGAGTTGCCAAAACATCACTGACTTGAAGCCGTGTGCCAAGTCACTATGGACAAACATTAGCTTCTGGTGGAAGTATTTTGATAAAGAATGCCATCTTGCATCATTTACATACGTTCTACTCGTTCTGAAAGTAGCCTAAAGTATGAAGGAACCACATTTCACTGGTAAGTGGTCTCATGCAAGCGACATACATGAATTTTAGTTGTTCTGGTTATTTTTACTGCAGTGGTTTTATTTCTGTAGTTTGACCTTAGATTTGCTATAATACAAGTATAAGAGGGCTCTGGTTGAACGCTGTAGGAAGGAAATATTGCAAATCGTCCAGACGTAGTAGAATATGCTCTCATCTCAGCGTTTTCAGGACGAGGATATAGACGGAATATCTGTTTCATCATTCTGTATAAAGGAAAATATCAGATTATATGAGCAGCTTTTTCACATCACCTACTTCACAGCTTGATTATTCAAAATGTGTAATAAAAAGAAAATTACATTAAAGGGCTCAAATGCTTTGTGTTACTGGACAAATATGCCTTTAACACCAGAAAAACATCTGAAAATGCCTTCCTGAGAATGTATTGTTCATGAAAGCACTGTAATATTACTATTTAAAAGAACTATTGCATGGGCAGAACAGAAATTAAGAACAAGGAGCAATTGTAAACAGTAGTCTGTTAATGTTTAGGGCCTACTAACTTGGCGGCAACGACTTCGATGCAGTGTACAGCGTAAGTCTATAGCGCCAAAATCCCTTATTGTATCTCCATGAGAGAACAAAACTATCACAGAAAATTTTATCTTGATTCTGATAATATTTTGGGCTACTCTAATGTAATCTTTCACTATACCTTTCAGTCAAAATATTCCCACTTCACAAAGATTACTCTGTCTGGCAAAAATTTTCAATCTTTACTATACTAAGATGTTATACTTCATGATATTATTTATCTTCAAAAGCACCACAACAAAAGTTAATACATTCATTTGAGTTATTTACCAAGCAAACTATACTGCTGGCAAAGTCAATGCAATCACTGTGAAATAAGTTGGCACTCCATAGTCCACAAATCACACTTATTTCTGTGTGCTTTTGTAATTAGTTGCACTCTTCACATAATACTGTTACCGAGGACCACTTATATCAAACATTCATGTTTATATGCAGTGTTTGTGACTGAATACCAGCAGAGACTGACCAGTCCTCATACTAAAAACCAGCTAACGAAATGTTCGAAAAATCTACGTATGGTGCCATTGAATTCCAGGAAGACTCGATAGCTAAAGTATAATAGGGGAGAATTTTGAGCCTTGGAACACTTTTCCCTCTTCTACCACTAGCTAGTACAATAACAGAATATATTTTCTTACTCCATTTCGATTTGATAGCATTAATTTTAAGTGTACTGGACGTTTTTTTGAAATTACAAAAATTACCCTGGAAGAATTAGGTTTTTCGAAATGTGAAATACTGTTTCAAGGTACAACATGGTCATGTACCTAGAAACAAATCTTAAAGTGTTACAATCGAGAAAATCTTGTCAGTGCTTTATTTAATAGTCTGTGTCTTATGTTATTACTGAACAACACACAAATAATCAGTATAAAACCAAGTAAAGAAGAAGTGTTATCAAAAACCAGTTACAAGTTAAACAATTATAGAATAGAAGCTATTGATAATCAACAGAAATTTTCCTTTTCAAGACAGGGAAAACTGTCAAGATATTAACTCAGTTCATTTGTAAGTATCTCATGTCCTATGGTAGATGGCCTTCTTCCATTTCAGTGGACAAGATGCTGGACAACCAATCAAGTACGATTTAACCACCTACACGTCACGTAACTAGTTTTAAAAATACACATAATTTTATGTATCATAAAATCCTGTAAGAGAAAAACTAAATATATCTTCCAAATAGCTTTAACACTTTGTACAGCACTTACGTATCTAGAACTGGTAATATCTAAAAATTCGACACAAAACGCAATCTCACATCCAATTACAAAAACAGTACAGAACAGTGGAAACTGCTTATGGTGGTTTCTAGTGTGCATTCTTCCATACGATTCTAAAATCAGGCACCAGATTGAAACACCAACCAGAAACCATCATGTGTTCTTAGGTACACATACCCAAGTACAACACTCTCCTCCACTTCTCACAGAATTCCACAAGCCATAAAAATAGTCACCTGAAACAGTGAAATCTAGATGTAAAAATGTTAACTTATTGAGACTATTGTTAGATCACAACTTTAGTTTTAAAATGCTCTGCTTAGATTGAATGAAAAACCTTAATTCAGGGTATCTGTATTAGACAAAATACTACTAGAAGCGATTTAAAGATGAAGAAACCAATTCATACTGCATACTTCCATTCACATATGAGTTGTGGAATATGTTTTTTGTGAAACTCAACTTACAGGGACAGTATGCGTGTAGTAGAGAAGAGAGTTATAAGAATTATTCCTGATGTTAATACTAGAATAGTGTGGAGAGATCTATGAAATAGAACTTGGTATTTTGACAACTATTTCACAATATTATATGGTAAATCCATTAATGTCCTTTGACATTATCAAAATTTATCTTTTTTCAAAAATTAAAGAAAACATAAATATGACAATAGAAGCACACACAACCTCTGCAAAGACTTCCCCAGAGGATACATGTATATGGATACAAATGTACTCAACATCTTATCAGAGTGCATGACATGTCATATAGATAATGTGCTGGAGTTTAAGATTGAATTAAGGAGTATTCTGTTGGACAACCCCTTCTACATCATTGAAGAGTACCCTCACAGAAACTATGAAACTTGATTTTTCAGGTTATTGTTTATTTACCAATGTAATACAACAGTCTTTGTAATATTAAGTCACTTCATTACAAGGAAATGTACACCTCTGAATTTTTTTCCACAACCCAGATATCTGGAAAACAACTAGTGTACTATAATGTATAAAGGAATGGATGCACACTGCACAGAATGCCCTTTTATATCACTCAGTCATACTGATTCCAAGCTAGTGACATTACTCTCTTCCACAGGAAGCTATCTGCTTGAGAACCAGCATGGTTTCTGTAAAAAGTTTACCTCACTAAATTATGCACATTCTTCTGAGATAATTCATCTATGAAATGATGTTGATAAGCATGTCTTGATTTTTAAAAATTTTTACTGCATAACACAATGTGTAAACTCCCCCCTACATTTGATTCTGTATGAAATTTAGCCCAGCTTTACCTCCCACTCTATAAGATCTATGTATTTCAAAAACTATGTATTCACAAACAAGCAGGCAGTGGCTAAACTAGATTTCTATTTGCAAACACATAATCAAACTGTTGCATGTGGCAATACATAATTATAAATAGCAGGACAGAGTGAGTAATTACTCTTATGAAATAATATGTCAAGACAACGATTTTATAATGAAGTGTGTATTGAAAAATACAGAATAAAACTTCACGTGATCTTCACACATAACGTTGAATAATATTATGCACAACAAAGTGAACAAAGACTTAACAAAGGTACCAAGTTAACAGACAATTTCTCTAAAAATCACACAGATTAATCAGTTAATACGCAAATCCATGACTCAGTGACGTGGGGCGGTCATTCTCTCTGCTTTGAATAAGTTAACTAGCTGACAGTAATCATTTGTAGCTGCACAATGCTGCAGTCTTACCACAAACTCCTTCTCTTCAAAAACAATCACATTATTCAAAATTTATGTTCTACTCAGCTTTCAATGTACCCATCATACTCATACTTGTTCTCCTTTCTTCATCCAACAGATACAACCAAAAGTTCACACAGCATTACTAAACACATCCATCATCCAACACACTTCAACTAAGAATGTATTAGATGTTCAGAGGCAATGACTGGGCCACAACAAGACCAAAGATGGTTTAACAGTAACATAACTTGATCTCTCTCTGACATGCAGATCGATGATGTACAAAAATCAAAATGACGTGGCTGCCTTACATATCCTTCGCCTTACCCAGTAGGATTTTATATGAGGGTCATTTCAAACAGGAATGGCACGAGGACAAGATTCTAAATATTATGGATAGAAACATACAAGAGAAAAATAGTCTTACAAGACTATGAGTTAAAGAACTATAAGCAACAAAAATCATAAAATTTAACAATGTGAGAGTCAGTAATACAGAATTCGCAACTGGAAGGTTACCAATTTTTGAAGGTGTCTATGAGAACATTATGGACTGTGTAATCCCTGACACAGTACTTGTTAAAGTCTGTGCTATGATAAGTGAGCAGCATTCACCTTATGAGAAAGGATTTTCGCATAGATATCGACCGTGTGTACCTGAATGGTGACATATCAGACTTACATCCACTCTGTAATAACAATGATCCATCAAGTAAGTTGGAAATACAATCACACGTCACCATGGATTAAAAGCAAACCAGAAGATGCTACCAATATGACAATAATATGGTCGCCAGCCTAATTAGGCATTAACTGAGTTTCTTCCCCGTACAAGTTGGTATATATTCATGCAAAACAACAAGTTGTAACACTGCATAATATAGTAGAATTTTAGAACCAGAAAATCTATTGAACTGATAGTTTCACATTCTATACTGATATGGAAAATCATGAATACATAACACTACACTATAATGTTTAGTACAAAACTTTATACTGTCTACTAATCTGGTTAAAATCGGACATAGGTTACCCCAGAAATTGTACTTTCATGCCACACACAAAATGTCAATTTTGATAAAGATAAAACACTGATAAATGTTGACTTTTATATTAACTTTAACTTTTGCTGGTCAAACCAATTTAGCACACTTCAGAATTCAAATGAATTATGGGGGGATCCTGAAACTTATGATCTCTGTATTAAAAAAAATGATTACTGAATTTATTATTCATTAAAGATTCCCAGTATATAAGTTACTACTGTTTTCATCTTATTTATTGCTCATTTAAATGCCTTTAAATCTGTCTCAAAATAATAAACTCCATTACTATATCAATACTAAAGTTATCTTTCGACTTCGTTAGACCTTTGCTATTCATTTACTGGTTCATTAACAAAACATTTCTTTAAACACCATTCTAATATAGCCAGTTCTACAAATAATTATTATTAACACAATTTTTAATTTTCATTTCAGGACACTTGGATTGCACAACGTTTGGAAAGGACCCTGTCTAGGTTAGTTGTGAGGATAATTAAATGATGGAAAAGTTCTGGTTAAATTTTATTATTATTGCACCAAGCAAACAGAGTTCACTCTCTGATCCATATGGATACAGTACTAAAAGTTTCAACCTGCTAGTATTGATGCGGCAGTTGGCAGGCGGCAAGATGGCAAGGCACAGAGCACACATACAACCACAGCTATGGCTCTTGACGTATTGGCACTTTAATTCTTCTTAACATCTCAATACTTTCCATTTAGTGCCTATGGGATTTTGCCATGTTGTGTGGGCGTTGGAACGGCATACCCGAGGCTCAGTGAAGCTATGTCTTCCAGGATAGCCTCTTCGCTCCAGAAGGTGTTGCTCAAACCAGTGCCAGACTCTGACTACTACTGAGCCCGTTGTGCCGTGCAGTGCACACGCGCATTTCCCACGCTCGCTTGCCATCCACCTTTTACCGCTCCCTGACAGACTGGGTATTAACCCGAGGTTTTGCATTCTACATATCCTAACGCATTGCCTATGTATGGACCAGATGTACAGTTACAATTTTAAAGATCTTACAACAGTTTCAACATTTGTTACATTTCAACTTATTTACAGTTTTCTTAAAATAATGGCATGAAATAAAAAAGAAATGAAATCGGAACATCAATTACACAAGTATATCTTACAATCAGATGAAAAGAATTACTCATATATACAATAGTACAGAGTTGTTGTTGTTACAACTGGGTTATTTTGAAAGTTTGTGTCACATTTTGTATTGAAGCTGTATTGGCGATCTATTCTGTTTTTTTTTTTTTTTTTTTTGCGCACAGGAAGTAGGTTAGAGTGTCTACTCTATATCATACAAGGCCTACAGTTCAGAAGCACAGTCACACATGATAGAATTAATTTGCATGAAGTGCAGTTCAGAGAAATGGAGCAAATTTGAATGAATATAATGAGAAGTGCTGTGTAGCTGAGAGGGTTTACAGACAGAAGAAAAGAACACTAGAAAAAAATTGGAAGAAATTGAGCAGCTAGGAGATACATGAAATGTACCAAAAGATCAAAGGAGGTAAGGCCAGGTTTCAGGGCAGTTTAAATATATGTAGGAGCAAAGAAGGGGCTTTGATAGGGTGGAGTAATAAATTACTTGACATATGAGTAGAAAACTTCCAAGAGTCACTGAACCCAGAAGTAGGTGGATTAGAAGAGGACAAACTGATGGAAATAACTTATTATGGACCAGAGGTCTTAACACCAGAACCCACACTAGAGGAAGTGATACAAGCCATTAAGATCTTAAACAACAATAAGGCACGTGGAGAAGATCAGATCCAGACAGAGCTTCTCAAATATGGTGGGGAAAGACTATGGAAAGCAATACATAAAGTAATACTGAGCATCTGGGAGGTAAAATATATGGCCCACTATACATTCAAGAAGTTGGGCATATCTGTACAAATGCGGAATTAAAACAACTTTTTTGAAGAACCTGTCATTGCCACTACCATTAAAATAAGATGGCTGTGGCGGTTAGGACATGTGGTCAGAATGGACCAAGACAGAACTTGTAAACCGATTTTTGATGGCAAGGCTGGAGGCATACGATAGGAGGGACGTCTCAGTAAGAGATGGGTGGACAGAATTGAAGAAGACTTGAAAAAGGTGGGTGTCAGAGGATGCAGGCAGAAAGCCATGGTTCAGATAGAATGGGATGGTATTGTGATGCAGGCCAAGGCCTTCAAGGGCTGTAGAGCCAAGGAGTAAGTTAAATAGTAAGTAATTTGCATGATGAAAGTAGGTAGAAGTGTGTCCTTGTCTCAAGTACACAAATTTTCTGTAGCCCATTGCAATAATGTCACTGTTGTGGCAAATTATATGGGGTGGACTCAGTGAGACTGAGCACAGTTCTCAGCTGACAACCCCTGAATGCACAAACAATAAAATGTCAGAGTATCTGCTTGAAGCAGACTGTAGCTCCCGTGATAGTTTCAAAGCCATTTTGTAGTATCAAAGAGTTCCTTATGAAAGTTAGTTGCAGCTTGTATCAGTGAAGTATGCCAACATGTGACACAATATTTCAGTATATAATTAGGAGACATATTTCTTCTGCCCTGGCAAGTTTCTATCATTTGTAGCGAATGTTGAATCAGTTACAATTTATTATCCTTACAGTATACCATTACCTATATTAAGACAGGAATAATAAGATGTTACATAGTTGTATATATGGAATGCACATGTAGTGTAATGGTAACAACAGATATCCATATCTATATAAAAAAAAATTAAGAAAAGAATAGCATCATTGTTTTACAATAATGAATAACAGGAACATCAGATAAGTAAATCATGTGAAACCATGCACAGTAATAGGCATGATAAAATCTACAGAAAATTTTAAGTCTAGTGGAATAAATATGTATGCATAAAATCCATAAAAATACACAAAAGTGAAGGGAGTAACATAGAAAGAGACATGTAAGGATTGTGACCACAGGCAAGAAATAAACACATAAAGATAGTAGTGACACGCACAGATAAGGAGAACACGAATACATAATTGGGAAAAACATGGTTAGGAAGTAACCAAGGTTCACATCGAAGAATACTTTATGCAGTCAGTCAGACATATTCCATGATTATACCTAATATTTTCAGTAATTAGCATGCTATCTAGTTATATTTCATTCTTTAATTTGTGCCCCTTTTGATCCTTTTACCTATAATTTCATGAAACTTTCAACAAATATCATTGTTAACTGTATTCTTTCCTTCTCTCTGTGTTATGTTACGTACATTCCCATAAATTCATATTATTTAACTCCATTCCCCAACTAACGATTTGTCATCTTTTCGCTTCCGAACCATTTCTCATCTTTGCCCTACCTAATGATTTCTCATAATTCATTTTTATAAACATTTCTTTACTCTTTGGAAAATTATAAATGACTGTGCTGGTAAACCTCTACGTTATTTGATTTTCAAACATCTGAGCAATACTGAATGTACTCAGACAATTCTTTCTTTACTTATTCTGATCAACACTACACTGGCACACAATATTTTTAGCGCAACACAATCTGACTTTCAATAATCCCTACAAAAAAATGGCCCTGACTAACAGTAACCTATACCTTTCATGAATTACTACCTCACAAAAATCTTCATTACTTGAACTACTGCAATACAGCGAGTGCCAATACTGTCAGCTAAATAAAAGATTCTAACTACTGAAGGCACTAAGTACTGATAGGCATATAGTTAGCAAATGAAAGAGTTTGGTAGAGAGCAAACAATGTATTTACCTTAATAGTGTTCAAAAGTCATAATATATATGTAAAATTTATGACATCCAATTTGGCACATTTCCTTTTGTTGACAGACATATGATCATATTAACATCTCAAAACTCTGGCTTATCTCTCCCCACATCCACCACTGTTGGCAGCTCACCTCATACTTCACAACGCTATGCGCTGTTCACATCCAACTGTCCAAGACTACACTAGCAAATACTCCAACAATGCCAACCAGCCACAGATTGCACACGGCACAGTCAGTGATTTTCATAGAGAGTGCTACGTGACGTTACCAACATAAAGACCTAAACAGCCTACTTACATAGCCCCAATGCTCCCCACAATAACTTTTACAAATTATTTTGGGTAGCGCCCAATACAGATTTGAAAAAAAATTTCTTAATTACAATATCAAAGATATCAAATGCACACATTTATTGATACACTATTGGTCAAAAGCAAAAATTGTCCTCACAGTCCATAAAGACAGTCCTGATCATTCATCACAGTAGTAATTGCAGTTTTTTTCAATGTCTGAGTAGTAAAAGAAAATGCACCAGAAAGTAGTGGACTTCCACGCAGTCTTGAAGAAGTAGTGTTGTCCTTCCAATGGAAAGACAGTGCTGACTCTTGACATGCAGACAGGTAATGAGCCACAACAGAGCAAACCACAGCAGAGTCAGTCGAAGTTTTGAAGAATATTGGTAGGTAGGTCATCACAGAGCAGACCCACGGTAGTCCTGGTAGAGATTATGGTATTGGTGGGCCACCAGAGGTGCAGACCCACTGTAGTCAATGCAATAACTTATACCTAAACATGATAAAGCTCAAGCAGAAAGAATATTACATTAAAGACAGGAAATGTCTAATACCTACGTCAGAAACACTAGAGTGATGAGTCACCTTAACTTACTCCACGAAAAAAGTTACCAAATCGTTGAAAAATTATGTATGCAATACCTGTGACAGGAAATGTCCTGTTGTAGTCCCTTTTTTTTTTTTAAGAAAATAGATCATAAAACTATTATTTAATGGATATGTAGGCAGAAAACTTTTCTATGAGTACATCTATCAAATTTTATTTTAACCAATGCTGCAGTGCAGCTAGAAACTAGATATAAAACAAAATGAGCAAATATATACATAAAGAAAGGCGTGAAACATCATTCACTAGCCATATGGCATTTCATAAGGCAGTAAAAAAATCTCTCAACTTGCATCATTTCATTAGGCATTTCAGTAAATATCAGAAATTACAAGCTCCAAAGTTTAATCATATATTTTCAAGTAAGAGCGTGTCGTATTTACGGTGCTTTCTACAAAGGAATGTCAATAGCGAGTTTAATGGCTTCTCCTCTTTTTTTGTTGTTGCTTTGAAAGGCACGCCTTTTTTTTCAGGTGACTGTCATGTAGCTGGGCGCCTACAGCACATTACGTCCAGGTCACTTAACTTCCTTACCGAAATATTTACGTCAGCAGTCTCCACTACAGTTACAGTCTCATATATATGTATATATATATATATATATATATACAGGGTGAGTCACCTAAGATTACCGCTGGATATATTTCGTAAACCACATCAAATGCTGACGAATCGACTCCACAGACCGAACGTGAGGAGAGGGGTTAGTGTAATTGGTTAATACAAACTATAAAAAAATGCACGGAAGTATGTTTTTTAACAAAAACCTACGTTTTTTTAAATGGAACCACGTTAGTTTTGTTCGCACATCTGAACATATAAACAAATACGTAATCAGTGCCGTTTGTTGCATTGTAAAATGTTAATTACATCCGGAGATATTGCAACCTAAAGTTGACGCTTGAGTACCACTCCTCCGCTGTTCAATCGTGTGTATCGAAGAGCACCGAATTATGTAGGGATCCAAGGGGAACGGTGATGGACCTTAGGTACAGAAGAGACTGGAACAGCACATTACATCCACATGCTAACACCTTTTTATTAGTCTTTTTCACTGACGCACATGTACAATACCATGAGGGGTGAGGTACATGTACACACGTGGTTTCCGTTTTCAATTACGGAGTGGAATAGAGTGTGTCCCGACACGTCAGGCCAATAGATGTTCAATGTGGTGGCCATCATTTCCTATACACAATTGCAATCTCTGGCGTAATGAATGTCGTACTTGCCGCAGTACATCTGGCGTAATGTCGCCGCAGGCTGCCACAATACGTTGTTTCATATCCTCTGGGGTTGGAGGCACATCACGGTACACATTTTCCTTTAACGTACCCCACAGAAAGAAGTCCAGAGATGTAAGATCAGGAGAACGGGCTGGCCAATTTATGCGTGCTCCACGTCCTATGAAACGCCCGTCGAACATCCTGTCAAGGGTCAGCCTAGTGTTAATTGCGGAATGGGCAGGTGCACCATCATGCTGATACCACATACGTCGATGCGTTTCCAGTGGGAGATTTTCGAGCAACGTTGGCAGATCATTGTGTAGAAACGCGATGTATGTTGCAGCTGTTTGGGCCCCTGCAATGAAGTGAGGACCAATGAGGTGGTCGCCAATGATTCCGCACCACACATTTACAGTCCACGGTCGCTGTCGCTCTACCTGTCTGAGCCAGCGAGGATTGTCCATGGACCAGTAATGCATGTTCCGTAGATTCATTGCCCCGTGGTTTGTGAAACCCGCTTCATCGGTAAACAGGTAGAACTGCAACGCATTCTCTGTTAATGCCCATTGCCAGAATTGCACTCGATGATTAAAGTCATCACCATGTAATTGCTGATGTAGCGACACATGAAATGGGTGAAAGCGGTGACGATGCAGTATGCGCATGACACTACTTTGACTCAGTCCACCGGCTCTCGCAATGTCCCGTGTACTCATGTGTGGGTTCATGGCAACAGCAGCTAACACACCAACTGCACCCGCTTCTCCTGTGACGGGCCTGTTACGGACCCGTTTGCGTGCCACGACCATACCTGTTGCATACAGTTGGCGGTAGATGTTTTGCAATGTGTGGCACGTTGGATGCGCTCTGTCCGGGTACCGTTCTGCATACACCCTGCAGGCTTCAGCTGCATTTCGTCGACACTCGCCGTAGATGAGTATCATCTCCGCCTTTTCAGAGTTCGAATACACCATGGTCACAGTTCCTACAACACTACACTATCACAGACGTCTGGTAACACGATGTACTACAGTTGGTCTGCGTGCGGAGGCGAATGCAGAATAACAATAGCAGCAAGCGCTGCATGCGAACACTGCGACAGCTAGACCAAACCACAACAGTGCACTACAGCCACACTCGTAAACACGGTCGTCATCGTAAACATGTCCCTGCAGATGCTGCTCGCCGACAGTGGCCCGTGTTTGTTACAACATGCAACTGAACGTCGGAGGTTTCAAGCGTCAACTTTAGGTTACAATATCTCCGGATGTAATTAACATTTTACAATGCAACAAACGGCACTGATTACGTATTTGTTTATATGTTCAGATGTGCTAACAAAACTAACGTGGTTCCATTTAAAAAAACGTAGGTTTACGTTAAAAAACATACTTCTGTGCATTTTTGTATGATTTGTATTAAACAATTACACTAACCCCTCTCCTCGCGTTCGGTCTGTGGAGTTGGTTCGTCAGTATTTTATGTGGTTTACAAAATATATCCAGCGGTAACGTTAAGTGACTCACCCTGTATATATATATATAATTTCACAGGTCGAAAAATTACAGTAGAAATGTGTAGAAACTAAATCTCATGAATAGCAGTGTTGTGATACTCACATTCATGCATGGAAACATGTCATAGTTCTTAAAGTACGATTCTTGGTTTCCAGCACCCTTTTTCACAAACCAGAGTTCCAAACTTCTATTCATTATTCATATACATACAAACATGTGATCACATTCCTCATATAGCATCATAAACATACCTCAACAGCATAATACACATCGTCCTCGCAATAATAACATCATAACACCACATTCAAATCTCAAAAACATCGTAGCTTTCTTCAATAATCTCACAACCTTTTAAAAAAATGCTCTCTGCTCATTTCAGTAACGTCATCTACCTCAAACGTACTTCAAAGATAATGACCCCATACAAAATACAACATTAAAAGCTCTCATAGTATCACAATGGTTCCAAACATATATGAACAGTTCACAAAGTACAGTGTGAAGTTACCCAACTGTGTAATTGCGTAAACATATGTCACTGATGTAGTAAAAAAAAATTATGTCTCTCTCAGTTAAATGATCAGATAGCTGTGTAATTCTGTGTTAGAGAAATATGGTACCGATATGTAAAGTTGTATAAGCAAATACCATATTAGCTAGGGCTCCTAGCGCTTGCCACATGCTTAGTACACAAAGTAGGCGTGTACCCTCTGAGGATAAATGTAATTATACCCCCAAGTGTTACAGGTTACAGCAATGGTATGAATTGTATCACCGCAAACCTTCTTTGTATCTTTGTAATTCAAAAATCTATAAAAATAAATGTTTTAAGTACAAAATTAATCACTCAAATTCGTTTATTGTAGAGCTAAACTGTGCATCTTGTTGTAAGATAATCTCTGTCATTACTTAAGGGTAAAAATGTGGCAAGTGTCGTAATTATCGTCGTCTGTAAGCAAAGTTCTGTAGAAGTCAATGTACTCACCTCGTAATAAACAAAAGTGAAATGCTATGCGTATAGATATCGTAGTTAATACATACATTACCGTGATCAAGAAAGTACTATACTTTAACGTATTGTTGTGCTATGGAAAAGGCTGTCTCGTTGTAACTATACGATAAAAGTTACTACTAAAACATGTTTTACTTTCCAGAAGAATTCAGAAAAACTGTGTAGATATAAAACAGATCCAGCATAAAAGCAATAATATAAATTGTGTCACTCATTAGTAGCGTTGGGATATAATCGTGTAGCTGTCAAGTAAACTAACAACTGTGTCATCTGATATCTCTCAGAAAGTACTTTAAATTCAGAATGTATTTTCAAGTAAACCAAATTGTTGCATTAAAATCTCATTAGCAGTACCGGTATATCTTCTAAGTATGTAGGCCTTATAGTCGTTATGTAATCGTGCAACCAACACTAAGAATGTACACACAATAACATTGTGTCGTCTGTTCACTATAACAATGCATTCGTAATTACTGTCTAAATAAATTGCCTAGGTTCTTTCCTGTATATTTGACTTCAAAACATTGTTGCATGTTAACAGTTTCTAAGTGTGACAAAGCGTATTAGTAATGTGAAGCGAAAGATTTTATGGCAAAGACTAAGTTAAAAAGCAGATTATCTCTCAATAAACGGTTTTACATATGAAATGTGGTGCAATCCTTTACTCCTCCTAGTATGCAGAGTTTCGACTTCAACCCAATTATCATGCGATATACGTCGGTAAAGAGCACTGGAATTTTTCTCAAGGTTAGCGTCTATGTTATTTTTCTCAAATCCAGCTGGCGCACGTGGCTGCCAGCGGTGCCAGTCATTGTCTGTTATCTTTGTTGTAGCGCATCGTTATTGGGATTAGGAGACCTAACTTCTACAAATTCACCTTGCCAAGAGTGCCCTGCTCTCTTTGAATCCCACCAGTTCTGATGAAATTAAGGTCTACTGGTAGGATTATATCGACTGTGGTCATGTTGGTAGTTTCTGTATTTCTTTCTTGTCGGTCACGTGGTGGAGAATTTCTCCCTGAGTTGTAACTGCTCGGTGGACAGTTGCGTCTGAAGTTATTCTGTCTCCCTTGATAATAAAAGTTCTGCTTCCCACATTGTCTGTTTCTCTGATTGTCTCTGTTATATTCATTACTGCGGAGAGGTGATCTTTCCCTGTAATTATTACTACTCTGCCACCGGTTGTCATATGGGTGGTGTCTGTTTTGGTCACGATTTGCGTTGTAAGAATAGCCTTGTCGTGTCCAGTTATGATTTCTGTCATCGCGGAATTGTGACGGACGCGAACTGTAACGATTGTTTTCCTGTTTACGCATCCCACGACTGTGTGTGTCAATTTCTAGTTCTTGTAAAAGCCCCTGAAAACCTTCGATGTCGTCTTTGCAACGTCCTGCCAAAATAATATGTCGTAAATGTTCAGGCAATTTGATTAAGCAAATGCAAATGAGTTCTGAGGGACTGTATGGGTTTGACAGGTACTGATTCTTGTGCAACATGTCTTCAAAATATTTGACAAGACTGGAAAATTCAGATTGTTCAAGCTTGAGACCAATATACTGAGAGGAAGGCATGATAAAATTCTCCTTCACTGTGACAATCGTGAATGACCGATTCTTACAGCTGATTCATTCTCTAAATAGTCACACATTAATTCTAATCTGTGCTCTAATGACCAGTTGTAAGGCTAACAATGAGAGAACTGATGAAGCCACGCTTGTGGATGAATGTCGTTGCCAGAATTATTAAATGTTTTGAATTTATGTGTAGTAATGAACAGCTTATAGTCAAAGTCATCGTGTCGGCGAGTCGCATATCGGTCATTGTTACGTCGTGTCGGCGGTTTCATCTCAAAATTCGGTGCACCTTGCCAATTTCTTTCATAATTTCCGAAATGCCCTGTGTTATTATTTTGTGGCTTTTCCGTATTTCTAAGTCCCTCTTCCCGTGTTGGAGCGCAAGTCTCTCTGAAATATGTAATTCTTGTATTACTTGTGCCAACTGATCTTGTACTTCCCAGATTTCTCTTTTGTGTTGCATATTAATTTGATTTTGATTTTGTTTAAATGTCTTAATTTGTTCATACTCTTCTGTGTCAGTGAAGGCTACGGGTCTTGTGTCATTCAGATTATAATCTATCTTCATAGATAAATTATTCAGCTGATCCAGAAGTTCGACTACTTTCTCTGATAATGAACTGATTTCCTCCATGTGTCTTTCTGAACCAATTTTCAGAGTATCTACTGTGTCCTTTAAGTTTTCCTGAGTTTTTGCAAGTAGCGTAACCGAATAGGTAGATGCAGCTGAGTCAATTTTAGCCTGCAAGGTGTTGTGATTTTCATGAGCAATGGTTTGCAGTTCTTTTATGGCGGCTTCGTGATTCTGTAATGCATTTTCATGCCGTGAAAAAATAGGTTGAAAATGCTCACAAATTTGTGTTTTTACTTCATTACAGACTTTTTGACATTTCGATTCGATGTTATGTAACTCAATAGTTAAATCTTCACGTGTTTGTTGACGTGTTTCTTTAATTTGTAACTGATTTTGTTCCATTTGTTTTTGATTTTGTTTCATTTGTTGCATTAATTGCAATAATAATGTATTAGTGTCTGGAATCTGTTCCTCTATGCTTTTCGGCAGTGCATTTGCACAGGCAACATTCGCATTTTGAAAAGCAGAAAATGTGTCTTGAGTTAACTGAGAAAAATATGAGGACGCAAAACCTGAATCTACGGTATTTGCAAGATTGTGTCCTGTCATTTCGGGTTCCTGAGGCGAGCTATTGCCGACCGATCGATCGACAGTGCTACTCTGTTCACAAGCTGTTTCACTGTCTACACCATTGTTTATTGCCTAGTCCATTGCCCTATGCACAGTTACCAAATTACTATGTTGAACATTAGTTAATTCATTACACGGTGGCGCTAACACACTACTCTCGTCTTCCCTCTCTTTTCTCAGTTTACTTTGGAGCCTTGTATTACGGTTTTCACAAGTCATAATTGTAACAATATTTCACACGATAACACAGAAAAGAACAATCTGAAGAGTAAAATAAGAAAACATATTAAAATAGCACTGAAAATAATATCTAATTAATTGTAAGCACAGCTGCGAAATACTTGGTGCAATTCTACATGCATGCCACAACTGTTTTTCTGTACAACAATGAAAAACTGCAACTACAAAGGAAATTCTCTCAACAATTACGCGCTAGCAATGAACAATAGCTACACTAATTACACAAACTACAAAAAAAAAAAAGACCACAAGATTCCATTCAGGTATCCTCGGCTAAGGGTCAACATACGTAACGTCCCCTTTGGAAAATTATAAATGACTGTGATGGTAAACCTCTACATTATTGGATTTTCAAACAGCTGAGCGAAACTGAAGGTACTCAGACATTTCTCTCTTTACTTATTCTTATCAACACTAAACTGACACACAAAATTTTTAGCGCAACGCAATCTGACTTTCAATAATCCCTACAAAAGAATGGCCCTAACTAACAGTAAGCTATACCTTTCATGAATCACTTACCTCACAGAAATCTTCCTTATTCGAACTACTGCAATACAGCGAGCGCCAATACTGCCAGCTAAATAAAAGATTCTAACTGCTGAAGGCAGTAACTACTGATAGGCATATAGTTAGCAAATGAAAGATTTTGATAGAGAGCAAGGAATTTATTTACCTTAACAGTGTTCAAAAGTCATAATATATATATATATATATATATATATATATATAAATTTCTGACATCAAGTTTGGCAAATTTCCTTTTTCTGACGGACATACGTCCAGCTCGTCTGATCATATTAACATCTCAAAACTCTGGCTTCTCTCTCCCCACATCCACCACCGCTGGCGGTTCACCTCCAACTGCACAACGCTACGCTCTGTTCACATTCAACTGCCCAACACTACAATAGCAAATATTCCAACAATGCCAATCAGCCACAGATTGCACACAGCACAGTCAGTGATTTTCATACAAAGCGCTACGTGGCGTTACCAACATAAAATCCTAAATAGCCTACTTGTACTCTTTCTTACCTTTTTCTCTTTCTTTCCTTTTTACACGGCTTTCATGATTTCTTAAACATCTTTCGTGAGTCCCTTAGACTCTTCAAAGATGTCACTAAACCCACCCAAAGATGTAAATAACCATGCATGAGCAGCTCCTATTAGATGATGGAGGGGGTCCGACAGCCGAACAGTTCCTCTCATTCCACCAGGAAGGAGGTACACGGCTGATGTTGTCTGTAGTTCAACCATGCCTAGACGGTCAATACCGCGGTTCGATCGCGTCCGAATTGTTACTTTGTGTCAGGAAGGGCTGTCAACAAGGGATGTGTCCAGGTATCTCAGAGTTAACCAAAGCAATGTTATTCGGACATAGAGGAGATACAGAGAGACAGGAACTGTCGATGACATGCAGCGCTCTGGCCGTCCAAGGGCTACTACTGCAGTGGATGACCGCTACCTACGGATTATGTATCGGAGGAACCCTGACAGCAACGCCACCATGTTGAATAATGCTTTCTGTGTAGCCACAGGACGTCATTTTACGACTCAAACTGTGCCCAATAGGCTGCTTGATGCGCAACTTCACACTCAATGTCTATGGCGTGGTCCGTCATTGCAACCACGACATCACGCAGTGTGGTGAAGATGGGCCCAACAACATGCCAAATGGACCGCTCAGGATTGGCATCACATTCTCTTCACCGATGAGTGTCGCATATGGCTTCGATCAGGCAATCGTCAGAGACGTGTTTGGAGGCAACCTAGTGAGACTGAACGCCATAGACAAGCTGTACAGCGAGTGTAGCAAGGTGGAGGTTTCCTGCCGTTTTCGGGTGGCATTATGTGGGGCCGACGTATACCGCTGGTGATCGTGGAAGGCGCCATGATGGCTGTGCAATATGTGAATGCCATCTTCAGACCGATAGTGCAACCATTTAGGCAGCATATTGGCGAGGCATTCGTCTTCATGGACGACAATTCGCGTCCCCATCGTACACATCTTGTGAATGACTTCCCTCAGGATAACGACGCCTAGAGTGGCCAGCATGTTCTCCAGACATGAACCTTATCGAACATGCCTTGAATTGATTGAAAAGGGCTGTTTATGGGCGACGTGACCCATCAGTGACTCTGAGGGATCTACGTCGAATCGCCGTTGAGTAGTGGAGCAATCTGGGCCGACAGTGCCTTGATGAACTTGTCAATAGTATGCCACGGCAAATACAGGTATGCATCAATGCAAGGGGACGTGCTACCGGGTGTTACAGGTTCCGGTGTGTACAGAAATCTGGACCATCACCTCTGAAGGTCTCGCTATATGGTGGCACAACATGCAATGTGTGGTTTTCATGAGCAATAAAAAGAGCAGAAATGATGTTGGTGTTGATCTCTATTCCAGTTTTCTGTACAGGTTCCGGAACTCTCGGAACTGAGGTGATGCAAAACTGTTTTTGATGTGTGTATTTATAAATGAATCTTATCCTATACCATGGCAAAAAGAATAAAGCTGAAAAACAAGGAAAACATCCTCATTAGTATTCCTTATACTTCCTGCATATTGTCTGTCCCTGTCACACCTCGCTAGTGATGAATTTAATCTTCACTTCTAAAATTTAAAATTTCCCAGGCACCTAAACTGATGGATAATATTATGATTCCATCGTTTCATACACATGTAAAGTTTATCTGTTAGACAAAGAAAAGGTAGATTAGTTTTACAGAATTCAGTGGAAGATAAATTTTCTCTCGCATGTAGCTATATATAAATCAGAAAAGATGTCATTGATCAGTATAAACAAGAAAATAGACGCTGCCACAAAGAAAAATCTCAAAAAGTTCAGTAAGGCAGCGTATGCTGAAAGAGTGTGCCACAGTACAAAGTAGCAGTCAGTGCTGAGCCATATCTTAGCCAAACTTTTTTGTGCACAAATGGGGACAAAAACGTACACTTCTCGAACTATTGTAATGTATATCTGCTGCATGTTGTGTTGCTCCAATGAAATAAAAGACAGTTATGCTTAGTAAAAATATTAAATAATTTGCATGAGATAATTATAAACTCCACAGCAAAGAAATAACTTACCTTCATACACTATTGTCATGCAGCCACACCTTTTCAAAAACTTACCATGTATACCTAGAAACACGAAATTCATGTGTATGGCATAAAAATTGACTATAACTGGAAACAGGGTTCCTACAGCCCAACCATCACTCGCTCACTATTTCTCTTCATTAATCATGATAGTAATTGTCTCATTCTATTACAGTATGCATCATAAACCTCATAACTGTCGTCTTATGTATCTCACCAACACAAATCTCATTGTCCTGTATGACATTAATCATATTAGCTGTCTTCGTCTCAATACACACTTTAAATAACAACTCCCTGCTCTGTTTTCGTCCATTTATTTCCGCGTTAACAACACTTCATACCTATAATCGTAAATATTACAGCTCAGTAAACACAGCATCACTAACTCACAGTACATCCTGAGAAACTTCTTATATAAAAATACATATCATTCTTCTTTCCAGACAACACAGTTACCATTATAACAGCCTTATATCTCATCAAAAGTGGTAGAAAATGTTATATGTCTCTGTTATCATCACTGTGTATAGCCGAAATTACTTCTCAAGTAAGGAACACATTGCTGATACCCTGTGTATCCTCTCAGAACTGATTAAAAAAACATTATCAATCTTCATTTTATTAGAAGTGATTTAGTCTTATACAGAGTCTAGGTGAAATTTCGAAGATCGTAGCAGTTTGTTTAGAGTACTTACCGTGGCAGCAAATCGCTCGAGATGTTGCGCAATAAATGAAGTTTATTGCTTGATGACAGTCGCCTGAGTCTTCTTAAAAGTTGCCTGCCGCGCAATGGGAGTCGCCCTGGCATGCGGAGTGTTAACAAGGTCTATTGCAGACTGCTGTTGTGTGCTGTAATGCATGGAATATTTTGGAAACAGGTGGCCTGTCCTATCATCTGGGTAAAACTTAAGTATACAGTATTATTCTATATATGGTTTGACATGCGAAACATGATGAAGTTCCTTGCTCTTGTGTATCCGAATCTTTTCAACTTCCACAGCACTGTCACGCAGAATTCTACGAGTTCTGTAAGCTCCCTTACATACAAGACAGAATTTGTGGCTAAGA
This sequence comes from Schistocerca americana, assembly GCF_021461395.2. Taxonomy (NCBI): domain Eukaryota; kingdom Metazoa; phylum Arthropoda; class Insecta; order Orthoptera; family Acrididae; genus Schistocerca; species Schistocerca americana. Next base: position 267,026,102 of record NC_060126.1, on the reverse strand, counting down.
TATTTGCTTGTTACTAAGATTCTTGCTTTCACAAGATAAAGGGTGAGATTTAACAGAATTTTTCTGTCCAACCTGTAGCTTTTTGATGTTTACTTGTCTTTGCTGGGATTTCTTTCTTCTTTCTGCAGCCTTTTTGATGTTATTTAGCACTATATCTACTTCTTCGCAATTTTTTAGAAGCTGGAAGTATTATTAACTCCCTGATACGATCTGTTGGTTGTTGATTTTTGAATACAGGAAACGGAGATAACAATGTAGAATCGTCTGATAACTCACAGAGAATCTCTTGGAATGTGTGAATGTGTTTGTCCCAATTCTGGTGTTGACGATGCCAACATATTCTACTGTGTCTGAAAATTATATTGGCATTCTGTCATTTTAATCTCTATCTGCATTTGTTGACAGATTTGCCATTTGCGTTGTGAGGTCATCAACTTTTTCTTCAACTGTGCTTAACTGTTCTTTTTGGTCTTTAGAATTTAGTGTAAAAGTTTTCAGTTGTTCTCTAATTTCTTTTACTGTTGTGTTGAACTGGTTATTCTGTTCTTTTATCTGTGTAACTATCACACTCAGAACTACGTTGTTGACTTTATCTAACAATTCGTCCTTGTCATTACGCTGATATGTTTTCAAGGTTTCGTCTTCTGTTTCAAGGTCACCTAATCTAGTTGTAAAACTGCCGATTATTGGTTGAAGGGCATTTTTAATTTCTTTCAGTAGTGATTTACCGTTTTCCTCCTGAGTTTTTTTTTCTTCCAGCGATTTGCTATTTTTATCTTGTGTTTCCCTAAGCATTGGGTGAAATGATTCTAGAAAATTTGTTCTATTTGCACAGTGTGGCTCTATGTTATTCTCCACAGAAGGTGATGGGTGTTGTGTTCGTTCAAAGGACATTGACTTGAAACCTGATTCTGATGTGTCTGATACCAGTTGTTGCAAACTTTCGCCGAACGACTCTTCAAAATTTACATTTTCTTTAACCATTTTTTGTTCTGTTTTATAATTGTACACTAAATTGGTTAATAATCGTGGATCCACGCAATTTCCTGTAATCTCATGTAAATATTGATATTTGATAATTACTCAATGTGGTTTATCTCTTCCTGTACTCACTCGTTATTTTGCAACTTACACCCTTTGTTGTCTTGTACTATGACGAATTTTCATTTTATTTTCTGTTGTACCAAACATGATGGAACACAATTTCTTGGGAAAACAACATTGCTACAATGATCAAGCAAACAAAAACAAAACTTTACTATTGTGCATGCAAATACCCAAAAATGAAAGAAATCCTCACAGAACCTGTTCTTTTATGGCAACTGCTTATGCAACAAAGTAATCGCTAATCATCACACGACAAAAAATTTTACAAATGAAACACAGAATTTTAAATGAATTGGCTGAAAAATAAGAACAACATTAGTAAAGTTAGAGCAACGATATTTGCGCTTTTGAGAAATCCAACACTATCTATATATTACCAAAAGAAGCAACAAACTATCATGGCAGAAAGGCTGACATATGTAACTTCCCCATTATATTTGTTTCTGTATGAAATTTATCCCAATGTTATCTCCCACTCCGTAAAATTTACGTGCTTTGAAAACTATGTATTCACAAACTGTCATTCAGCTTAAACTTGTATGCTAACTTTTGACTAAACAAAACCCAATCTGAATGGAGCAGTAACTGATCAGAATGCAGCTTGAATTTGTATTAAATGCGCAATGGAACTGAAACAGTTACCTGGTCCTAATTCAAATTTCTACTTACCTCACGTCTTGACATAGCGCAATGGAAGTAACACAATTATCTGGTGCTAATCCAAATTTCCACTTACCTCATATCATGACAACATTTTTGCAGATTTCTCGAAGCACAACAGCAAATATCAAGCAGGCAGTGGCTAGGCTGGATTTCTATTTCGAAGCACATATTCAAATTGTTGTATGTGGTAATGCTTAGTGATAACCAATGGGATAGGGAGAGTAACTACTTTTATGAAATGATATTCCAAGACAACGATTTTAGAATGAAGTATATATTCAAAAAGACAGACTAAAACTTTGTGTGATCTTCACACATGACATTGGTCTGAACAATACTATACTTAACAATGTGAACAATGATTTAAAACAGATACCAAGCTAAAAGAGAATTTTTATAAAAATCACATAACTTAAAGAATCCCTATGTAAATCCATGACTCAGGAAAGTGGGGGTGGCTTTCCCTCAGCTCTGAGAAAGTTAACTAGCTGACAATAATCATTCCTAGCTGTGTAATGCTGCGGCCTTATTTCAAAATTCTTCTCTTCAAAAATAATCACATTATTCAAAATTCATATTCCTTTCATCTGTCAATGTACCCATCATACTCATCTTTTCTGTCCTTTCTTCATCTAATACAGTCACAAGTCCACACAGCAGTACTAAATACATCCATCATCTACCAGACTTTGACACTTCAACCACAGTCTAACATAACAGTCGCGACACTCACTGCTGTTAAAGTTGTTACCGTTTGGCAGCTGGAGCGACACTAGCGCTCGAACTGGCGAGATAGGAGAACGTCTGATGCATCATAAAATAAATCTTGTTTTGCATCTCTTTGCTATGTTATTCACGAAATATATGAATTATTTTTTTGCTTCCAAGAATTTGTGTAATAACAGAAGGCAGAGATGTTTCTAAAATGTTTCTAAAATAGGCGCAATCATGAATCCAGTGGAAAGCTACAATACCTTCTCGAAGAAACAGTTCTGACATTGGATAGAACTGAAGCTTACCACATTGATATCAACTGAACATAATCACACAGATTCACACATAAGAAGCACAGGGGATCGACGCCCCATTTGGCGTTCTGTAGGCCTACAGTGTTTTAGTCATTGTCGCCTCTTGCCTCAAGTACGACCTTCATCACTGTATTATTCTATGTGGGACAAGCAACTGCCAAAGAGTGGAAGAAATATGCTGTGCGTGTAAACACAAAGTCCTGAAAGCCAATAACACTGCCAGAACTGCTATCATATGTTAAATTTGCTATTAGAGACGTCTCATCCGATGACATATTCACTAGTTTATCAGTATTGGAGAAATGCTGTATCTTCTGCTTTATAATGTGGGATATATTGTCACTTATCCCAAATTTTATTTGTATGCCTTCAACATACCTCTGTAATGTAAACACTGATGAAAGCATCAAACATTCTGACAAAACCTGTATACCTGAGTGCTGTAATATGATAAATTTAGAGGAAACAGCTTATTTTTGTCTTTCCATCTAGCAACAAGTTTCTCCTTCTGTGACATGCTAATCTGGCTTAACAACAAGTCAAAGGCATTTCTTTTGAATATCAGGATCCTATATTCTTCCAAATTTGTCTGTCCTTCTTCACTTAATCCTTCTGATACAGTTTCTGTTGTTATCTGTACTTCAAGTGATAGGCACTTTCCTTGTCCCATAATAGTTTTGCGTGAAGTCTAACGATCTGCACGTTCTGACACTTCAAACTCTTTTGCAAGATACGAGAAACTGCACTTAATCTAACCACTACATCGTCGTCTGTGTTTACGATTCAGATAAATCTGGCACAGATTGTTGAACTAGCTGCTTCTGTGCCATAGGACTGTTTTACAGCTTTACACGGACTGTCGAACCTTTGTGGCGGTTTCCTCTTCATCGTCAGCTGAGATGGCTTATTTGGGTTGTCAAACATTGTGGATTAACGAATTCCACACGAGTTTATTATTGTCTGCATTTATGAACTGGTTTTGTCTGAAGTGTAGCGAACAAAATTTAACATTATTATGAAGCTAAGCAGGGTCTTTTTTCATAAGATCTTCTCGTCTACTACTCCCAGCAATTTTATGCTGCTAAAACGAAACATTAATCACTAATACACATGTAGTTTGGAAGAGAATCCTGACGATACAGTTTAGTAACATGATGGTATATACCTCTCAGGGTCCTTAGGAAACCTAAAAAAAAGAAAGATGAGGTGTCTACTTCTTGTTGTTGCTGCAATTTATTGCGCTACAGACACTCCCCTTTGTAAAAACCATTGTACAAACCAAAATAAACAGTTATTATTAGCTTTCACGATCGTGCCGAATCCGACAGTTTTACTTATTGACCACTTGGCGTTGCTGGCGCAGCAGGCAACAAAATCGAGGCGAAGTGTCGCGACAGCCGGCCGCGGTGGCCGAGCGGTTCTAGGCGCTTCAGTCAGGAACCGCGTGTTTGTTACGGTCGCAGGTTCGAATCCTGCCTCGGGCATGGATGTGTGTGATGTCCTTAAGTTAGTTAGGTTTAAGTAGTTCTAAGTTCCATGGGACTGATGACCTCAGATGTTAAGTCCCATAGTGCTCAAAGCCATTTGAACCATTTTTTGTAGCGACTGTTATGTTAGACTGTGCTTCAACTAAGAATATATCAGACAGTGCAGAGGTAAAAACTGTGCCATTACAAGACCAAAGATTGTTTAACAGTAATTTAGCTTGATCTCTCCCTGACATGCTCATCGAAGACATAAAATATCCAAAATGACATGATCACCTTGCAAATAAACACACATTTGTGTGCAAAGACTGGCCAGTTTGTGACAGGGAGTTTAAGTATAGCTTCTGAATAATATTCTAGAAAATAATTACACAATAACTTAATTTATAAAACCAGGTGAACATTATTCTAAAGTCAGAGAAAACGTTAGTCAAAAGACCAAATGTTACAGTAAAACTGACAGTATGGTAGCGACTGCTGGAACAAACAGCTGCAATGAAGGGGAACCATACCTGTTTCGAAAAACTGTTAATAAAGTAATAAAAAATTCAGTTCAGATGAAATTAATATTGTGTACCATCCCATACAAATATGACATTCCAAGCAAAAACCACTCCATTTATACATTAAACAGCCAAATGATGAAAGTAACAGCTAAGCATGATCATGTTACAGTAACTGCCATAAACACGTTCCTCTCCAGAAAGGATTATACAAGGTATGGCGCGCATATGGTGTCAAAGGGAAAAACAGCCTTGTGTAACAGACTGAAAGCCCAACTGGTAAGTGAGACAGAGAAAAATTCATCATAAGAGCAAAAAACATATTTATATAAGTGAAAACAGATACTGAACATTTATCTGACAATAATGAGCTCAACTGTGAGATCCCCACAGCAGAAATGATGAAACCAAACCGGAATCCAAAATTTGCTGCAGATGAAGAAACAACATCACTGCAATTTAATCCGCTAGACAAACCCAATGAAGAATAACAACGGATAGACAGGCCTAATAAGACAGAGCTGAACGGTAATATATCCTCAACAGAAATAGAGACTGTAAATAAAAACACAAAAGAAAAAGTTTATGGCGCTGGAACAAAGCCCAAAAAACAAAACCAAAAAAGCTGATGAGCAGCGGCAAACAGCAGTTGCACAAAAGAAAAAAAGAGAAGCCATCTGAAACAGTGCCTACGAGAACTTCAGTAAGAAAAAGGATGGCATCTCAATATTTGGCCAGTGAATTTTTGTGATAAAGTCAAGGAAAGAAAAGAAAATTAGAAGTTAAATATTGGTGGCAAGAAATATGAACATGATAAACAAATAGAGACCATGAACTTTGTCTTTAAGGAAAAAGAAATAAAGCTCAGAATATACAGTACATGAGCAATAAAGAAATTAGAAGTATTTACAAATAAAACATGACATAATGTGGATAAATGAACATGGGTGAAAAGAGAATGAAATCCGCAGTTTTGCTACAAAAGATTATATTCTTGCAAACTATTTCTGCAGATCAGAATATAAGGATGCAGGAGTAGCAGTATTTGTTAAAACAGGCGAGAATTACGATAGCTGTGTGAGTGATACATACCAAAAATTTATCCAGAAGTAAGGAAAAAGATTTTGAAATTGCAGGTATTGTGCACAATGAGTTTAGAATATTCTGTGTGTACCGATCACCAAGTAGCAAAAAATGTCCAATGTACTACAAAAACAAAATGAAAGATTGTGTAATATGTGGAGATTTTAATATTGATATAGTAAAAGAGACACAAAGAGAGCAAAAATTTGAAGAGATGCTAATAAAGTACAACATGAGGGCAACTGTAATGGAACCTACAAGAATAACTTTGGAAACCGAGTCAATTATTGATAATGTTATATATATCACTAATATAGATAGCGATAAATATATAACAAAGGTTCTACAAACAAGACTTTCTGACAGCTATGCGAAGTATATGGAAATCTAAACTCAAAAAACAGAAAAACAGACCACTTTGAATGATTAGAGGTAGGATGTTCATATTCACAGGACGTGTATATTAGTATGTTCTGCAGAAACGATTAGCGTTGAAACATGTCGGTCTGTGGGTTCAAGATCAACATCGATATCATGGAGCAACATCACTTACCAGTAAAATGTGTCTGCAGCTCTCGTTTTCGACGTAAACCTAAGGACCTAAGGGAATGGATCAGTGTAACTTGAGCAGATGTGCAAGATGCCTCACAGACATATGTTTGAACCACACCATAAAATCAGTGAGTTTGAAAGAGGGTGCATTATTGGCATGAGAGAATGTGATGCATCCATCCAGGAAATTGCTGCTTATGTGTGATGAAGTATTTGGCAGTGCAAAAGGTGTGTGCAGAATAGTTCACAAAAGGCTGCAGAACACGACGAGATGCCTCAGGTTACACCTCCGAGACGCCCCCCCCCCCCCCAGGAAGATCGACATCTCATCTGAATGGCATTGCAGGACAGACCTGCGCCCTCCTCAGCTCTGGCGCAACAATGGAACAGTGTAATACATCTTACACTATCAGGGGTGAAAATCCGTCGCCGTTCATTATGGCATGGGTTACGTCCGTGTGTTCCACTTCACCGCCTACCTTTGACAAATGTGCAGAAACGTGAAAGACGGCAGTGGTGTACGAAACGACGTCACGGGGGATAGGAATGGCATCAAATAGTGTTTTTGGACGAATCCAGGTTCTATTTGTTTGAAAACGATGGTCGCATTTTGGAACACCACAGGCAAGGTGAGTAACTTCGCAATAGCTGCATGTGCACAAGACATACAGCGTCAGCTCAAGGTGTTATGGTGTGAGGTGGTATTGAGTACAATCACAACTCACAGCTGGTGTGTGTTCAGGGCACTGTGACCAGTGTGACGTACGTGAATTACATTATTGGGACCCGAGGTCATACGCTTTCTGCACAACATCCTAGAAGCCATTTTTTAGAAAACAATGCATGACCACGTGTTGCTGTATGAACATGTGCCTTCTTGGTGGTCACAGGACGGCGTTTCGCCCTAGCTCACCAGATCACTAGACCTGTTGCCAGTCGAAAACTTGTAGGATGTGGTGAAACAATGAGTGCAGCACTGTGACCCAATTTCAACCACCACAGATGAACTTTGGAACCACGTGAAAGCAGTATGGATGGCTAGACCACGTGATGCCATCCGCACCTTATACGCATTGATGCCGTCGTACATAGAACAAGTTGTCAGGGCTCATGATGGACCCCATACCTTCTAGGCTACAAGACACGAGGTGAACCGAGGGGACTAAAATGCTAATCATTTCTGCAGTACGTACTAATGTCCATGTCCTACAAGTATGAGCGTCCTTTCTGAACATGAGCGTTTCAACAAAACATCAACATACTTAAAGTAATGTTGAGAAAAGAACATTGCACAGGCATTCTTCAAGTGCACAGAACAGATGAAAAGTACTTCAATATAGCATTTTCAGACACCAAGAAGAAAAGAAAAATCCTCCAAAACAAGCAGTGGATCATGAAGGAAATAACAGAACAGAAGGCTACCTTAAGACTGATGAAGCAGAAGGAAAGTACTGAAACCAACAAACAGCACCAGAAGAAGTACAGACAGTTGATAAGACAAGAAAAAGTCAAATCAATTAATGAGATTATTTCAAAATCAATAAATAAGATTAAAAATGCCCAGGACATAATTATCTCTGAGAGGGCAGAAATAGAAACAACAGAAAGCAAATGAAATAGGAAGTATGAAAGTGAATAACAAAACCACTACAGACAAAACAGAAACTGCCAACCTCTTGAATAATAACTACATAGATACAGATGAAAACTTAAAGTATGCATGCAATAACTAAGGAACTCATTAGACCAAAGTGAAAGATGAACCAAGACACTCCGAGTTCCCGAAATGGTATCTAAAGAGGAAGTGACAAAACTGAAGAAAAACCTTAAGGGGAAAAAAGGCAGCTGAACATGATCAGGTGTCAAACTACCTTATGAAGCAGGTGGCAGCAGAAATAATTATACCACTGTTGTATATTGTCAACTTTTCATTCCAAAAAGTAATGTTTCCTGATCAAATGGTTCAAATGGCTCTGAGCACTATGGGACTTAACTTCTGAGGTCATCAGTCCCCTAGAACTTAGAGCTACTTAAACCTAACTAACCTAAGGACATCACACACACCCATGCCCGAGGCAGGATTCGAACCTGCGAATGTAGCGGTCGTGTGGTTCCAGACTGTAGCGCCTAGAACCGCTCGACCACACCAGCCGGCGTTTCCTGATCAACTTAGATTAATGAAAGTAGTACATGTATACAAAAATGGAAAAGATGATGATTCTAATAATTACAGACCAGTATCCTTAGTATCAGTATTCTACAATATATTAGAAATGCTCATGCTCAACAGACTAATTGCTTACCTGGAAAAGTATAATATACTGACTCCTGCTCAGCACCAATACCAGCAAGGGAAATCAACAAAAACAGCAACTGAATCATTAACATAATTTACTGTACACGCCTTAGACAAGCAGATGGTAGTGGCTGGGGTTTTTCTGGACTTATCCAAAGCGTTTGACATAAGTAATCATGCAGTCCTAGTAAAGAAACTAGATAATACTGGTATTTGTGCATAAGCAGCAGTGGATAACATCATATTTCAGTAACATGAGGCAATATGTAACCCTTAACTGCTTAAACAGATAACAAGTTAGAAGCATTAATTATGGAGTACCTTAAGGATCTGTTATGGGACCTACACTCTTCAATTTATTTTTAAATAATGATCGACGTGTTGTGTTGCCATTAATGAACAGCACTCTATGGGATGTTTTCCAACAGGATAACTCTCGTTCACGCACAGCTATTGCAACCCAACATGCTCTTCAGAGTGTCGACATGTTGCCTCGGCCTTCTCGATCACCAGATCTGTCTCTAATCGAGAACATAAGGAATATAATGGGACGACAACTTTAACATCATCGAGGAAGAGCATTAACCATCACTCCATCCCACAAGCTGGCATCCGGCACCAGTATAACGTAATCCATCCATGTTTGCATACTTTCATTCAACATTCTGGCGGTTACACAGATTATTAATGTACCAACATTTGAATTTGATGTCTTATGTCACGCTTACATTAATCTGTGACCTTGTAGTGTTAATCTTTTACATATGTTACCGAGAAAAATGTATTCCCGAAATTTCATTACTCTACATTAATTATTTTTTGGTGTTACTTTTTTCTGTCAGTCTATGTCAAATCAAAGTGTGCACAGTGGGAAGTTCTCTACTCACAAACTATATACATTAATGTTTTTACACGAACATATTTTATCATCTTAAGAGAAAGAAGCGTGACATGTTATTTTGAATGAACAACGTGTCATCCCACAGTACCTCATTTCACTGTCTTAGACTCATTGGAAGTCAAGCATCCGCTTTCAGATAGCAGATAGTGCACTCTTCCTCAGGAGAGTGACCAGAGAATGTCAAACTAACTAAACCATCTGCATAAATAATTTCAGTCTCCTATAAACCACGTTTCTAAGGACAGTGAAGTACAAATATGTGAAATGTGGATATGAAAACATGCACTTAAAATATTATGAGGTGTACTTGTTTTATAACATGTTCTAAAATAATAAAGGCATTGTGGTATGGTCACAAAATATGCACAAAATCGGCATAACAACGTCGCACATATTGAGAACGTTATTAAACTAGACCACGGTTCTGGCAGTGTCATACTGTCTCTGTCGCTACTGGTCATAACAAACTACAGTACAGTAGCCACAGCATATGTTTGTGATGTAAGTTCGCTAGATGTCACTACTGCAAGTCTACACATATTCGTCAATTAATTGTACAGTATACAGTAAGCGCAGAGTGCAATAGGTAAAATCTACGATGGGCTTGTGAAATGTATAAGTAATTAGAGTGATAAAATGTAATAATTAAAACCACGAATAAAATTGAATTTAAAATTGTTTCCATCATTTTTCACTTCTTCCCGTAGTTATTCTATCATGTTTGTGTTATTTAATTAGCTCCACAAACCTGTTCTTGCGCATGTTATTAATATCTGAAGTGAACATAAATGTGTGTCAAAATCGTGTATTATCACTTAACCATTCCCGTTTTAAGAACTGTGTTCTAGTTTACATAATATTTTAAATATGTTTGACTATGCTATGCTGATTGTGTGTATATTTTTTGACGATGCCACTATGGCTTTATTATTTTAGAGCAAATTATAAAACAGGTACCCCTCATCATATTTTAAGTGCATGTTTTCGTATCCATGAAAGTAATAATTTTTCGTTATGGCATATTTTATTGTTCTAACAAGGAGAGGTCCTTAATGGTGGGATCGACTTATTGAAACCATCTCTACGCCACGTGGGTTAAGACCCCAAGTAGCACACACTGCAGCCATTGACCCCAGTGGGCCCTCATTTACGAGTAACTGACGAAAAAAAAAATTCAGATTTATGTGTGACACCCAATAGCGTTAAATAAGTTGCGTTATAATTTCTTTGGGTGGAACAATGGAGAGGTTAATAGCTTCACATGCAGGGGATTGTATATTCAAATCTTGTCAGGCACAGTAATTTTTCTTTTTTAATTTTTAAATCTTTATTGATATGACCGTGATCCTGTTTTATTCCATTAATCTATTTAAATGTAATTTTTAATTTCCATTCCTTTCTCACATAATTTTAATCATAAAATCAACTTCTTCATTTGCTCTCGTTTTTCTTTCTGTCATTCTTTCTCCACTTCAACTCTTTGTTCACATGCCTTTAATTAATTTTATGCGTGACTTCCTATTTAATTTCTTTTGTTTTGTCACCCTGTTTTTTTGGTCCACATTGTTGCGTTTATTATTATCTGTTTCTAATTTTGCTCGAATTTCATTTTGCTTATAAACCCTTCTTTCACTTAAATCTGCATCTGTGTCATTTCTTCTATAGTGCAATACTTACTTAGGTTGTTTTAAATGTCAGTATGAAGATTACCATGCAAAAAATTGGGCATCTGTTAACGAAAAATACATTTTGCACACCACAGCACAGTCAATATAAATAGGCTATTCCGTATTTAGTTTTTTAACTGATAGATCGGAATTTGCAAATAATTGAAGATTTAACAAATAAATATAATTAAATTCATATTCGCAGAAATTCTGATTGAAAAACGATTGATGTGAAGAAAAGTACCATTCATACCGTGATTAAAACGATGTGACAAAGGAAGAAATAAAAAATTACATTTAAACCAATTAATTGAATAGAAATAAGTATCAAAGTAATTTCGATAAAGATTTAAGAATGAAAAAAATACTGCACTTGATGAGATTCGAACGCACGACCTGCTGCATATTTTTGTCAATCTCATTTGTTCGCTATTGTTGGTTGCATTTGTACGGGGCAGACGTACTGTGACACTCTTTCAAGTTCATCATCAATACATTCACTCAGTTTTTTTTATGGCATAAGGCAGCTAATCCTCTGACTGAACATGCCCAGGCACCATGCTGGCCCCCACACATTATACGACACAACCACATTATGTATACAACTTTTTTAACGCTGTTGAGTATTACATAGAACCCCTAATTTATTTGTCAGTCACTCGCGAACGAGGGCCCACCAAGATGAATGGCTGCATAGTTCGATACCTGGCATCTTAACATACATCACCATATGTTTGGTTTCAAAAAGTCGAGCCCACCACTGGGGATATCTCCTTGTAATACGTAATGTGTTCACTAGTAGTACTTCATTTCCCATTTTTACTGCAGATCTCAAAATGGTCATTGGTCACCTAAAATGGTAGTCTAAGGACCAAAGGTTCTGTGATCTCTGGCGGAAATAAAAGAAATTCATTCTAAAATGTTTTTCAGGTTCCAGTTCAGAATAAAGAGTCTGATGTACGTGCGACTTTATGGGTAGCCAAAATACTTGCAAAATCTAGCCGACTATTACTGGCAAGGAACTAGTAATACAACGTGCTGTAATTATGGGTAAGGAGATGTATCCAGATAAAAAAAATTGAAGGTATTTGTGTATCTTCCAGAAAGTGCTCCAAGCCTATTGAAGATTTGGGCAATAATTTGTAGGAGGAACTTCAGGAAAATGCGTAATTACTTGAATGATAACTAAATTGGGAGGCAGCAGATGCCTGCACGCACAGCGACCATTGAATATTCAAATTAAAAGAAGACAATCTAAAATATCTGTAATTTGTTGCTGTTCTAGATTTCGACTATGCACATGTAAAGGCTAGTGTTATTTGGCACAAGTTTATTCTTTGACATTTCAGAGTCTCTATGACTCTTCTGGTAATGCACCGATGATGGCTATGATGCAGTCGATATGTAGACACAAAGAGAGTGGACAAAACAAGGGCCTGATGGGTAGAATTAAAACTAAACTGACTGAGATAGGCTGCGGTAACCCATTATTTTTCCGTTGTCTTGTCAACAAAGATACTATGAATTTCTTGCACGGAAAGAAGTAATGGACATAGTGATATTCAATATAAACTACATCAAAAAAAAAAAAAGGATGGCACATCGACAGATTCCATCAGGTATTGATACAGATCACCGAGATGTCCTGTGTTGTTCTGAAGTGAGATGGTTAATTAGAGTTACAATATTGAAAAGATTTTTTTGACATTGAGAACGAAATCAACACAATTATGACAGAAAATAGCAAATGTGTTCTATAACTTGCTGGTCCTCAATGTTTAATAGACCTTGGTTTTAGAAAGATTTAACTACTAAATTAAATAGGCTAAATATGACACTTTAAGAAAAAAACAAGGTCATGTTTGGTACGCCCACAGACGTAAACGTATTCCATATGACAGGTAGGCTCTTCATAAAGCATACTGATGAGAGAAAGCTGGACCATATCCGAAACAGTAAAAAAGCCGTCTAGAAATTTAGAATAAATTTTCATTGGAAAATTATATAATGAAATGCGCCTTATAGCAGCTACAAACTCAGTTCAACGAGAGAATTTGTGACTTCGAGAACGTGTCTGGTGAACAGAATATGTTTGGAATTCACTTTTTACGTGAGTAATAAATTACCGAGTAATTTACAAATGACTGTGATAGATCACCAGTCTAATGAAAATCTACAAAATTATGAAGCTGGTATCAGTACAGATATCATTGGTGATCTTGCAGCTCTAGAAGAATGAAATTATAATGAAATCTAGACCTTTGGCTGCTTACAGGCGTTGATAAATTTCAACAGGGACAGTTGAAAAATGTGTGCCTGGGTTCGAGTGCCTGGGGCACACATTCTTCAACTGTCCCCGTTGACAGTTATCGACGCCTGTAAGCAGCTAAAGGTCTAGATTTCATTGTAATCTCATCTATAAAATTATTTCTATGGAATCAATGATCTTGTTAAAGTTTGTGACACTTTTCCGTGTAATACTGAAGAATTAAAAAGAAGGTTTAGTACCATTCTGCGAATTTATACGATATAAATGAAAGTAAACATTCCACAAACAGCCAGTCAATTACAGCCTCAAAAATCAAATTAAATTTTGATTCTGCTCACATGTGTAATTATTTCTACGTCCTCATTTAATTTGTTGGTTTTTCCTCATTTCCCCATTTGATTGTTCCTTTTTATTAATAAAATGACTATAATAATGTAAAAGTAAATATTTGTGTTTTCTGCATTTTTAATGTCATCGACATAGTTATAGATAAACGACATTATTAAGAAATGGGGCGTGGCTTTATTTCATTTTACCACTGTATGGTCCATGCCCCCTAAAAGGTTTCCGATCACAGGTTTAGAGAGTGGAAGCAGCACCTCTCTCTCTTATGCTTGGTACATAAAGAAGCTTAAGTCATAAGGATGGTTTCAAGAACTGATGGGAAATCAAGAGGATTACCGCTGCAGCTGTGATGTTACTTACTGGCATATTCAAGACTAGTTTAATAGCTGCAGTGCTACAATGTGCACGACAATGAGAAACCACTATATCATTTTTGCCCAGCAGTTCTTTGATAGAAATGTTGTGATGGCTTTCTTCAGTTAAAATATTTCAATGGCAACTCGGTTCCCCACTGAGATCTCCATGTGAGGACTACTTGGGAGGAGCTATCAGACAAATAATGTTATGGTGGCCGTATCAAACGTTAGAACGCTAGGACGAGGATAATAAAATTTCCTACATAACAATGATATGTAGAGTGTCATATCCTGTATCACCAGATCTGTGGTCGATTTTGGTCAGGAGCCAGTACTGACATTCTTGGGCGGCGCTTTGGGATCGTGTTCGAGGCGGGGGAGGGCAAAAATAAATGGAGATTTTGTTATTTGGTATTTTTATTGTTGTGGTGTGCGTACTGTAAGACCTTCAGTACACACACCATCAGATTATTTGACTTGTCGCTGTAACGAAGTAGGCGAGTGTCAGCGATATGTCTCGTAGCCTTTTCGTGGCGTGTTTATCTTCTGCCGTTAGGTCAGACGATAGAAATGCCACTTGCACGCTTAGAGTAGCAGATTAACAGTGACCAACTTTAAACAGAACTTGATTAATTTTCACACACATTTATTAAAATAAAAAAATCATAAACCTTACTTAACTTGATTCTGGATGCTATTTACAATTGACAATCTGAAGTTCCTTTGGTCTTGGTACGTTAATCTTATTCTCACATATCTCTGATACTTGACAAAGAGTCTATACATTTCTCTTCATGGCTATGTACAGGAATATGATAATCTTATTAGGCGCAGACTGAAACTTGACTACAGGCTGATGCAGACTGATGCAGACTAATGCAGACTAACTAATCGGAGGCCTGTACACTCGTTATAATACCACGAGCGTTCAGGTATCACTGCGCGAGTGTGATCTGCGAGGAGAAAAGGTTCTATGTTAGCAGCAATCTAACTGGCTGCGTTACATATTAATATGCGGATCGGCGGAAGCAGAATTTGGTCCGTCTCCAAGACAGCGCCATCTCGTAGTGCAGAGACGGACGAGCGCTGCACCTGCGCTGTTGTGCTTAGCGGGGCACACTCTATTGGGAAAGTTGTGTACACGCTGACTACACGGAACTATGTACACAACAATTGTACTGTGCATTCATAGTATTTTAGTTCCCTTCAAAGCATTGTCCATCATATGCATTAATGCATTTGTCCCAATGCTTGTGCCACTGCCGGAAACGGTTCTGGAACTCTCCAGGCAGGATTCTGTTCAAGGCTGGTAGCGTATTATCTTTGGTGTCATTCATATCACTGAAGGGCATTCCTTTCAGAGTTTGCTTTATTCCTCCCCCCCCCCCCCCCCCCCCAAAAAAAAAAGACGTCGGACGGAACCAGATCAGATGGGTAGGGTGGATGGGGCACTGGGGCACGAGTACCATGTTGTTTTTTACAGTGAGCTGTCGGACCGTCAGAGCTTTGTGGGCTGGGGCATTGTCGTGGTGGAGCAACCAGTTCCCATTTCTCTACGGTTCTAACCGTTTTCATCGCACACTCTCCCGTGCTCTTCGTAAGACATCAGATAAAAATGTTTGTTCATTGGTTGCCATGGAGGAACGAACTCCTTGTGGAAAATCCCGCCGACATAAAAAAAAACAAATCAACATTGTTTTCACATTGGATAGCACTTGCAGTGCTTTCTTGGGGCGTGCTGACGTTTGAGTTTTCCCCTGGCACGACACTTGACTCTGGATTGTACCTGTAGCGCCAAGTCTCATCCGTAGTCAAAATCGTTTAAGAAAATTTGGATCGTTCTGCTCTTCACTCTTCAAGTCGTACAAACATTCACGCGGTTTTCTCTTCGGTCATATGTGAGCAAGGGAATAACAAATTTTGTAGACACCCGTCTCACGTACAAATCTTAGGCTAAAAGTCGCTGGACCATGCTCCATGACACTTTTGTTTTCTCAGAAATTTGATCAAAGGTGCTTCGACTACCTTCATCAATTACAAGTTTGATTGTGGCAATATTTTCGTCCGTTATTTCTTCCTGTCGAAGAACGACCGTGGCGTGGAACGTTTTCAGTTGACATGTTGCCAGATTTGAAACAAGAAAACCACTCGTAGACCTGTGATTTCCCCAAATTAACAACATTAAAGGTTTGCCGAAGCACCCCAGTAGTTTCTGCTGCAGTTTTCCCTAACAAAAAACAAAATTTCACACAGACTCTTTGCTCCTTCCTGTCTGCCCTGTCATTAAGGGGAGGTTTACTAACTTTCGTGCCAATTGGTTCAGTAGATTTGAAGTTACCGTACCGCGCGAGAAAAAAAATCGTCATCTCGAGAAAAACGCATTTGAAGTTTTGACTACATATCAATGCAATATTATGGAACGTAGTTCAGTATGCTATTCCGTGTCCATCAACTAGTTCTTTCTCTTCCTCATAGAGGGCGTTGTGCTCGATCTGGGCCATCCTGCGCTGCTCCAGATGGTTTTCGGCCGCTTGAATCCGGTGGTCGTCCGGATGCTTGGCGAACTGCGTCGAATAGAGTCCCAGGGTGACGTCCATCGTTGTCATGGTCTTCAGAATTGGTGAATACCCTTCGTTGAAGCTGCTCACTGCCAGGTAAATCGCCATCTCCACAGTCTTTGCACCGGAATGCAAATGCTTGGGAGCTAACTTCCAAACACACGTGTTCAAACTTTCATTTGAATTTTTTGTGTTTCCTCCCAAGCACCGGTGCAATAACTTGTCCTCTGAAAGGAAAAAGCTGGTGCGTGAAGAAAGCCGATTTCAGGCAGGTGCATTTTTTTCTTCAACCGCGAATAACAAACATTTCCGTTCCGTAATCGGAAAAACCGTTTCAGGGGTGGATTCTAAATACTTTTATGGATCCAAAAATGCAATTAAAAACTCGTTTTTTTTTAAACCAACAGATAGTAAACCTCCCCTTAATAGAGACTTCCATACTAATACCAGTATTATTACCTGCGAAAACTGCTCTGTCTTTTACGCTTTCACGACTCTACCATTCAATCGATTCCGATGAAATTTGGTATGGAGATAGGATGAAGCGCATGGGCAACTTTAGAAAGTTGATCTTTTAGGGTATTATTACCATTTTTAAATAAGATCTACATCAGTGGGATGAAGCGACATTGGCGAATCTTAGTGTTTGTAGATTGTTCTGTGGCACTGCTAATCCAATGTTACTGAGTGTGTTACTGAGTGAGTGAATTGAATTGCTACACCATCTGGCATTGCTGGAGAGTTCTGATGGTAAACCCAAAAACCACATTTAAAACTATTGTTACAAGCCTCAGAAACGTAAGTCTGATTTAGAGCATAGTTCTAAGAGGGGTCAAGCTGCGAAAGTTGCTCGAATCCAACAAACCTCAGAGCAATCTCATATCCGCCGGAACTTGGATGCAGAACGTCCGGCAGCCTTAAGAGTTACAGAGACAAGTCCATCGCGTTTTAGACACTGAGGGTCATACTCTTCTTGAAGACTTCAATAGAGACATAGTTTTACATGTGGAACGTTGGAGGCTGTTTATAAACCTGCATTTCAATGACATCTATTAACTAACCGTGTTAATTACAAATTAGACATCTTAGGGGGATGGATGAAAAATGTAGACGCTAAAATTTATTGAAATGGGAGGAAGAAGCGGTTGGTATGTGCTGCTCTGGTGGCAAAATCTCACCTCCAGTACTACGTGACCCAGAGGAACTGCTACAAACTCTACACCTCCACGAATGTAATGAATCCAGGATTTTTTTATAACTAGAAAATATAATACATGCTTTCATATTCGACACACAGCAAAATAACGGAAACACGTTCATTATGTAGTTAGATACCAGCACTGCATACATTTTTAATGCATGCATCTCAACACCAGTATATACACGGACATCTCGTGAAGTTACTAGCTTGCTTACTTACCATCGCCTATCATAACAAAACCACCGATATGCGAGTGAATCAGCGGGTAACAGCTAGTATTATTATAACATACGGCTGAGAACCGCATGCGGTGCAGATAGTTGATTCGGGCAGCATGCGGCCCCCGGGGCACAGTTTGAAGACCACTACATTTGACAGGTACACAACCATATTTTTTGGCTGTGCTAGCCAAGTATGCAATGTTTCTCTGTTTTTCTTCTGACAGCAGTTGCTTACTAACGATAGCAGCGAGCTAAATATGTACAATTTCTCTGCCACTGCACTGTTTTGTTATACTAGTGGTGGGGAGTAGGCATACATGGAGTCAAACATTCATTCATAAAGTATGTTATTCACATTAAGCGTGAACATCTTTGGTATTGTTACTCAAGAGTAATCTGCCGTTCTAATACAGAGATTTAAAATAGAACTAAGGAATATTCCCTGCACAAGTGATAAATATTGTAGCTACTGTAGGCATATTATGTAGTTCTGACTGAATGATACGATTGTAGGTAATAATATATTTTCTACATGCAATTCTGCTGTAGAGTTATTTTTAAAGATTCTCTGGAAATACTATCTGTGACAGATTGCCTATTGGCTTTTGTCTCGTTTTCTTCGGCCGACGTTTGTTTGATGACTTTTCTGACGTTTCGCCAGCAAGAGTGGCTGGCGTTGTCAAAGCTTCATCTTGCATTGCTGGTGGTGGAGGGCGAAGCTTTGACAATGCCAGCCACTCATGCTGGCGAAACGTCAGAAAAATCATCAAACAAACGTTGGCCGAAGAACCCGAGAAAGACGCCAACAGGTCATTTGTTAACAAGTGGCCATGTGAGCCTTAACAGCTTTATAATACTATGTTTGTTTCTCACTTTAAAAGAGGGGTCTTATGATTTACGGATAGTTTCCTGTGTCGTATGCTAAGTCGTAATGATCACATGGCCTGACTGCAGTATTACGTCGTTTAAATTTTGATCCCCTCTCCTTATTTTGTTCATCTAGATCTACATCATACTCCGTAAGCCACATAATGGTGTGTGGCGGAGCGTACTTTCGGTACCACTATCTGATCCCTCCAACTCTGTTCCACTCGCGAATAGTGCGTGGGAACAATTATTGTCAGTAAGCCTCTGTATTGGCTCTAATTTCTCAAATTTTCCCCTCGTGGTCAACACTCGAGATGTGTGTGGGGGGAACTAATATGTCATCCGACTCCTCCTGAGAAGTGATGTCCCGAAATTTCAGGAGTAAATCTCTCCGTGATGCACAACGCCTCTCTTGTAACGCCTGCCAGTGGAGTTCGTTTAGTATCTCCGTAACGCTCTCGTCAGCTAAAAGACGCAGAGACGAGACGCGCCGCTCTTCGTTGGATCTTCTCTATCTTCTCTATCAGTCCTACCTGACAGGGATCCCAGACAGATGAACAATACTCAAGAATCGGCCGAACAAGCGCCTTACAAGCCACTTCTTTCGTGGATGAGTTACATTTCCTTAAGATTCTTCCGATGAATCTGAGTCTGATGTCTGCTTTCCCACTATGTTTTATGTGGTCATTCCACTTATGGTCGCTCTGGATACTTACGCCTAGATATTTTACGGCAGACGCTATCTCCAGCTGTTTGTCATCAATAGTGTAGCTGTACAGTAGTGGACTTCTTTTCTTATTTATGCTTAATATCTTACATTTATTTACGTTCAGGATCAACTGCCAGAGCCTGCATCATTCCTCAATTCTCTGCAGGACGTTCTGCAAATTCTTACGATCTTCTGGCGTTGCTTCTTTGGTATAGGCAACTGCATCATCTGCGAATAGCCTTAAAGAGCATCCGACGCTTTCTACTAGAGCATTTATATACATTGTAAACAGTAAAGGTCCTATCACACTTCCCTGTGGTACTCCGGATATTACCTTTACATCTGTCGATTTAGTTCTGTTAGGAGGGACGTGTTGAGTTCTGTCTTCAAGAAAGTCTCGAATCCAATCGCAAGTCTCCTCCGATACTCTGCAAGCTCGTAATTTTTTCATTAAATGCGAGATGGTGTCAAATGCCTTACTGAAATCAAGGAACACAGCATCAACCTGACCACTGTTGCCCACTGCGCTGTGGACCTCATGGAGGAACAGAGCAAGCTGAGTTTCGCAGGATCGCTGTTTGCGGGACCATGTTGATTTTTACAGAGGAGATGTTCATTTTCCAAAAACGTCATAACTCTTGAGCATAAAACATGTTCTATAATTCTACAACAGACGGGCGTGCACATGGGGGTTTTTTGGGCTAGGCAGAAGTGCGAGGTGTCCTGACGAACACTCACCAGTCGCCGTGCAGGCAGGGAAATCAGGACGCGCTCAGTGTAAAGACACTTCAGCTATCAATATATTACCACTAAATTTTCAGAGTGTTCGGAATAAAGTTCCTGAATTTCCTGCCCTCCAGGATGCGTGTGGCGCGCAAATTATTCTCGGGACCGGGACCTGGCTGAACCCTGAGATGGGAAGTTCTGAAATATTTAGTGAGGGTTGGAATGCGTATCGGAAAGACAGATTAGACACTGTATGAGGTGGTGTCTTCATTGCAGTTGACAAAAATATTGTGTCTACTGAATTGGAGAAGCATGTGCCGAAAAAGTGGGTTACGAACGGAAAATACCCACCGTGGTTTAACAGCGCAATTTGGAGATTGCTTAGGAAGCAAGTAGAGTGTGATTGTGAAGTTATCTGGATACGTTTAACAGGGCTAGGGGAAATAAAGTTAATTGTGGGGTGTTATTAGCGGCCACCAGGTTCCACCGTGACAGTTCTAGAATCATTCAAAGGGAGTCTACATTCTGTATCGCAGAAGTACCCGGATCATGCTATATTAGTCGGAGGCGACTTCAACCTACTTAGTATAGACTGAGATGTCTATGGATTCATTACAGGTGATACAGACAAGCCGTCGTGTGAATTACTTTTTAACACATTTTCCGAAAACTGTCTTGAGCAGGTAAATCGACAGCCAACGCCTAATGGAAATATTTTAGATCTGGTAGCCACGAACAGATCAGACCTCATCGGCGGTGTCAGTGTTGAGACAGGGGTTAGTGATCATGATGTTGTCATTACGACTATGGTAACGAAAGATAAAAAAGTCGCTCAAGAAGGCTAGGAGAGTATTCTTACTGGAAAGAGCAGATAAGCAGTTGTTAGCATCCCACTTAGTAAATGAATCGACTTCATTTACTTCCGGTACGATGGACGTGGAAGAATTATGGGCAAATTTTAAACACATTGTAAATCACGCATTGGAGAAGTATGTGCCGAAAAAGTGGGTTACGGACGGAAAATACCCACCGTGGTTTAACAGCGCAATTTGGAGAATTCTCAGGAAGCAAAGACAGTTGCACTCGCGCTACAAGAACGATCGGGAGACTGAGGACAGGCAAAAGTTAGTAGAGATTCGTGCTGTTGTAAAAAGAGCGATGCGCGAAGCATTCAACCTCTACCACCGTCATACCTTAGCAAAAGATCTTGCTGAAAACCCAAGGAAATTCTGGTCTTACGTAAAATCGGTAAGCGGGTCGAAAAGGCTTACATCCAGTCACTCACTGATCAGTCTGACCTGGCAACGGAAGACAGCAAAACGAAAGCAGAAATTTTAAATTAAGCATTTGAGAAATCTTTCACGCAAGAGCATCGTACAAACATACCGCCGTTTGAGTCTCGTACAGATTCCCGTATGGAGGACATAGTGATAGACATCCCTGGGATTGTGAAGCAGCTGAATGGGTTGAAAATAAATAAATTACCAGGACCTGATGGGAATCCAATTCGGTTTTGCAGAGAGTACTCTACTGCATTGGCTCCTTACTTAGCTTGCATTTATCGCGAATCTCTTGCCCAACGTAAAGTCCCCGACTGGAAAAAAGCGCAGGTGACGTCTGTACATAAGAAGGGTAGAAGGGCTGATCCTCAAAATTACAGACCAATATCCTTAACATCGGTTTGTTGCAGGATTCTCGAACATATTCTCAGTTCGAATATAATTAATTTCCTTGAGACAGAGAAGTTGCTGTCCACGCATCAGCACGGCTTTAGAAAGCATCGCTCCTGCGAAACGCAACTCGCCCTTTTTTCACATGATATCTTGCGAACCATGGATGAAGGGTATCAGACGGATGCCATATTCTTTGACTTCCGGAAAGCGTTTGACTCGGTGCCCCACTGCAGACTCCTAACTAAGGTAAGAGCATATGGGATTGGTTTCCAAGTATGCCAGTGGCTCGAAGACTTCTTAAGTAATAGAACCCAGTACGTTGTCCTCGATGGTGAGTGTTCATCGGAGGAGAGGGTATCATCTGGAGTTCCCCAGGGAAGTGTGGTAGGACCGCTGTTGTTTTCTATCTACACAAATGTTCTTTTGGATAGGGTGGATAGCAATGTGCGGCTGTTTGCTGATGATGCTGTGGTGTACGGGAAGGTGTCGTCGTTGAGTGACTGTAGGAGGATACAAGATGACTTGGACAGGATTTGTGATTGGTGTAAAGAATGGCAGCTAACTCTAAATATAGATAAATGTAAATTAATGCAGATGAATAGGAAAAAGAATCCCGTAATGTTTGAATATTCCATTAGTAGTGTAGCGCTTGACACAGTAACGTCGATTAAATATTTGGGCGTAACATTGCAGAGCGATATGAAGTGGGACAAGCATGTAATGGCAGTTGTGGAGAAGGCGGACAGTCGTCTTCGGTTCATTGGTAGAATTTTGGGAAGATGTGGTTCATTTGTAAAGGAGACCGCTTATAAAACACTAATACGACCTATTATTGAGTACTGCTCGAGCGTTTGGGATCCTATCAGGTCGGATTGAGGGAGGACATGAAGCAATTCAGAGGCGGGCTGCTAGATTTGTTACAGGTACGTTTGATCATCACGCGAGTGTTACGGAAATGCTTCAGGAACTCGGGTGGGAGTCTCTAGAGGAAAGGAGGCGTTCTTTTCGTGAATCGCTACTGAGGAAATTTAGGGAACCAGCATTTAAGGCTGACTGCAGTACAATTTTACTGCCACCAACTCACATTTCGCGGAAAGACCACAAAGATAAGAGAGATTAGGGCTCGTACAGAGGCATATAGGCAGTCATTTTTCCCTCGTTCTGTTTGGGAGTGGAACAGGGAGAGAAGATGCTAGTTGTGGTACGAGGTACCCTCCGCCACGCACCGTATGGTGGATTGCGGAGTATGTATGTAGATGTAGATGTAGATATAGAGCTGTAATTGTGTTGACCTGTCTTACGTCCTTTCTTAAAAGCGGGAATACCCTGTGCTTTTTTCCAGTCGTTAAGTACCTTTAGTTGCTCAAGCGAGTAGTTTTAATAACCGAACTACTGCAGCTGCTTAAAAATTTTTGGGCTCCCTATAGTTTGAATTGTGTAAATACATCTACAACGACATATAACGTCACTGACTGATAATTCCATATAACTTTTTTTACTTCATGTATTATACCCCGTAAAATGATCATGAAAGGTGTTCTTGGGACATCTACTAGGTACAGGATCACACATGTGTTCCGACGTAACATCAGACGCCGGCACTCCAGGTGGGAACGGTAGAACAGAGAGGGCTGTGAGACGGCGCCAGCCAATAGTACTCTGACCGACCCCTCTCTAGAGCGACACCGAGAGAGCAGCGGCCTCTAGCCGAAGAGAACATCAATAAGCGCTGTAGACGCCTGGCCGCAGCCCACTTGAAGACTAGCCGTTCTACGAGCTCTGCAGCAGCGGCTTACGAACTGCACTATTTCACTGTATCATGAATTGTATATACTGAAGAGGCTTCTTATTTCTCTGACATTCATTGATTACGCCATATCTATTTTTCCAAAAGTTTTGTAATCATTTCCTTTTGTAATAAACTTCATTAATACGATTTGCTAGCATTATTGTCTAGCGATCCGAGGAAGCAGGTTTCCTAGGCACCTATATTCGACGAGTAAGCAGGACCCAACGACATGTGTAATAGAAATGGCTCAGAGTTAGACGAACTTTGATTTTTGTCACAAATACACTCCTGGAAATTGAAATAAGAACACCGTGAATTCATTGTCCCAGGAAGGGGAAACTTTATTGACATATTCCTGTGGTCAGGTACATCACATGATCACACTGACAGAACCACAGGCACATAGACACAGGCAACAGAGCATGCACAATGTCGGCACTAGTACAGTGTATATCCACCTTTCGCAGCAATGCAGGCTGCTATTCTCCCATGGAGACGATCGTAGAGATGCTGGATGTAGTCCTGTGGAACGGCTTGCCATGCCATTTCCACCTGGCGCCTCAGTTGGACCAGCGTTCGTGCTGGACGTGCAGACCGCGTGAGACGACGCTTCATCCAGTCCCAAACATGCTCAATGGGGGACAGATCCGGAGATCTTGCTGGCCAGGGTAGTTTACTTACACCTTCTAGAGCACGTTGGGTGGCACGGGATACATGCGGACGTGCATTGTCCTGTTGGAACAGCAAGTTCCCGTGCCGGTCTAGGAATGGTAGAACGATGGGTTCGATGACGGTTTGGATGTACCGTGCACTATTCAGTGTCCCCTCGACGATCACCAGTGGTGTACGGCCAGTGTAGGAGATCGCTCCCCACACCATGATGCCGGGTGTTGGCCCTGTGTGCCTCGGTCGTATGCAGTCCTGATTGTGGCGCTCACCTGCACGGCGCCAAACACGCATACGACCATCATTGGCACCAAGGCAGAAGCGACTCTCATCGCTGAAGACGACACGTCTCCATTCGTCCCTCCATTCACGCCTGTCGGGACACCACTGGAGGCGGGCTGCACGATGTTGGGGCGTGAGCGGAAGACGGCCTAACGGTGTGCGGGACCGTAGCCCAGCTTCATGGAGACGGTTGCGAATGGTCCTCGCCGATACCCCAGGAGCAACAGTGTCCCTAATTTGCTGGGAAGTGGCGGTGCGGTCCCCTACGGCACTGCGTAGGATCCTACGGTCTTGGCGTGCATCCGTGCTTCGCTGCGGTCCGGTCCCAGGTCGACGGGCACGTGCACCTTCCGCCGACCACTGGCGACAACATCGATGTACTGTGGAGACCTCACGCCCCACGTGTTGAGCAATTCGGCAGTACGTCCACCCGGCCTCCCGCATGCCCACTATACGCCCTCGCTCAAAGTCCGTCAACTGCACATACGGTTCACGTCCACGCTGTCGCGGCATGCTACCAGTGTTAAAGACTGCGATGGAGCTCCGTATGTCACGGCAAACTGGCTGACACTGACGGCGGCGGTGCACAAATGCTGCGCAGCTAGCGCCATTCGACGGCCAACACCGCGGTTCCTGGTGTGTCCGCTGTGCCGTGCGTGTGATCATTGCTTGTACAGCCCTCTCGCAGTGTCCGGAGCAAGTATGGTGGGTCTGACACACCGGTGTCAATGTGTTCTTTTTTCCATTTCCAGGAGTGTAGAACCCATCTTTGAATCAAAATTAAACTTAGATTTGCTGATGATGAAGTCCCATACTCCTTAACAGAGGGTAGGGGACGATGCGGGAGACCCGCACCGCTGTACTACGCAAGGTCCTAGAAGAGGTGGTTTGCCATTGCCTTCCGGCGACCGTAATGGGTATGAATGATGATGAAGACGACACAACAACACCCAGTCATCTCGAGGCGGGTGAAAACCCCTGACCCCGCCGGTAATCGAACCCTGGACCCTGAGCTCGGGAAGCGAGAACGCTACCGGGAGACCACGAGCTGCGGACAAACTTAGATTTACTGATCTTTTATTTTGGTTCTTCGGCACCTAGTATTTATTTGAGTACTATCACAAAAATTAAACTGTCAGCCCAAAGTTTAGTTAGTGTAGTGCTAATGATTGAACCTTCCTCCTTCCTTTGCAGGTGTTTCTGTAGTTCTGCGCTAATTGCGCCATCAGAGGAGAGTTCCAAAATGGAGTGTGCTGCGAACGCGCGTATAAAACAGCGATGTGTGACTGAATTCCTCACTGCTGAGACAATTGTGCCGATTGAAATCCTTCGACGTTTGCTAAAGGTGTATGGGGTCGATGCGGTAGACGTGAGCAAAGTGAGGCGATGGGTACGCCATTTTCAAGGTGGTGAAAAGAGCATGGATGACAAGTCATGACCCGGTCGGCTCTGTGCGGCAGTCATCCCTTGCAATGAAGAGCGTCTTGGTCAACTCATCGGCGGATAACGGCCAGAGAATTGTGCAAAGCTGAATGTCGGCTTTAATGCCTTGGAAACAACGTTGGAACATCTTGGTTATCGCAAAGCCTGTGCTAGATGGATGCCACGGGTGCTTACAGAAAAACAAAAAGCTCGTCGAATTGGACCTGCTGGACCAATGTGAAGCTGAAGGTGACAATATTCTGAATAGCAACGTCACCGGAGATGAGACGTGGTGTCACCACTACGAACCGGAATCCAAAAGACAGTTCATGCAATGGCGACATGCGAATTCTCCTCAAAGAAGAAATTCAAGACACAGTCGTTTGCAGGCAAGGTGATGTGCACAGTTTTCTGGGATAGCCAGGGTGTGGTTCTTTTGGATGTCCTGGAGCCTTGAAACGCTGTCAGTTGAGCACGCTACAAGACGACACTGGATAAGATCAGAGCCCGAATTTCGAGGGTAAGGTCAGAGAAGAAGACCAACTTTCGCCTGCAGCATTATAACGCCAGGCCCCAAGTGAGTTCTGCGACCACACAACTCATTGCAAAATTCGTCTGGATTGTCTTACCACATCCACCGTACAGTCCCGATTTAGCGCCGAGAGACTTCCACCTCGCCGCGAGGAGTGGCTGCGCGGTTTGAGGCGCCATGTCACGAATTGCGCGGCCCTTCCCGCCGGAAGTTCGAGTCCTCCCTCGGGCAGGCGTGTGTGTGTTGTTCCTAGCATAAATTACTTTAAGTTAGCTTAAGTAGTGTGTAAGTCTAGGGACCGATGACCTCAGCAGTTTGGTCCCTAAGGAATTCACACAGATTTGAACATTTGAACTTCCACCTCTTTGGGCTTCTGGAAGATGGACTATGTGGCGGTCATTTTCAAGACTCGGATGCTGTTGTCAAAAGTGCAAGGAAGTCGTTAGCCTCAGATGGTTCCGGTTCTTACAAGAACGGCATGCAGGGTCTGGTTCTTCGCTGGCATAAGTGCATAATGAATGGTGGTGACTATGTGGAAAAATGACAGTCTGTAGCTGAAATATTGCTCTATTTAGCTGTGCTGTTGTGATTTATGTATCTCCTGTGGTTTCCATTAGTAAAAAGGGAAGGCATTACTTTCGGAACGACCCTCGTACGCTTAAATTTGTCACCGCAACTGCATTAGCAGTCAGCTGTGGGCAAAGTAAATATTAATAGGTGTGTTACGTGTTAATAAATAATTATGTTATGTGATCCCTCTATTGGTGTGTTCACAATGTTTTAGTAGTGGAGGAAAATTAATTCAGCCTTACAGCGATGAAAAGGCGAGAAACTATTGCATTGTGCACGTCGTTTAAATTTATTAATTCTTTGCTACTTACTTACTTTATCCGCACCACACTTTGCAGACGTATCCACATGTGCTGCTGAATGAATCTGCGAAACTGTATCATTGTGTGACAGATAGATCAGAAGACATTACGTCATAAACACTGAGATGCGTGAAAATATGTCGCAACATGCATGACGTTTAAGTTTATTTGCAACATATTCCACAGACAGTATCAACATATGCCGCTGAACTGTATATATACAAGTACACCGAACTGCCAAAAAAGTTGGTATGGCCATGCGTATTCAATACAAAGATACGTAAACAGGCAACGGTGCTACGGTAGGCAACGCCTATATACACACATCAAAAAAAGTTTTGCAACACCCCGTTCCCAGAACTGCTGAAGATAGACGTTGACTGCGGATACGGTATCACAGGCACAGTAACTTTGACTGTTCAGAGACGTCGCTAAACCCGCCCAAAGATGTAAACAACCATGCATGAGCAGCGCCTATTAGACGGAGAGGTCTAACAGCCGATCAGTTCCAGTCAGTCCACCAGAAAGTAGGTAGGTACACGGTTCGTGTTGTCTGTAGTTCAACCATGCCTAGACGGTCAATACTGCGGTTCGATCGCGTCCGTATTGTTAATTTGTGCCAGGAAGGGCTCTCAACAAGGGAAGTGTCCAGGCGTCTCGGAATGAACCAAAGAGATGTTGTTAGGCATGGAGGAGATACAGAGAGACAGGAACTGTCGATGACATGCCGTGCTCAGGCCACCCAAGGGCTACCTACTACTGCAGTGGATGACCGCTGGATGTTGAATAAATGCTTTTCGTGCAGCAACAGGACGTCGTGTTACGACGCAAACCGTGCGCAATAGGCTAAATGATGCGCAACTTCATTCCCGACGTCCATAGCGAGGTCCATCTTTGCAACCACGACAACATGCAGCGCGGTACAGATGGGCCCAACAACATGCCAAATAGACCGCTCAGGACTGGCATCATGTTCTCTTTACTGATGAGTGTCGCATATGCCCTCAACCAGATAATCGTCGGAGACGTGTTTGAAGGCAACCCGGTCAGGATGAACGCCTTAGATACACTGTCCAGCGAGTGCAGTAAGGTGGAGGTTCCCTGCTGTTTTGGGGTGGCATTATGTGGGGCCGACGTACACCGCTGGTGGTCATGAAAGGCGCCGTAATGGCTGTGCGATACGTGAATGCCATCCTCCGACCGATAGCGCAACCATATCGGCAGCATATTGGCGAGGCATTCGTCTTCATGGACGACAATTCGCGCCTCCATCGTGCACTCCTTGTGAATGACTTACTTCAGCCGGCCGGTGTGGCCGAGCGGTTCTAGGCGGTTCAGTCTGGAACCAGGTTCGAATCCTGCCCCGGGCATGGATGTGTGTGATGTCCTTAGGTTAGTTAGGTTTAAGTAGTTCTAAGTTCTAAGGGACTGATGAGCTCAGATGTTAAGTCCCATAGTGCTCAGAGCCATTTGAACCATTTTGAACCACTTACTTCAGGATAACGACATCGCTCGACTAGAGTGGCCAACATGTTCTCCAGACCCTATCGAACATGCCTGGGATAGATTGAAAAGGGCTGTTTATGGACAACGTAACCCACCACCCACCTGGGGGGGGGGGGGGGAGTCTACGCCAGATTACCCTTGAGAGGTGGGTCAATCTGGACCCACAGTGCCTTGATGAACTTGTGGATAGTATGCCACGACGGGTAGTGGCATGCATCAATGCAAGAGGACGTGCTACTGAGTATTAGAGGTACCGGTGTATACAGCAGTCTGGACCACCACCTTTGAAGGTCTCGCTGTATGGTGGTACAAAATGCAATGTGTGGTTGTCATGAGCAGCAAAAAGGACGGAAATGATGTTTATGTTGATCTCTATTCCAATTTCCTGTAGAGGTACCGGAACTCTCGGAACCGAGGTGCTGCAAAACTTTTATTGATGTGTGTAAGACAACAAGTATCTGACGCAGTTGTTAGGTCGATTGCTACTGCTATAACGGCAGCAGATTTATGTGTGTTTGAGCGTGGTGTTATAGCCGGCTCACGGGCGATAGATGGGACTCAACATCTCCGAGGTAGCGATGAAGTGGGAATTTTCCCGTGCCACTATTTCACGATTGTACCATGAACATCAAGAATCCGGTAAAACACCGTATCTCCGACGTCTCTGCTGTCGGTAAAAGATCCTGCCGGAACGAGACCAACGAAGACTGAAGAGAATCGGTCAGCTTAACAGACGTGCAGCCCATCCGCAAATTGCTGCAGATTTCAGTGCTAGACCATCAACAAGTGTCAGCGTGCGAACCACTCAATGAAGTATCATCGATATGGACTTTTGGAGCCGAAGGACCACTCGTGTTCCCTTGATGACAGCACGATGCAAAGCCTTACCCCTCGCCTGGGCCCGTCAACACCGACACTGGTTGGTTGATGACTGGAAACATGATGTCTGGTCGGACAAGTCTCGTTTCAGATTGTATCGAGAGGATGGACACCTACGGGTGTGGAGACAACATGACTGTTCAAGTTGGTGGAAGCTCTGTAATAGTGTGGGGCGTGTGAATTTGGAGTGATATGGGACCCCTGATACGTCTAGATACGACTCTGACAGGTGACACATACGTAAGGATCCTGTCTGATCTTCTGCATCCATTATTGTCCAGTTTGAATTCCGACGGACTTGGTGAATTCCAGCAGGATAATGGGACACTCCAAATTTCCAGAACTGCTACAGAGTGGCTCCAGGAACACTTTTATGAGTTTAAACACTTCCGCTAGCCTCCGATCCCCCCCCCCCCCCCGAAATGATCATTATTGAGCATATTTGGGAAGCCTTGGAACGTGCTGTTCGGAAGAGATCTCCAGCTCCTAGTATTGTTACGGATTTTTGGACAGCCCTGTAGGATTCATGGTGTCAATTGCCTCCAGCACTACTTCAGACATTACTCGAGTCCATGCCATGTCGTGTTGCGGCACTTCTGCGTGCTCTCGGGGGCCCCACACAATATTACGCAGATGTACCAGTTTCTTTGGGTCTTCAGTTTATATCGTTGTATGGCACACAGCTCAAGACATATGACTTCATAAACACTGAGATATGTGTAAAAATGCAGCATCATGCACGAAACGTAAAACGTTTTTCCTTTACTTCTAAGACACTCCTACAGTCGAGTCAACTCAAGTAATCACTGACATCTGACAGCCCTCTTGACAGCTTTGAACTGCGAAGCTCAAACCGCTAGAGGTGAAACCAATAGCCGTTATTAGGGACCAATTTACACAGAAAAGGGGCAACGCGGACGTCTGGTGGGGTCGTGGCGCTGTTTCGCGCTACCTCCATGTTAACAAATGAAGCAGTTCACACACGAATGACGTGGCGGGAACGAGTCGCTATGTCCGCGCCACGTCCGTTTGTCGCCACGAATACTGAACCGAAGCGACGCGTGGCGCAGACGTCTCCAAGAGACGCGCTACTGTTTCCGTTACTTTGAAATCATCGGATGCGCCTAAAAAATTGTTTTACGTAGATGAAGCAAGGTCACATGCGTCTCTGGAGACAGTTTCTCAGTAAATAGTTTGCTTCTCGCTTTAAAAAATTAAAAACCACTGTTTTGGGATTCGCGCGTGTTCTCCGCTATGCAGTGTTTCTTGTAAGATTTTGGAGAAACTGTTTAGTAAAAAAAATGATTTTTCGACGTCTTGTCTGATTGCGCAGGTTGATTGTGAACTGGTTTTATTTTCGTCATTGCCCATAGTTATTGTGAAATGTAAACCGCAGGGGGTGTATAGGAAACTTCGAACTGAAGAATGTAGTCGCTGGCTATTTTACGTTCGGTGGGTTATATGTCACAGGTTACTGCATACAATATGTCGCTAACATATCGAAATTGTTTTTAACGGCGCAAGGGGAGAGGTAACTCTTTCCAGTCCTGAGTAAATAAGTGATATACACTCCTGGAAATTGAAATAAGAACACCGTGAATTCATTGTCCCAGGAAGGGGAAACTTTATTGACACATTCCTGGGGTCAGATACATCACATGATCACACTGACAGAACCACAGGCACATAGACACAGGCAACAGAGCATGCACAATGTCGGCACTAGTACAGTGTATATCCACCTTTCGCAGCAATGCAGGCTGCTATTCTCCCATGGAGACGATCGTAGAGATGCTGGATGTAGTCCTGTGGAACGGCTTGCCATGCCATTTCCACCTGGCGCCTCAGTTGGACCACCGTTCGTGCTGGACGTGCAGACCACGTGAGACGACGCTTCATCCAGTCCCAAACATGCTCAATGGGGGACAGATCCGGAGATCTTGCTGGCCAGGGTAGTTGACTTACACCTTCTAGAGCACGTTGGGTGACACGGGATACATGCGGACGTGCATTGTCCTGTTGGAACAGTAAGTTTCCTTGCCGGTCTAGGAATGGTAGAACGATGGGTTCGATGACGGTTTGGATGTACCGTGCACTATTCAGTGTCCCCTCGACGATCACCAGTGGTGTACGGCCAGTGTAGGAGATCGCTCCCCACACCATGATGCCGGGTGTTGGCCCTGTGTGCCTCGGTCGTATGCAGTCCTGATTGTGGCGCTCACCTGCACGGCGCCAAACACGCATACGACCATCATTGGCACCAAGGCAGAAGCGACTCTCATCGCTGAAGACGACACGTCTCCATCCGTCCCTCCATTCACGCCTGTCGCGACACCACTGGAGGCGAGCTGCACGATGTTGGGGCGTGAGCGGAAGACGGCCTAACGGTGTGCGGGACCGTAGCCCAGCTTCATGGAGACGGTTGCGAATGGTCCTCGCCGATACCCCAGGAGCAACAGTGTCCCTAATTTGCTGGGAAGTGGCGGTGCGGTCCCCTACGGCACTGCGTAGGATCCTACGGTCTTGGCGTGCATCCGTGCGTCGCTGCGGTCCGGTCCCAGGTCGACGGGCACGTGCACCTTCCGCCGACCACTGGCGACAACATCGATGTACTGTGGAGACCTCACGCCCCACGTGTTGAGCAATTCGACGGTACGTCCACCCGGCCTCCCGCATGCCCACTATACGCCCTCGCTCAAAGTCCGTCAACTGCACATACGGTTCACGTCCACGCTGTCGCGGCATGCTACCAGTGTTAAAGACTGCGATGGAGCTCCGTATGCCACGGCAAACTGGCTGACACTGACGGCGGCGGTGCACAAATGCTGCGCAGCTAGCGCCATTCGATGGCCAACACCGCGGTTCCTGGTGTGTCCGCTGTGCCGTGCGTGTGATCATTGCTTGTACAGCCCTCTCGCAGTGTCCGGAGCAAGTATGGTGGGTCTGACACACCGGTGTCAATGTGTTCTTTTTTCCATTTCCAGGAGTGTATTTTAACGTTTGGTCGCGACGAGCTACGACGCACGGCACTCTACGCTATGGCCGCACGCTATGTGGATTTATGGTTCGTGCTTCTCTTCGTATGCGGTTTGTGAAGTCAGTTACAACCACAGTTCAAGTTTAAAACTATAGGTAAACAATCTCGAATCCAGTGGCAGTATTAGCTATATACTGTATATGTAAATTTTTCTTGTGTACACCAACAATTTCATTCACCAGACATTCAGTAACTATTTCCGTTCTCTTATTGTTGAACAAATGGTGTGTTTTGTAGCGAGCAATGAACGAGGAACGGGATTTTGCTATTGAATAATTCTGTGTTCTGAATGTTTTAAGCTACCTATTTTACACTTACATATTTGAGCTTTCTTGATGGAGGCAGTTTATATGAAGTAAAAGTCTATTTTGCATATTTTTGTACACAATTAGTTATGTTATGTTTGAAAAAATAACACTATCTGTTTTTTTATTTTTCTGGACGAACGACGTTAAATCGGTGCCGTTACAACGTTGTGCTGCTGAAACGCACTGGTTTTTCTGTGTAACTTATTGCAGAAATAGAAACCGTATTTGAGAAAGTACAACACATGTTAAAACACATAATGTTTACTGCCGTACAGATCTGCACAAGAAGCACTATAACACTATTCCTGTTGCAGTTGCACTAAATACGCTACTGGCCATTAAAATTACTACACCAAGAAGATGATGTGCTACAGACGCGCAATTTAACCGACAGGAAGAAGATACTGTGATATGCAAAATGATTAGCTTTTCAGAGCATTCACGCAATGTTGGCGTCGGTGGCGACACCTACAACGTGCTGACACGAGGAAAGTTTCCAACCGATTTCTCATACACAAACAGCAGTTGCCCGGCGTTGCCTGGTGAAACGTTGTTGTGATGCCTCGTGTAAGGAGGAGAAATGCGTACCATCACGTTTCCGACTTTGATAAAGGTCGGATTGTAGCCTATCGCGATTGCGGTTTATCGTATCGCGACATTGCTGCTCGCGTTGGTCGAGATCCAATGATTGTTAGCACAATATGGAATCGGTGGATTCAGGAGGGTAATACGGAACGCCGTGCTGGATCCCAACGGTCACGTATGACTAGCAGTCGATATGACAGAAATCTCATCCGCATGGCTGTAACGGATCGTGCAGCCACGTCTCGATCCCTGAGTAAACAGATGGGGACGTTTGCAAGACAACAACCATCTGCACGAACAGTTCGACGACGTTTGCAGCAGCATGTACTATCAGCTCGGAGACGGTGGCTGCGGTTACCCTTGACGCTGCATCACAGACAGGAGCGTCTGCGATGGTGTACTCAATGACGAACCTGGGTGCACGAATGGTAAAACGCCATTTTTTCGAATGAATCCTGCTGTTTACAGCATCATGATGGTCGCATCCGTGTTTGGCGACATCGCATTGAACGCACATTGGAAGTGTGTATTCGTCATCGCCATACTGGCGTATCACCGGCGTGATGGTATGGGGTGCCATTGGTTAAACGTCTCGGTCACCTCTTGTTCGCATTGATGGCACTTTGAACAGTGGACGTTACATTTCAGATGTGTTACGACCCGTGGTTCTACCCTTCATTCTATCCCTGCGAAACCCTACATTTCAGCAGGATAATGCACGGCCGCATGTTGCAGGTCCTGTACGGGCCTTTCTGGATACAGAAAATGTTCGACTGCTGCCCTGGCCAACACATTATCCAGATCTCTCACCAACTGAAAACGTCTGGTCAATGGTGGCCGAGCAACTGGCTCGTCACAATACGCCAGTCACTACTCGTGATGAACTGTGGTATCACGTTGAAGCTGCATGGGCAGCTGTACCTGTACACGCCATCCAAGCTGTGTTTGACTCAATGCCCAGGCGTATCAAGGCCGTTATTACGGCCAGAGGTGGTTGTTCTGGGTACTGATTTCTCAGGATCTATGCACCCAAATTGCGTGAAAATGTAATCACATGTCAGTTCTAGTATAATATATTTGTCCAATGAATACCCGTTTGTCATCTGCATTTCTTCTTGGTGTAGCAATTTTAATAGCCAGTAGTGTATGTAAAGTCAGCATTATATTTTCTATCCTCAATCAACGGGTTTTGCCAGGGTGACGCGCAAATCGACTATTAATTCTGTACTTGCTCACACAAATTCAGTTTTTCAATTGGGATATACTGGCACATGTCAAATAAGGCTTTCTTCTTGGGACCTTTTACTGGCAGAAATTTATCACACAAGAAGGGAAAATTGTAATGTTACCTAGCGGCAGATCTCTTTTCCCAGCACCTCTCGGCTTCTTTGTGATGCTTTGACAAATCCACGTTTGTGGGATATTATGGCTATTCCTTCACCCTAGTGTAGTAGGTTTGTCAGATGGAACTTGTAGCCAGACATACTGAGTTATTTTGAATGAGCCTCTATTCAATCCTTGCTGCAGTGCGCTAAGATTCCTGGAATCCTATGGTTCCAACTCGCACAGAAGGAATTCGTTGTACTTGGCGTCTGCAATGACTGGCATCCGTTTTCTGGGTGAAAGGATATTTTGTTTCTCTTTGTAAGGACAAAATCCCTATCACATGGTAAGAAATGACATGCTATTTAACGATGAATTTCTGATCTATGGCAGTGAACTACAGGGCAACAAGTATTGAACTATACGAAATAAAATCGTCGGGACCTATAAACGTTTGCGTTAGGACGTTCAAACTGCACGGTTGGCACGGGGAGCATGATGCGAATTAGTACGCGCATGCGCAAGCGCCTTGTTGTTGTCGGCCATTTGCACATGAAAATGTCACGCTACAGCGTACCTGAGCGTATAACGCGTGTGGAGGCCTGCTATGGCGAGCGGTAACAGCGTAACTGCGGCTCAAAGGAAGTTTGCGTCCGAGTTCACACTGAAGACAATCGGTCCAAGTTTGCTAACAATTGATTCGGATGTTTGAGAGAACGGGTAGTGTTCGTGATGACAATGATGGTAACGTCGGTAGTCCAAAAATCGTGAAATCGCCTGAACCTGAAAACATCGAGAAGACACGCGCTATGTTTCAAAGCAGCCCCAGGAAATTGATCAGACGAACTGCACGACAGGTGAACATCAACCGGGAGACACTGCGCAAATTGTTTTTTTTTCTCCCCCAAACAAAATTCAAACTCATCAGCCAGTAAGCCCCAGGGCCATGGAACAGCGATTGTGCTTCGCCAGCACTATTGTTACAGAATTGACGAACAGGACATTCTACCTCTACAGCTACATCCATACTCCGCAACCCATCTGACGGTGTGTGGCGGAGGATACCTTGAGTACCTCTATCGGTTCTCCCTTCCATTCCAGTCTCGTATGGTTTGTGGAAAGAAAGATTGTCGGTATGCCTCTGTGTGGGCTCTAATCTCTCTGATTTTATCTTCATGGTCTCTTCGCGAGATGTAAGTAGGAGAGAGCAATATACTGCTTGACTCCTCGGTGAAGGTATGTTCTCGAAGCATCAACAAAAGCCTGTACCGAGCTACTGAGCGTCTCTCCTGCAGAGTCTTCCACTGGAGTTTACCTATCATCTCCGTAACGCATCCGCGATTACTAAACGATCCTATAACGAAGCGCGCTGCTCTCCGTTGGATCTTCTCTATCTCTTCTATCAACCCTATCTGGCACGGATCCCACACCGTTGAGCAGTATTCAAGCAGTGGACGAACAAGCGTACTATAACCTACTTCCATTGTTTTCGGACTGCATTTCCTTAGGATTCTTCCAAAGAATCTCATTCTGGCATCTGCTTTACAGACGATTAATTTTATGTGGCCATTCCATTTTAAATCACTCCTAATGCCCACTCCCAGATAATTTATGGAATTAACTGTCTCCAGTTGCTGGCCTGCTGTATTGTAGCTAAATGATAAAGGATCTTTCTTTCTATGTATTCGCAGCACATTACACTTGTCTACATTGAGATTCTATTGCCATTCCCTGCACCATGCGTCAGTTCTTTGCAGATCCTCCTGCATTTCAGTACAATTTTCCATTGTTACAACCTCTCGATATACTACAGCATCATCCACAAAAGCCTCAGTGAACTTCCGATGTTATCCACAAGGTCATTTATATATATTGTGAATAGCAACGGTCCTACGACACTCCCCTGCGGCACACCTAAAATCACTCTTACTTTGAAAGACTTCTCTCCATTGAGAATGACATGCTCCGTTCTGTTATCTAGGATCTCTTTAATCCAATCACACAATTGGTCTGATAGTCCACATGCTCTTATTTTGTTCATTAAACGACTGCGGGGAACTGTATCAAACGCCTTGCGGAAGTCAAGAAACACGGCATCTACCTGGGAATCCGTGTCTATGGCCCTCTGAGTCTCGTGGACGAATAGCACAAGCTGGATTTCACACGATCGTCTTTTTCGAAACGCATGCTGATTTCTACAGAGTAGGTTTCTAGTCTCCAGAAAACATACGTGTTCCAAAATTCTACAATTGATCGACGTCAGAGATATAGGTCTATAGTTCTGCACATCTGTTCAACGTCCCTTCTTGAAAACGGGGATGACCTGTGCCCTTTTACAGTCCTTTGGAACGCTACGCTCTTGTAGAGACCTACGGTACACCACTGCAAGAAGGGGTGCAAGTTCCTTCGCGTACTCTGTGTAAAATCGAACTGGTATCCCGTCAGGTCCAGCGGCCTTCCCTCTTCTGAGCGATTTTAATTGTTTTTCTATCCCTCTGTCATCTATTTCGATATCTACCATCTTGTCATCTGTGCGACAATCTAGAGACGGAACTACAGTGCAGTCTTCCTCTGTGAAACAGCTTTGGAAAAAGACATTTAGTATTTCGGCCTTTGGTTTGTAATCCTCTGTTTCAGTACCATTTTGGTCACAGAGTGTCTGGACATTTTGTTTTGACCCACCTACCGCTCTGACATAAGACCAAAATTTCTCAGGATTTTCTGCCAAGTCAGTACATAGAACTTTAATTTCGAATTCGTTGAACGACTCTCACGTAGTCCTCCTCACACCACATTTCGCTTCGTG
This sequence comes from Schistocerca americana, assembly GCF_021461395.2. Lineage (NCBI taxonomy): Eukaryota > Metazoa > Arthropoda > Insecta > Orthoptera > Acrididae > Schistocerca > Schistocerca americana. The sequence goes on along the minus strand of NC_060126.1, from coordinate 266,987,883 downwards.
TAATTTTTGTTTGCCTGCAAGGCTTTGGCTATCTTTATGTTTATTGTGAAGTTCCCTTTGCTACCGTAGCAGTTTTCTAACTCGGTTGTTGTACCACGGTGGCTCTTTTCCATCTACTACGATCTTGCTTGGCACATACTCATCTAATGCATACTGTACGATGGTTTTGAACTTTGTCCACTGATCCACAACACTATCTGTACTTGAGATAAAACTTTTGTGTGGAGCCGTCAAGTACTCTGAAATCTGCTATTTGTCACTTTTGCCAAACAGAAAAATCTTCCTACCTTTTTAAATATTTCTATTTACGGCTGAAATAACCGATGCTGTAATCGCTTTATGATCGCTGATTCCCTGTTTTGCGTTAACTGTTTCAAATACTTCGGGTCTCCAGAATGAGATTTTCACTCTGCAGCGGAGTGTGCGCTGATATGAAACTTCCTGGCAGATTAAAACTGTGTGCCCGACCGAGACTCGAACTCGGGACCTTTGCCTTTCGCGGGCAAGTGCTCTACCAACTGAGCTACCGAAGCACGACTCACGGCCGGTACTCACAGCTTTACTTCTGCCAGTACCTCGTCTCCTACCTTCCAAACTTTACAGAAGCTCTCCTGCCTTGCAGGTTTGCAGGAGAGCTTCTGTAAAGTTTGGAAGGTAGGAGACGAGGTACTGGCAGAAGTAAAGCTGTGAGTACCGGCCGTGAGTCGTGCTTCGGTAGCTCAGTTGGTAGAACACTTGCCCGCGAAAGGCAAAGGTCCCGAGTTCGAGTCTCGGTCGGGCACACTGTTTTAATCGGCCAGGAAGTTTCACTTCGGGTCTGTTTGTCACTAAGAGGTCTGATATGTTATCGCCACGAGACGGTTCTCTGTTTAACTGCTCAGATAATGCACTTAAAACAATTTCACTGGATTTCTTGTCCCTGCCACCCGTTATAAACGTTTGAGTCTCCCAGTCTATATCTGGTAAATTAAAATCTCCACCCAAAACTGTGACATGGTCGGGAAATCTACTCGAAATATTTTCCAAATTTTGCTTCAGGTGTTCTGCCACAACAGCTGCTGAGCGGATTTCGGAAAGATGTGCTTCATGCAAGGCTCATCACTAAGCGATAAACCGACGGTATTTGCTGTCACTCGCCTCCTAGACACTCACTTATTTGCTGATGGATCACAGCCCACTTAAAAACCCACTGAAATGAATTAGAGCGTGACATAGTCTTGTACCTTAGCTCACCGACTTGTCAGTTCCTTGTGCTTGGGTCACTTTCCTTAAGATTCCATCAAATGAGAACAAACCTGACATATGCCAGATGCTTACTTCTAGGAATTTCACGGCAGTTAACGCTTCCGATGTCAGTGTACAGGATATCTAGCCCTTTTAATGTGCAGTAGATTTAGCTACGTTCAGGTGAACAACTGGCTCCACCACAGATCTTCCTGTACACATGCGGACAACTCCATCACATGTGAACATCCGACATCTAAAACAAAAGACTACAAGTGGCTGTAAACTGCATAGTGGAGGGTACATCACACCAGTGTTGCCGATTACTCTTCTATCCCAAGCCAACGCGCTCATGGAGAAAAAAAAATTGCCTACATATACCTATAAATTTCCTAATCCACCCTCATGTTTTCAGGAAAAATACGTTGTCTTTTCCGGAGACCTTCTTTTCCGTCACTTATTCGAATGGAGTAGGCCAACAGATACGATCCTAGCAGCAGTCATATGATACTTTTGCTTCAGAGATTAGTCATGTAAAACGAGCAGATGTGTCCTCACAGGATGGGTGGACAATGACTATAAAGTGTAGAGCTGCTGTATCGATGTTACAGCTCACCAGTATGTATCATGTAATCAAAAATGTTGGGATAGCAGCAGACAATGACCTCAAAGTTACAGTGCAAATTGAGAATGTGCAGTTAGGCCTGAAGGTGGGGCTCATTCAAGTAGAGTGGGGGAAGCTGTGCGAGAAAGTGACGTACGTATTGAGGGGCAGTTGACTGCTAAACATTTTGTCTCCGAATTCCCATCCTCTACAGCAGCAGTATCAGTGCCACCGCTACTCAGTGTCCTTGATGTTTCCAATCCAAAGTTAACAGCTTTTAGAGGCACCACAGGACGTATTTCTAAAGCAACAAAGTGTCGTGAACACACATGGATTGCAGAAATTGGTATGCACTGCAACGGAGTGAGAGTAAATATGTGATATTGTTTGCTTAAGGAAGTGGGACTATTGATATAGGGATTTGCTATTCGTGATTTCGGTCACTCACTCATTCTAAGATAACTGCGAGATGGTTTACCTACTCCAGCAGGTGCTGCAGACAATAAATGTGGAATGTAAAGTACACAAAAAATTATTGTTAGAACAATATTGTCAGATTGGTTCCAAACTTCAGTCAGTGTTTTTTTTAAGTACAGTGATCCTACACGTCGTCTTCCTCCAACCGTTAAAATTTTTTCATTAAAACTACAGTCCTGGTGGAGAACTCTGGGGACGACATACTGACTGAGTTGCCTAGAGGCCACTGGCATGGGCCTCGATTGGCTGCCATATTTTCCAGATCTGAAGACAAGCGACTCCTGTTCGTGGATCTATATTAAAGACAAGGTGTGCGACAATAGCCCCAAAACTGTTACTGAGCTGAAAACAACCATTCAAGAGGTCATCAACAGCATCGATATTCCGACACTTCAGCGGGTCATGCAGAATTTCGCTATTCGTCTGCGCCACATCATCGCCAATGATGGCAGACATATCGAACATGCCAATCCAAATATCTGCAGTGACGTTTACATGTTGAATGAAGTGTGTGCACGCAGTTTTTTGTTACTAATTTACGTTTTTATCATATAGTTCAATAGTTGTAAAGGCACGAGAAAGGCAATTCTGAATTTGCGGTTAATAATGGAAGCAAGGCTAAAGAAAAATCAGGACACGTTCATAGGATTTGTCGACCTGGAAAAAGCATTCGAAATGTAAAATGGTGCAAGATGTTCGAAATCCTGGGAAAAGTAGGGTAAGTCGTAGGGAGAGACGGATCATATACTATATGTACAACAGCCAAGAGGGAATAATAAGAGTGTACGACCAAGAACGAAGTGCTCGTATTAAAAAGGGTGTAAGACAATGATGTAGCCTTTCGCCCCTATTGTTCAATCTGTACATCGAGGAAGCAATGATGGAAATAAAAGAAAGGTTCAGGAGTGGAATTAAACTTCATGGTGAAAGGCTATCAATGATACGATTCGCTCATGACGTTGCTATCCTGAGTGAAAGTGAAGAAGAATTACATGATCTGCTGAACGTAATGAACAGTCTAATGAGTACAGAGTATGGATTGAGAGTAAATGTAAGAAAGACGACGATAATAAGAAGTAGTAGAAATGAGAACAGCGAGGAACTTAACATCAGGATTGATTGTCACGAAGTAGATGAAGTGAAGGACCTCTGCTACCTAGGCATTAAAATAACTAATGACGGACGGAGCAATGAGGGCAAAAAATCAAATGTGTGTGAAATCTTATGGGACTTAACTGCTAAGGTCGTCAGTCCCTAAGCTTACACACTACTTAACCTAAATTATCCTAAGGACAAACACACATGCCCATGCCCGAGGGAGGACTCGAACCTCCGCCGGGACCAAGGAGGACATCAAAAGCAGACTAGCAATGGCAAAAAACGCATTCCTGGTCAAGAGAAGTCTACTAGTATCAGATATCGGCCTTAATTTGAGGAAGAAATTTCGAGTTCAGTATTGTATGGTAGTGAAACATGGGAGAACCGGAACAGAAGAGAGTCGAAGTATTTGAGATGCGGTGCTACAGACGATTGTTGAAAATTAGGTGGACTGATAAGGTAACGTATGAAGAGGTTCTGCGCAGAATCGGAGAAGAAAGGAATATGTGGAAAACACTGATAAGGAGAAGGGACAGGATGATAGGACATCTATTAAAACATGAGGGAATGACTTCCATGATACTAAAGGGAGCTGTAGAGGACAAAAACTCTACTTTGAGATGAAGAGGTTGACATAGGAGAGGAATTCGTGGCGCGCAGCATCAAATGTCAGAAGACTGATGACAAAAAAAAAAAAAAAAAAAAAAAAAAAAAAAAAAAAAAAAAAAAAAAAAAATGTTGTCACCCTGTGTATTTATGGATGATTGGCTTTTGGAAAAGTGTCGTAATATTTTGAACACTTCTCAGAAAATAAGCTATGTTTAGGCTTACGTTCGAATGAAAATCGTATGAAAGACAGGAATTATGATCAATTCCAGTTTCGGAATGCTGTCCTTCATTTTTTCTAACGCAATATGGAAACACTTTTGAGCCATTCTGTAAACAATGTTGGAATTGTTCGGAACATACAGTTTTTCTAACGCAATATGGAAGCACTTTTGAGCCATTCTGTAAAAAAATGTTGGAATCGTTCGGAACACGTGTTCAGTTCTTTCTTTATGTCGAATGTGCCATATTTCTTCCTTTTTTTCAACCATAGCCGATGTACCTAATACTTTCTCCGCTGCTCAACATTTACGAGTTACAAAAGATCCAGTGCTTCAATCTTTGTCTGATTCTTTTTTTGGTCATCAGTCTACTGACTGATTTGATGCGGCCCGCCACGAATTCAATTCCTGTGCTAACCCCTTCATCTCAGAGTAGCACTTGCAACCTACGTCCTCAATTATTTGCTTGACGTATTCCAATCTCTGTCTTCCTCTACAGTTTTTGCCCTCTACAGCTCCCTCTAGTACCATGGAAGTCATTCCCTCATGTCTTAGCAGATGTCCTATCTGTGGTGTCACCGCCAGACACCACACTTGCTAGATGGTAGTCTTTAAATCGGCCGCGGTTCATTAGTATACGTCGGACCCGCGTGTCGCCACTATCAGTGATTGCAGACCGAGCGCCGACACACTATAGGTCTAGAGAGGCGTCCTAGCACTCGCCCAAGTTGTACAGCCGACTTTGCTAGCGATGGTTCACTGACAAATTACGCTCTCATTTGCCGAGACGATAGTTAGCATAGCCTTCAGCTACGTCATTTGCTACGACCTAGCAAGGCGCCATTACCAGTTACTATTGATGCTGTAAAACATGTACCGTCACGAGCGATGTTCACCAATTGTGGCTTAAAGTTAATTGTTCCAGCAGCTACGTACTTTATTTGTTAGTCTCAATTACTTTACCTGTTCCAGACCTCACGCCAGCCTGCGTGAGTTTAAACGCGTGCCTTTCGGCTTCCTCCTAGTGGCTTGGCTGTCTTGCCAAGTCACAACACTATCATCCTGTCCCTTCTCCTTATCAGTGTTTTCCATATATTCCTTTCCTCTCCGATTCTGCGTAGAACCTCCTCATTCCTTACCTTATCAGTCCACCTAATTTTCAACATTCGTCTATAGCACCACATCTCAAATGCTTCGATTCTCTTTTGTTCCGGTTTTCCCACAGTCCATGTTTCACTACCATACAATGCTGTACTCCATACGTACATCCTCAGAAATTTCTTCCTCAAATTAAGGCCGGTATTTGATATTAGTAGACTTCTCTTGGCCAGAAATGCCTTTTTTGCCATAGCGAGTCTGCTTTTGATGTCCTCCTTGCTCCGTCCGTCATTGGTTATTTTACTGCCTAGGTAGCAGAATTCCTTAACTTCATTGACTTCGTGACCATCAATCCTGATGTTAGGTTTCTCGCTGTTCTCATTTCTACTACTTCTCATTACCTTCGTCTTTCTCCGATTTACTCTCAAACCATACTGTGTACTCATTAGACTGTTCATTCCGTTCAGCAGATCATTTAATTCTTCTTCACTTTCACTCAGGATAGCAATGTCATCAGCGAATCGTATCATTGATATCCTTTCACTTTGTATTTTAATTCCACTCCTGAACCTTTCTTTTGTTTCCATCATTGCTTCCTCGATGTACAGATTGAAGAGTAGGGGCGAAAGGCTACAGCCTTGTCTTACACCCTTCTTAATACGAGCACTTCGTTCTTGATCGTCCACTCTTATTATTCCCTCTTGGTTGTTGTACATATTGTATATGACCCTTCTCTCCCTATAGCTTACCCCTACTTTTTTCAGAATCTCGAACAGCTTGCACCATTTTATATTGTCGAACGCTTTTTCCAGGTCGACAAATCCTATGAAAGTGTCTTGATTTTTCTTTAGCCTTGCTTCCATTATTAGCCGTAACGTCAGAATTGCCTCTCTCGTCCCTTTACTTTTCCTAAAGCCAAACTGATCGTCACCTAGCGCATTCTCAATTTTCTTTTCCATTCTTCTGCATATTATTCTTGCAAGCAGCTTCGATGCATGAGCTGTTAAGCTGATTGTGCGATAATTCTCGCACTTGTCAGCTCTTGCCGTCTTCGGAATTGTGTGGATGATGCTTTTCCGAAAGTCAGATGGTATATCGCCAGACTCATATATTCTACACACCAACGTGAATAGTCGTTTTGTTGCCACTTCCCCCAATGATTTTAGAAATTATGATGGAATGTTATCTATCCCTTCTGCCTTATTTGACCGTAAGTCCTCCAAAGCTCTTTTAAATTCCGATTCGAATACTGGATCCCCTATCTCTTCTAAATCGACTCCTGTTTCTACTTCTATCACATCAGACAAATCTTCACCCTCATAGAGGCTTTCAATGTATTCTTTCCACCTATCTGCTCTCTCCTCTGCATTTAACAGTGGAATTCCCGTTGCACTCTTAATGTTACTACCGTTGCTTTTAATGTCACCAAAGGTTGTTTTGACTTTCCTGTATGCTGAGTCTGTCCTTCCGACAATCATATCTTTTTCGATGTCTTCACATTTTTTCTGCAGCAATTTCGTCTTAGCTTCCCTGCACTTCCTATTTATTTCATTCCTCAGCGACTTGTATTTCTGTATTCCTGATTTTCCCGGAACGTGTTTGTACTTCCTCCTTTCATCAATCAACTGAAGTATTTCTTCTGTTACCCATGGTTTCTTCGCAGCTACCTTCTTTGTACCTATGTTTTCCTTCCCAACTTCTGTGATGGCCCTTTTTAGAGATGTCCATTCCTCTTCAACTGTACTGCCTACTGCGCTATTCCTTATTGCTGTATCGATAGCGTTATAGAACTTCAAACATATCTCGTCATTCCTTAGTACTTCCGTATCCCACTTCTTTGCGTATTGATTCTTCCTGACTAATGTCTTGAGCTTCAGCCTACTCTTCATCACTACTATATTGTGATCTGAGCCTATATCTGCTCCTGGGTACGGCTTACAATCCAGTATCTGATTTCGGAATCTCTGTCTGACCATGATGTAATCTAATTGAAATCTTCCCGTACCTCCCGGCCTTTTCCAAGTATACCTCCTCCTCTTGTGATTCTTGAACAGGGTATTCGCTATTACTAGCTGAAACTTGTTACAGAACTCAATTAGTCTTTCTCCTCTTTCATTCCTCGTCCCAAGCCCATATTCTCCTGTAACCTTTTCTTCTACTCCTTCCTCTACAACTGCATTCCAGTCGCCCATGACTACTAGATTTTCGCCCCCCTTTACATACTGCATAAACCTTTCAATATCCTCATACACTTTCTCTATCTGTTCATCTTCAGCTTGCGACATCGGCATGTATACCTGAACTATCGTTGTCGGTGTTGGTCTGCTGTCGATTCTGATTAGAACAACCCGGTCATTGAACTGTTCACAGTAACACACCCTCTGCCTTACCTTCCTATTCATAACGAATCCTACACCTGTTATACCATTTTCTGCTGCTGTTGATATTACCCGATACTCATCTGACCAGAAATCCTTGTCTTCCTTCGACTTCACTTCACTGACCCCTACTATATCTAGATTGGGCCTTTGCATTTCCCTTTTCGGATTTTCTAGTTTCCCTACCACGTTCAAGCTTCTGACATTCCACGCCCCGACTCGTAGAACGTTATCCTTGCGATGATTATTCAATCTTTTTCTCATGGTAACCTCCCCCTTGGCAGTCCCCTCCCGGAGATCCGAATGGGTGACTATTCCGGAATCTTTTGCCAATGGAGAGATCATCATGACACTTCTTCAATTACAGGCCACATGTCCTGTGGATACACGTTACGTGTCTTTAATGCAGTGGTTTCCATTGCCTTCTGCATCCTCACGTCGTTGATCATTGCTGATTCTTCCGCCTTTAGGGGCATTTTCCAACCCCTAGGACAAGAGAGTGCCCTGAACCTCTATCCGCTCCTCCGCCCTCTTTGACAAGGCCGTTGGCAGAATGAGGCTGATTTCTTAAGCCGGAAGTCTTCGGCCGCCAATGCTGATTATTTATCGAACCCGGGACCGAAGATGTTTTGATTATGAATCAAAGACGCTACCCCTAGACTACGGGTACGCTTTGTCTGATAAAGATGATATATTGTGATCCGTTCGTAGCACAACCGTTCTGCGTCTCTCTGACTGCAGCACTCCAGTGTGAACTGTTAATGTCCCATCCGCGTCACGTTCCTGTATACATATATGTACACTAGTTGACAAACCCGGCATTGCCCAGGTTTCTATGTGGCCAATTTTGTGTTAAAAACTAAAAAATTTAACTTTGTTTGTAATTAATATCAAAAAAATTTAATTTCCATATATTTGAGAAATTAGCCGGCCGCTGTGGCCGAACTGTTCTAGGCGCTTCAGTCCGGAACCACGCTGCTGCTACGGTCGCAGGTTCGAATCCTGCCTCGGGCATAGATGTGTGTGATGTCCTTAGGTTACTTGGGTTTAAGTAGTTCTAAGTTTAGGGGACTGATGACCTCAGATGTTAAGTCCCATAGTGCAGAGCCAACAACAAGTGTCAGCGTGCGAACCATTCAATGAAACGTCATCGACATGGACTTTCGGAGCAGAAGGCCCACGTGCACCCATGGTGACTGCACGGCGCGTGCACCCTTGGTGACTGCACGACGCAAAGCTTTAAGCCTCGCCTGGACCCGTCAACACCGACATTGGACTGTTGATGACTGGAAACTGTTTGCCTGGTCGGAGGAGTCTCGTTTCAAGTTGTATCGAGCGGATGGACATGCATGGGTATGGAGACAATCTCATGAATCCATGGACGCTGCATGTCACCAGGGGACTGTTCAAGCTGGTGGAGACTCAGTAATGTTGTGGGGCGTGTGCAGTTGGAGTGATATGGGACCCCTGATACGTCTAGATACGACTCTGACAGGTGACATGTACGTAAGCATCCTGTCTGCTCACTAGAGACCGGGTTATATGCATCATAAAAACCTTAAAACATGCATGCAAATATGCATGAAAAATGTTTAAAAAATACATGAGAAGCGTCGAAATATGCAAGATCAAATATTAAAAAACATGGTAGTTGCGTGCATTATACGTCAAAGTCGAACCTGTGCATATCAGTTTGGCACAAGGGTTCAAAGCCTTTGTTGTCGTTTAAAGTGTTTTCAAACTTTTCTTTAAGTTTTCTGGGGAATACCTCCGGTAATGAGGAGTTCACTAGAATAATTTTATTCATTAACTGAACAGATTCATTCAACTGCAAAACCTTGAGTTTTAAAAAGCTACCTTGCACTGGCAATCTGCCAAAGCCTCTGCACTATCGAAGTCGTTTATTACCCCTCTAATGGTCTCGAAATCTTCATTGTAAAACAACACAGTTTCGACCCAGTTACTCCAAAGATGTACCACTGGTTCGGGAGATAAAGGCACATTAGGTAGTTTGTCTTTGTAGGTCTTGATGCGAGCAGGATCCTTCAGAAACACTTTTTTTGTGGATGAAATCAGTTTACTTACATTCACAAACGTGGAACGTACTTCTTCAGCATAGCCATGTACTCCATGAGCGAAGCTCGTCACATGAATCAAATTGGGATAAAATACTCGGAGGGCTTTTCCTGCTTTGATCATATAGAGAGCAGCATCTGAAATTATCACAAACACCCTTTCATCGGCAGAATATTTGGAAATATTTTTCTATTACCCTCATTCACAAATCTGGCGACCGTAGAATGATTTACTTTTTCAAATTCTTTGCAGGCCGCTAAATAGGAAGAAGAAGGCTCTTCTTTTAAAGCACTAACAATTAAATGTGCAGTGTAACAGCCACAAGTGCCTGTAGTTTCGTCAGCTGAATTCCAGATAATACTGTCCGTGAGTTCATTTCGTATTTCTTCCAGAACATTTACGTAAATTGTCGGTATGTAATTTTTACGCAATGTTGATTCATCAGGTATAATTTGATTTAAGCAATATTTGCGCAGGAAGTATTCCAGGATAGGGTTTGTAGATTGAGTTGTGAAGAGAAATATTGCTTGCAATGAATGCTTTACATAGATCCGTGTTAAACCGACTTTTTTGGTCAGCTTTGTACAAATCCCTGCTACTGCGACTTGCTGTTGTGCTGTTGTTTTTTTTATTCCTGTGACATGAAGACTTGTCTTGACATGCTGGTCTATTTGCAACTTATTTTTGCACGAAACGTTTTTCTCGCAAACTCGACATTATAAAACAATTTCATCATATGTAAGTGTTCCAGGATGGTCAGTTATCCACGAAACGACGTTTCTTTTTTCGGGCGGCATGGCGCACAACACGTTACACACTACACGTCGTAATGACGTTCAACTGTTTACAAGTAAATAGAGAGATAAACTGAAACAATGGACGTGCGATTAAAATCTTACATCTACATCTACGTGATTACTCTGCTATTTGCAATGAAGTGCCTGGCAGAGGGTTCAATGAACCACTTTCAAGCTGTATCTCTACCGTTCCACACTCTAACGCCACGCGGGAAAAACGAACACTTAAATTTTTTCTGAGTGAGCCCTGATTTCTCTTGTTTTATCGTGATGATCATTTCTCCGTATGTAGGTGGGTGCCACCAGAATGTTTTCGCAATCGGAGGAGAAAACTGAAATTTCATGAGAAGATCCCGTCGCAACGAAAAACGCCTTTGTCTTAATGATTGCCACTCCAATTCACGTTTCATGTCTGTGATGCACGTAGTTAAATTGTTGCTGGCGCGTACGGTATGAAAGCGGAGGGGATTAACTGGGGGCGCCGGCGCAGCAGCATTGACTCTGCCTATTCCTATTCCTCTTCTGTAATGATTTCGGTAGATCGTGACCTCTCGGTTAGTGATTGCAAGCAGTTCTAGGTCGCAGTCAATCTGTGATACATCAGAACTAGATCGACCTAGAGACCGCCAGTCTAAATTTTCAAAATATTGTTAACGTAGAGCGAAAATATTCATCGTCACTAGTTTTTAGTTAAAATATGTAATAACCTGTGAAAAGGAGCCAAATATGCAAATGCGTATGCAACATGCAAATGCATATAATCCGGTTTCTACAGTGATCACGTGCATCGATTTACGTCCATTGTGCATTCCCACGGACTTGGGCAATTCCAGCTGGACAACGTAACACCCTACACGTCCAGAATTGCTACAGAGTGGCTCCAGGAACACTCCGCTGAGTTTAAACATTTGCGCTGGCCACCAAACTACCCAGACATTGTTAAACATATCTGGTATGCCTTGCAACGTGCTGTTCAGAAGAGATCTCCACCCCGTCATACTCATACGGATTTATGGACAGCCCTTCACGAGCCCATGCCACGTGTTGCGGCACTTCTGCATGCTCTCGGAGGCCCTGCATTATATTAGACTGGTGTACCAGTTTCTTTGGCTCTTCAGTGTAATTTATAGAGGTCTGATGCAAATTGGCTGAACTATGAAGAATTACAGTCCACTGCCGCGTTTTTCTACTGTATGTGCAGGGTACTCTCAGGAACTACTATACGGATTCTGATACTCTAGGTCAGGGGTCTGCAAACTACGGCCCGCGGGCCGAAACCGACCCGCGAGGGCCGACGCGTTAGCTGGCCGGACATCCCCGGTATCCGGCCGGTTAGGGTGACCAGACGTCCGGATTAATCCGGACATGTCCTCCCATTTAGCTCTTTGTCCGGGGTCCGGGCGGATTTTTACAGTGTCCGGCTTTTTCGCAAAGTTGAGGGTAATACAGTTAAATTTACAATTCGTCTCATTCTATTGCTCTTTTCTTAAATACTTTAACTATTGGCACAGACTTCGCGATAAAAACGCACGAAGGCGGTGTTAGTAGGTGGCACCAGGATCGTCGATGTTATCGTTGATCGACCTATAAGCGAATGCAAATATCGATTATTTAAAATTTTCGTTTCGTATCTTCGCTTTGTATTGGTTTGGCTTCCTGTAGTGCACGTGTGATTTGTGAGTGTAATTTTTAAGCGAGAGAGTTACCTTAAATATTTGGCTATGCCTAAACGAAAGTGTACATTTTCTGATGTCCTTTCCTGCAAATATCCAACTTTCTAGAAAGGGAGAAATGAATTTTAAGCGGAATGTGAGATATGTGGAGCTGGTTCGTACGTCTGAGTGGCCAATAAAGGTAAGAAATGACAGATTAACTGTTATGGTTTTATTTCATTGTTTCATAGTCATTCAATTTATTTGTATTCGGAAGGTTAAAGTGCAATTTACATGGCGTCAGCTGCTGCTTGAATTGTAGATGTTGGTAGCGGTGCGTCGAATGAAGGGAGGTGAGTGGTCTTACGTTTTTCGCTTTGTAAACAATTCCGTGTTGTTGAAATAACAAAACATTTGACGCCACACTGTCGCCATAATTAATGTTTTTAATTTTTTTTTATATTGCTCAGTTAACCACCACCTGAGCATCAGTAAAAATTAACTACTAGTTTTACCGGTAATTCCCCGCAGTCACGTGACTTGTCCAAAGCTGACAGGTGGAGATGGGCAAACTGAAACACGTAACTGTTTCGAAACAAATGAAACAGTACAATGTAATGTTTCGAAACAGTGAAACAGTTTGTGTTTTGTAATCTAATAAACATACACATTTTATCATCGTGACTGTCTACTGTATAAGTATGTCCACACAAACACAAATGAGGTGCGAGAGCGCTAATCATATTGCAGAAAGTATGAAATTATCACTTAGGCGTCTTGGCAGTTTCGTATTTCCTGCAGCAAATGCGCTGCTTTCGTGTCGTGTGATTTTCGTACTTTTCAATTGGCTGAGGACAGCCATAGCTGAAGACAGAAGAGCCACCACGAACGGAACTGGAGGTGGGAGCAAACTGCAGAAACAACGGATATGCTACTGGGATTCCCACATTCCGTTAGTATGAGTAATATACCCCTCCTGCTAATTTCCATGCACACAAAGGGAATCATTGAGGATAATAGGCACAGTGACTATGGACTCACAAATAGCGCCAAATAATTCGATTAAATAACAAAATATAACAGAAAAAATTTTGTCTTTCAAGGTGTTTCGAACCGTTACTATAAATTCACCATGCTTCCTAGTCCTTCCCGTTCACCATTACACTATCAGTGATATATCAAACAGATTGCTTGCAATTATACCTACATCAAATTTATGTATATGTCTAATAACTGTCACTCTACGCCTTTTTTTTATTCAAAATGTTGTAGGCTTACTTACGTTTCTTAATATGATTACTGTACATGAACAGAGAAGCGTATGTTATCAAAAAGTGTAATTTAACTGAATTATTTTCACATATTTATTATTTTCAATGTGAATAGTATGCGTTGTTTTATTGTTTGGTTAGTGTTTATAAAGCAGATGTTACGCCATTTCGGAATACGACAGTCAGCTAGAAACCAAGCTTTATTTTCGGATATCTAAAGCTTCATGCAATTGCTTGTGAAAAAAAAAACATTCCGACACTCTTGAAAGTGTTTCATGAAGTAGTATGTTAAATGTGTTTCAGTACCTGTGCCGAGCCCGAATCTCGTCTGACACAGAGGGGAATGAAACATCACTGTTTCGATACATTTAGTCCGTTCCAAGCACAGGTGGACTGAAACAGCCTTATTTTGAAACAACGATACAGTTTCTGTGCCTGGCTCGAGATCGAATCTGGTCCAGTTATCCGAGACAGGAGCGCAATGAAACACCACTGTTTCGAAACAGTGAACCGTAGCCGTTCCGAAACACTGAAACAGTTCCACGTATCGATACACTGTAAATTTCATCTTTCCTTTAGCCTTACATTACGGTGACCATGGAGTGCTAGGGTGCTTTAATCCCACTAGGTAGATCTTGGCCCTTATGACTTCCTGGAGGAGTCAATGTGGCCCGCGGACTAAAACGTTTGGAGACCCCTGCTCTAGATGCACTGGCGCGAATGGGGGATCGCGGAGCCTTTGATGCAAGGCTCACATTGTTAACGAATTGTGGTCGGGCAGTCCGCTCACGCCTTTGGGCGCTGCAGTATGCCATCAAGTTGCGTATGCTGCCTAAATCGTTTAATTTATATGAAAGTGACGATTTTCAGTTACCTAATGGTGTTCTTTGGTTTTTAATCATAACTGCACGCAGTGCCCGACCGTAGATACTTCTACATCTACATATATACTCCGCTAGCCACCAAGCGGTGTGTGGCGGAGGACACAATTAGCGCCGAAATCGTATTCCCCCCCCCCCCATCCCCCACTCTGTTCCACTCGCGGATCGCACGAGGGAAAAATGACTGTCTGAACGCCTCAGTACGAGCTCTAATTTCCCTTATCTTTGAATGGTGATCAATTCGTGATTTGAAAGTTGGTGGTAATAATACGAGGGCAGTTCAATAAGTAATGCAACACATTTTTTTTCTCGGCCAATTTTGGTTGAAAAAACCGGAAATTTCTTGTGGAATATTTTCAAACATTCCCGCTTCGTCTCGTATAGTTTCATTGACTTCCGACAGGTGGCAGCGCTGTACGTAGCTGTTAAAATGGCGTCTGTAACGGATGTGCGTTGCAAACAACGGGCAGTAATCGAGTTTCTTTTGGCGGAAAACCAGGGCATCTCAGATCTTCATAGGCGCTTGCAGAATGTCTACGGTGATCTGGCAGTGGACAAAAGCACGGTGAGTCGTTGGGCAAAGCGTGTGTCATCATCGCCGCAAGGTCAAGCAAAACTGTCTGATCTCCCGCGTGCGGGCCGGCCGTGCACAGCTGTGACTCCTGCAATGGCGGAGCGTGCGAACACACTCGTTCGAGATGATCGACGGATCACCATCAAACAACTCAGTGCTCAACTTGACATCTCTGTTGGTAGTGCTGTCACAATTGTTCACCAGTTGGGACATTCAAAGGTTTGTTCCCTCTGGGTCCCTCGTTGTCTAACCGAACACCATAAAGAGCAAAGGAGACCCATCTGTGCTTAATTGCTTGCTCGTCATGTGGCTGAGGGTGACAATTTCTTGTCAAAGATTGTTACAGGCGATGAAACATGGGTTCATCACTTCGAACCTGAAACAAAACGGCAATCAATGGAGTGGCGCCACACCCACTCCCCTACCAAGAAAAAGTTTAAAGCCATACCCTCAGCCGGTAAAGTCATGGTTACAGTCTTCTGGGACGCTCAGAGGGTTATTCTGTTCGATGTCCTTCCCCATGGTCAAACGATCAACTCTGAAGTGTATTGTGCTACTCTTCAGAAATTGAAGAAACGACTTCAGCGTGTTCGTAGGCACAAAAATCTGAACGAACTTCTCCTTCTTCATGACAACGCAAGACCTCACACAAGTCTTCGCACCCGAGAGGAGCTCACAAAACTTCAGTGGACTGTTCTTCCTCATGCACCTTACAGCCCCGATCTCGCACCGTCGGATTTCCATATGTTTGGCCCAATGAAGGACGCAATCCGTGGGAGGCACTAAGCGGATGATGAAGAAGTTATTGATGCAGTACGACGTTGGCTCCGACATCGACCAGTGGAATGGTACCGTGCAGGCATACAGGCCCTCTTTTCAAGGTGGCGTAAGGCCGTAGCATTGAATGGAGATTACGTTGAAAAATAGTGTTGTGTAGATAAAAGATTGGGGAATAACCTGGTGTATTTCAATGCTGAATAAAACAACCCCTGTTTCAGAAAAAAATGTGTTGCATTACTTATTGAACTGCCCTCGTATATGCTGTACATCTTCGGCGAAGATCGGATTTCGGAATTTAGTGAGCAGCCCCTTCCTTTTAGCGTGTCGTCTACCTGCAAGTGTGTCCCACTTCAAACTTTCAATGAGATTTTTAACGCTCTCGCGATGGCTAAATGTTCCAGTCACGAATCTTGCCGCTCTTCTTTGGACCTTCTGAATCTCTTGAATCAGACCCAACTGGTAAGGGTCCCATACAGACGAAAATACTCTAACACTGGACGAACTAACGTATTGTAAAAAAATTTCTTTTGTTGAAGGACTGCATCGCTTCAGGATTCTACCACGCAATCTAGAGTTCGGCTTGCCCGTTGCTTGTGTAATCTGATCTATCCATTTGAGATCATTTCGAATAGTCACACCTTGATACTTGACGGATATTACCGCTTCCAAAGACTGGGCATTTATTTTGTACTCGTACATTAATGTGGATTTTCGCTTTGTTACACGCAATAGTTTACACTTACTAATATTGAGAGATAACTGCCAGTCATTATACCACGCATTTATTTTCTGCAAATCCTCACTGATTTGTTCACAACTTTCGTGTGATACGACTTTTCTGTAGACTGCAGCATCATCGGCGAAGAATCTAATGCCGTTGTCAATACCAACAACCAGATCGTTCATGTAAATCGTAAAAAGCAGCGGACCTATTACGCTTCCCTGGGGCACACCTGAAGTTCCGCTTGTTTCTGTGGAAGTCACCCCATTCAGGACGACATACTTAGTGCTACCCCCTCCGAAGGCGGGGCGGGTCGCTAGTTGTCGGTGAAGAAATGTGGAAAATATGTGTTTAGGAGAGCGTCTAAGCGTGCCCTCTGGTTTTTTAATATACGTGCCAATCATTGTTTAGTGAATTGTAACGAATATTTATTAAAATATATTTTCAATCACTGGAATACACACACACACACACACACACACAAAGCCCTGGTGTACCCCGGACAGTTGTAAACCCTCCTCTTCATCTCCCCTCCGGGACGCCTCCAGACGCCATTAAAACTAGGACAAATCCGGGGAAACTCGGACACGTGGCCGCCCTACCCGGCCGTACCTTGAAGGTATCCAGGTGGGAAGCGGTATCCGTTTTCTTCATCATCTCTCATCACATGAAACTTGAAAACAGCTAGTTCGTTTACTAGTTGAGCTGAATCAGTGTTCTGCTACACTTAGCACGAAAATCTGCTGCACACTTGTCCATGGGACAGAGTTTTTCATTTATAGTGTTTCCATTGGTGGGATATATGTGAAATTTGTTTCAGTTTCAAAAAAAAAAAAAAAAAAAAAAAGGTTCAAATGGCTCTGCTGAGCACTATGTGACTTAACATCTGAGGTCATCAGTCCCCTAGAACTTGGAACTACTTAAACCTAACTAACCTAGGGATAGCACACACATCCATGCCCGAGGCAGGATTCAAACCTGCGACCGTAACGGTCGCGCGGTTCCAGACTGAAGCGCCTAGAAGCGCTTGGCCACACTGGCCGGCGTTTCAGTTTCACTTATTGCATCAAAAACGGTGAAGCACCCTTGCTCAAACAGTCTCGCTCTACGCCTCAGTCGCCAGAAATTGGAAGCCTTCGGTCTAATAACATGTTGACTTCAATATCAACTCGCTTACCTTTGAGATCGTACAACACCGTAGCAAAGTAGCAGAAAAAACTTAGTTGTTGAACATGAACGAGCTGCGTAGATGGTAGCTGTGTGAACCAAATGCACTCTTGTCGCATAAACGATGCCGGCGATAGACGGAGTAGTCGTTCCTTTATTACGTTACCTGGATGAAATAAATGTCGTGTCACAAGGGCCTACCATCGGGTAGACCGTTCGCCGGGTGCAAGTGTTTCGATTTGACGCCACTTCGGCGACTTGCCCGTCGATGGGGATGAAATGATCATGATTAGGACAACACAGCACCCAGTCCCTGAGCGGAGAAAATCTCAGACCCAGCCGGGAATCGAACCCGGGCCCTTATGATTGACAGTCTGTTGCGCTGACCACTCGGCTACTGGGGGCGTACAGCTGGATGAAATGACATTGTTTCAACAGCGTGTACTTAGCGTAGCAGGCTCAAGGAAAGGCTGCTTATCGTAGGCAGAAGACGGGAACACGAGGGATAGCAGAACTGACATACTTGTCCTTGTTGATTCTTAAATCGCCTTTCTTTCTCGTTTTTGTTTTTGGTGGGTTTTTGAGCCCCCCCTCCCCCTCTGTGCCTGCATCCTTGGCGGCGGCGATTTATCTCGCCACCTTTAGTGTACGAACCTGAACCCGTATACATTGTCCAGTCACATTAATATAACCGACTGTCAAAAGCCTAAATAACCGCCCATTGCAGCGCGGATCGCTACGAGACTTGCAGGAAGGGAGTCATTAAGGTTCTGGAAGGTACCGACAAGGATGTGGAGCCATACTTACTCCAGCGCTGTGGCCAGCTGCGCTTGATTTCTCGATTGAGGATCCATGGCGCTAACAGCCCAATCTAGGTGGCCCCATAGATTCCGGATTGGGTTTAAATCTGGTGTGTTTGGTGGCCATTGGAATACGGTAAAATGATCTTGGTACTCTTCGAACCACGCACATACACTGCGATCTGTGTAACACGTTGGTTCAAATGGCTCTAAGCAATATGGGACTAACCATCTGAGGTCATCAGTCTCCTAGTCTTAGAACTACGTAAACCTAACTAACTTAAGGACGTCACACACACCCATGCCCGAGGCAGGATTCGAACCTGCGACCGTAGCAGCAGCGCGGTTCCGGACTGAAGCGCCTAGAATTGCTCGGCCACAGCTGCCGGCTAACACGTTGGTTGTCCTCCTTGTAGATTCCATGGTGTCTAGGAAAAACAAATTGCATTTAGGGATGGATATGGTCCATAAGGATAGAGGCATAGCTGTGTTGATCCATTGTGCCTTGCAGGACGACTAGATCACCCAGAGAATTCCACGAATGACCATAACGCTCCTCGTCCGGCCTGGGCACTTCCGAAGATTGTTGCAGGACCATACACCCAAACGGCCATCTGTCCGATGGTGTACAGAAAGTGACTCATCTGAAAACCTGACGCCACTCAGTGGACGTCCAGTTGCAGTACTGCTGTGAAATTTCATCCTTCATCGCCAAGGATCAGCAGTCAGGACGGGTGCATGAACCAGGCGTCCACAGCGGAGGCCCGTATGCAGCAACATTCACTGAATGGTCGTTGAGGAGACTCTGTTGGTAGCCCCTTGGGTCATCTGGGCGGTCAGTTGCCCAGCAGTTGCACGTCTATCCGTGCCCGCACACATCTCAGCAACATTCGTTTATTCCTGTCACCTAGGCCTGTGATGCACCACTAATGGCCTCGGCGCCAGTTTTGATTAGCGCCTTTTTTGCCATGCACAGTATACTCTAACTACAGCGGCACGCAAACAGCTTACAGGCTTACCCGTTTCGGAAATGCTTCCATCCTTGGCCCTGAAACCAACGATCAAGTCCTTTTGGACGTCAGATAAATCGCCCCGTCTTCGCATTACGACAACGACTACACTATTTTCCCGCGTCCCCTCGACATGCTTCATATAACCTCCATAGCCAGTGCTGCCACCTAACGTTGCATGTTGACGTCGAAAACAGGCAGTGGTCACATTAATGTGACTGGACAGTGTAGCTTCGGTGCCAGCGCGACTGAATTTTAAATAGACCTTTGTAAGATCTCAGTTGGGTTGACTTATTGTTTTCTTCCCTTCAGCCGTATAACGGTTCTCAAAACTTCGTCCGTAGGTTCCTTACCTGACTTTCTGTATGTCTACCCCCACCTAGTAAAAAGCTAAACTCCGCCTGAACGGGCCATGAAGGCCCAACGGTACAGACACTGGATACGGATATGGAGGGGAATGTGGTCAGCACGCCGCTCTCCCAACCGAAAGGTCAGTTTATGAGACCGGGGCTGTTACTTCTCAGTCAGGTAGCTGCTCAGTGTGCCTCACAAGGGCTGAGTGCACCTCGCTTGCGAACAGCTCTCGGTGCTAGCCCAGCCAGACAGCGCTGAACTTCGGTGGTCTGATGGGACCCGGTGTTATCACTGCGGTAAGGCCCTTGACACCTGTCTAATAGGGCTGAGTGCACATCGCTTGCCAACAGCTCTCGGTGCTAGCCCAGCCAGACAGCGCTGAACTTTAGTGGTCTGACGGGAACCGGTGTTATCACTGCGGTAAGGCTCTTAACACCTGTCTAATAGGGCTGAGTGCACATCGCTTGCCAACAGCTCTCGGTGCTATCCCAGCCAGACAGCGCTGAACTTCGGTGGTCTGACGGTAACCGGTGTTATCACTGCGGTAAGGCCCTTCACACATGTCTAATAAGTCGATAACTTTTCGATGATAGCCTGCCAAATTCAAAACCACTGTAATGTGATCTTGTCAGTGCGCAAAGAAGATGTTTCAAAGGGCAAAGTTTGTGTCGCCCCGAAACCCTCTAGGATGACATTAGTGACCACCTTGACGTAAGTGGCACGCAGACCGCTGGGACCACGGGAAATGTCCAATTATCTTCACCGCAGCGTTCAGCTGGAGGGGACAGCAATCAGACGGTCGGCCAGTCAGCGCATGCGCATCACAGCTTCACGTCGCACCGCTGCAGCCAAGAGCGTCTCCATTGAGAGGGTAACGACTGCGATGCGATGCGATGCCACGTTCAGTACACGTCTGTTTAGGATTATTTATGTACGTCCATCGATACTTAAATATTTCCTTATTCATTTTCATCTAATCAGTAGTTATGAGCAGTGACGATGGCACAACGAATTCATACAGTGGTTCCCATTATTTCTGAGACCATAACCCATGAACTTATCGTGCAACATTAGGACACATTCTAACTTCAAACGTAACGAGGCATTTCAAACAGAATGACTTCCCTCATGTCATCCAGAACTGATTCCACAAACGTCGGTCAAGCGAAATCCAAGCCGCGCTTGCACGACGTCCTGGAAGGCATGGATCAGGTAGACGTAGCGTTTATGAAACCCCAAAAAGCATTTGACTCAAAATCAGATCAAAGCTTATTAACGAAAGTACAAAGATATTGAGTATCATGCAAAATTTGTGATTGGATCGACGGCCTAATGAAATTTTACAGTGAATAAGGCTATCGTTACTGAAGGAAAATAACTCCGGTTAGTTGGAGGAAAGTGTACAACAGGCTGTCTCTCTGTTATAAATTTAACCTAAATTTAGATGATAATTTTGAAATGGGTGGAACATAGTGCAATCACTTAGTGCAATCGCTCACGAACCGCACAGACAGGAAAAAGGGTATCAAGTAATATTTACTACAAAAATCACTGCTAAAAAGGGATGATTAAACGGTCGCCAGCCTGCTAGGGCAACGAATCTCCAGAATCTTGGCAAAGAAATTTAAGCAAGTAATCACTGGCGAGGAAACAAAAGGTAGTCACGCTTTTCCACAGCACAACAGTTCACGAGAAAATAAATGAATCAGAAAGCACTGAGTTTGCAGTTACTTATTCTGAAATACCAAACTTTGAAAGTAACGTTAAGTGAAATTACTGGTTAAATAAATGACGGGCTTAACTTTAACTTCGTTACTAAAAAAAACTTTCAGTAACGTCAATGTAACGGAATGCAAAATTTATAAAAATACAAGCAATTTACTTTTGGTTATTGAAAGATTGAACTAAATTTACTTTAAGCAAATGAGCAACTGATTATACTTTTAAAATAACAACAATAAAGTATATACCAAGCCAGCAGAAGTCACTCGCTAAGCTAAATACAGAATAAATGAAATTGCGCGCACCTAATTTGTGCTGTATCTTGAGTTATTCGTTTTGACAGTGAAATTTTACTTTACTTTAAGTAGTCTCTGTTATGCTATACAAGAATGAACAGTCACTGAGGCAGAAAATTTAGACTGAAACCAGTCAGTACCAAATACAACAAACTGGCAGTAAATATTTAATCAATTTTTATATTATTACGACACTCGATGATTACAGGGAAAGGAAAGGGACCCTGCTTGGTAATAATGTCTGAGTACAATGACAACACAGGTGTCCGACAAGTTTTAACTATTGCAAGTTTTTATTCAAGTTATTCATTCTCTGTGAAAGATATGCTGCTGGGTAAACCTCTACATTATTATGTTTGTCAGTTAACAGTCTTACGAAGCTGTAGCTGTGCGGACG
Organism: Schistocerca americana; assembly: GCF_021461395.2. NCBI lineage: Eukaryota > Metazoa > Arthropoda > Insecta > Orthoptera > Acrididae > Schistocerca > Schistocerca americana. The sequence goes on along the minus strand of NC_060126.1, from coordinate 266,965,679 downwards.
ACGAAGAATGTAGCCAACGACAATGCTGAACTGTAGTTGTTGTTGTTGCTGCTGCTCCTCGATGAGAAGAACCCCGAGTCATCTCCAGAGCCACGGATAATTATGGGATAGGCAATAGTTGGACTTGCAGCTTCCTCCGTCTGTCCATTCCTACCGTGTTCTCAGTACTTCCAGGTTAACGAATCAGGCGCGAGCATAGCTGCAACCCTCGTCTGCTGGAGCGCCCAGCAAACATAACCGCACTCTGTCGTAACTCAAGATGCTCTATTTCCTCTCTGCTCACAACGCGACAGACTCTCCACACGCAAAGCTAAACAACGGCACGGGTACTACCATTTCGTCGTTGCTATCGATACATTTCAATACAGTTCCCTTGGCTATTACCCAGCAATTTACAATATTTACATTATAATTACCATCAGTAGTATACAGTCAAAATGAAAAACACTAGTACTTCGATTACGCGTTAAATATAGTTTCTGTAATACATGCATGTATAGATGAGCAGATGATACTGTTTACTGGTCAAGTAAGAGCAAGAGAGTATGTTAGGGGTAAACGTCACCAAGTTGGCTTGAAGAACTTTGTGCTAGCTACCTACATCCAACGGTATACCACTTGACTTTTTGCTGTACCATGGGAAGGGTAAAGATATCAAGTCAGGAAAAATTCCAGTACCTGACAACGTTGATATTGGAGGGCATGTTGTTCTAAGGCTTTCAGCTTCCTTGCGACCTGAGTCACAAATATACATTGATAGATACTTCATATCTGTCCCCTTACTAGATAGTCCCCTAACTCACGGGCGTATTAGCCACTGGTACTATCATGGCTAATCGTCTTCCAAAAGCAGGAAATTTCAAGAGAGATTTAGATTTGAAAAGGGAGGGCAGAGGTTCTTTTCATAAGGTTGTAAGAAGTGATGAAAAAATAGCTGCAGTGAAATGGTTTGACAATAAACCTATTTACGTGCCATCGTCTGCTGTTGGTGTTCATCCCACTGTACAGATTCAACGTTGGTCAAAGAAAGATAAGGTTTATGTCCAAATTCCTTGGCCAAATGCAGTCACCAAATATAACAAATATGTGGGTGGTGTGGATCTCCTGGGTAGGGTAGTGGGAAAATACCCAACGAGAAGCAGAACTAACAAATCGACAGTACGCGTGATCCACCACTTCATAGATTTTGCTGTTGCAGCAGCTTGGCTAGATTATAGGCAAGCAACGCAAAGTAATAAATTTATGAGAAAATACATAATGCAATATTAAGCTTTCAAGCTTGATGTTGCACAAAATCTTATTTTCTATGGTGTGCCAGAAAATGAGCAATGATGACGATGAGGGTGATGATGATGAAGATCCGTCAGCAAACCGGGCAAGAGCACCAAAAGCTTTACCATCTTTGCCATTCAGGGTATCAAATGCTAAGCACATGCCTCAGATGATGAACAACATACAGAAAAATAGATCAAAATGCAGGTTAGAGGGTATTAGAGGTCTAACGTATGTACGATGTAGCACATGTCAAATGTTCCTGTGCTTTACATCTGAAAGAAATTGTTTTCCTCTTTTTCACAAGAAGTGAATTTGAACTTAGGTTACGTTTCTCACACAAAAACAGGTTTATTTTATATGTTAAGAATAATTTTGTTGTAACACTCATACGTATTACTTTGTATTAAGTTAGACCGCAGGTATCACATGTGATACCATCTGAAAAATATATGTAAAAATGAAAATAAACTTTTTCTCAGTATGTTTTTCTTATTTGTGTCCTTATCGATTGTGAATATCAGTTTCAATAAAATCAGACTTCGGAACAATCTTCAGGATTCTAGAGGATATGCGAATCTCATTGGTATCCTTTCACTCTGAATTTTAATCCCACTCTTGAACCTTCCTTTTATTTCCGTCATTGCTTGTCCGATGTATAGACTGAATAGTACGGGCGAAAGACTACAACCCTGTCTTACGGCTTTTACTTATTTTTCCTTCTCTTCCTTTTCCTACTATCGAATTCTAGTCTCCCATTACAATTAAATTTTCCTCTCCTTTAACTATCTGAATAATTTCTTAAATCTCATCGTACATTTTCTCAGTGTCCTCCCTATCTGCGTAGCTAGTTGGCACATAAAGTTGTACTACTGTGGTTGGTGTGAACTTCGTGTCTATCTTGGCTACAATGATGCGTTCACTATGCTGCTGATAGTAGCTAATCTGCGTTCCTGTTGTATTCATGAATGAAGCTACTCTTGCATTATCCCTGTTTGATTTTATACTTAAAATCCTGTATTCACCTGAGCAGAAGTCCTGTTTCTCCTGCCACCGAACTTCACTAACTACCACTATATCTAACTTCAACCTATCCATTTCCCTTTTTAAATTGTTTAATCTCCCTGTCCGATTAATGGATCTGACATTCCACGTTCCGATCCGTAGAACACAAGTTTTGTTTCTCCTGATGACGACGTCCTTCTGAGTAGTTTTCGTCCGGGGACTGTTTTACCTCCGGAATATTTTACCGACGAGGATGCTATCATCACTTAACCACACAATAGTGCTGCATATACTCGGGAAAAATTACAGCTGTAGTTTCCCCTTGCTTTCACCTGTTCGCAGTATCAGCATAGCACGGCCGTTTTGGTTGATGTTACAAAATCAGACCAGTCAACCATCCAGAACTGTTGCCCCTGCAACTATTGAAATGGCCGCTGCTGCCCCTCTTAAGGAACCACGCGTTTGTCTGGCATCTCAACAGATATGATTTCGCCCCCTCCACCTCCCCCCCCCTCCCCCGTCCCCGTTGTGATTGCACCTACGGTATGGATATCTGTATCATTGCAAGCAGATAGATAATGCTGTCTCAAACGGGTTCGCAGCACATCCCATGTCCTTCACAGTGATCACTCAACAGCTGGAGCTGTTCACACCCCTTACATTCGTCACCACGCTTGGTAAGAAATCCAATATATGAACAACAGAAATGCACTCTGTTGGCCGTTGTACTCGTCGCAGCGAATTACAACTTTAATCATGTACATACGCAAACCAGCCGATACCGTGTACGCGCACGAAGTTACGCTGACATCTGACCATGTCCTCTGTGTGCTTCACTTATTTTATCATGCAGTATAGTATTTAATTAATGTTAAAACGAAAAAAAACACAAATGATTTTGTTCGTGTTTTGTTAAACCACGACATCAGTTGATACTTATTTCTGACAATCTTTTTCATATTCCATTCGGCTCGGTCATTGTTCTCCACTAAGTCATGCTGCAGGTGCGTTCGGCTCCTCGCATTTCTTTTAATTGCTATCTTCCACGAAAATCCAGTTTCACATCTGTAAGTTGTGGTGAATGGTGTCAGTATTTTTGAGAATTTTTTCCTGTAATATTGGACGCTCGTCAGCAATCTTCCACCAAAGTATGGCTAGTTCTTTTGTAATTTTTTAATCTTTTCTATGTTTATTGTTTTTACTGAAACTACAGTAAAATGAACTGCTATTATTTATAACTCGCGTATCTGCGTTGGTGTTCTTAACAATGCAAGTGGTGTAATTAAGAAAACGCTATGTGATGAAACGAGTCACCAAGACAGTCTGAAGCTGTGTAACTGTATATTTAATTAACTCTGCCAAAGTGATTAGAAACCGTAACCGTACGTTAAATAAGCTGTTCTTTGAAATTCTGGTGCGCAGACTGTGAAGTGCAACATTGCAGGACGGCACAATACGTGGCTTGCAGACCAACACACAAAGTTAACACAATGAAAATGCTACATAAAATTACTAATTAAATTTTGAAGGAATAAATCACCAAGATGTTTCTCTAAGAGTGCCCTGTGAACTTTCTTTTGCAGTCTGACTGACAAAATTCTAGACACTGAATAACACACACGCGAATGGAACACTCCACTGTGACAAAACGAAACTGTCTGCATATGAAATCTTAACTGAATTTTATGTAAACTGATGCGGTAACGGATTTTTCAAAAATAAAGCTAAGTGTAAATGATTTCACTGTGTTCTGTCTGTAACATAAAAGCGGCCCTAACAAATTTTTGTATGGCGTACCTATGACAACGGAAACTTTGCGCTGCTCGAAGTGATGAATATGCTGGTAAATATGCTACGCAGCAGCGAGTAAGCTAAATAAAGGAAAAGCCTTGCGTAAGCGCAGCGCAAGGATTTGCAACCCTTTTGTGTTCCACAGAGTGCAACACGGCGACAAACATATTAAGAAAATATGAAATTCTTTCGCGGAGGGGACGCTCGCGGAATTTGAACTTGCTAAATGGCTGAAAGTAAATGATCTTTAGATAACTATATTGCAAAAACTGAAACTCACTGAAAATTAAAATCACCATTGCAAAATTGCGTTTTGTAAAATATATTTCTCTGTCATGAAATCTGTAACTAAACATGGTAAAGGAGAGGTAAAATCTGTAACCTCTGAGTACAAGCAACGTTTACAGAAAACTTTACTTATTCTCGTCTGAGCAATGAAACCTACTAACTCAAACCATTTAACAGGAATTCCACTAAAACCTTCCCTTTTTTCAAACACATCACAATTACGCGCAAGCAAGTAGGGTAGCAACATCATTACCTCGTAATCTTCAGTCATCCAATTTATCACTACCAAGTCATGATTTACAGTTTATCTTTCTCTGTATCTTTATCTCAGTGCTCTGCAAGCTATTTCCAGTCACTCAGAAGCATGGCCAACACCCGACTGTCTCACTAGCTTAGCTTAGAATGCTTACTGTAACGACAATACTACTAGCAACCAAAGATGATAGTTGTGCTCAGTACCTCTGTGGCGTGACATATCGAGTATTGAAAACTACTATTTGAAAAATATCCAGCTTACACATATGAAATGTGACACATCGCATGAAAACAGAGCTTACCCTACTTTTCTTGAATACCAAAAATAAGCTAGAAACCTTACACTTTGCCTATGGTGGTTAAGCAGTGTTCAAGAAATTGTAGTTTACCTGTCCGCAAATATCCCTTTCATTCACTGTAGAAGATTTTAAAACCAGTGCTTTTACCTGTCGATACGCCAAATCAGGAAAAGAATTGCTGTTAAAATTAATTACTGGTGCTTACTTCATCTGTGATTAAGCATTGCCTGTGTTGCACATCGTTGTCAGTTCTGTGGGTATCGAAACGTCGTAAGCTTCAGCCGTGCATCGGCAAAACTCCAGTTTGCGAAGAAAAACCAGCTTTGTACCTTTAAAATAATCACCGTATCTATTTGCCTGTGTATCTGCTCAAGTGCATTTATTTCACTAAAGAAATAGACGATACACTAGTTTGTAAATGAATACATCGTTTGTTATTTCGGCTCCGTCGGCGAGTGAATAGCTGACTGGCGGAACATTGAAAGACACACGAGACATTAACTCTGTCGAACCACTCGGCGGGCAGTGCGGAATGCCCCAGTGCTGAAGTCACCACCACTGTAGTCAGTCTGAATACTGAACAGCGTGCAGGTGAGCCTCTACTCTGGCCACCCAGCGGCGTCACAACGTAAACTTACGCCCTGCAACGAACTTGTGACGTCACACTAGCCAGCTTGTCCGCCACACTTCGCGAACGCTCGGCTCCATGCAGGGCCCACGGGAAATCAATACTTTATTGAAAAGGCACCCAGTACAGGTCTTAAGTTTGTTGTGTGGTCTCGAGAACTGTCAGGCATTTAAACACGCAGTCAAGAATTATTAAACTCGTCTGAAATAGTTACTCGCTCGCTGCGGGAGGCGGCTGCTGGCACTGGTAAGACCTGCAGTGTCACGTGCTTTGACGTAAGCGCCACGATTTGTCTTCCTCGTGGGCCTCGGTAAACTTACAGGCTGCTTCACAATCTATGCCGACTTTCCCGCAGTGTGCATTTTGAATCGGCGGCGACGCAGTGCGCCGACATTCTCGGGGAGAGTTTATTTCCGCCGGCCGGTGTGGCCATGCGGTTCTAAGCGCTTCAGTTTGGAACCGCGTGACCGCTACGGTCGCAGGTTCGAATCCTGCCTCGGGCATGGATGTGTGTGATGTCCTTAGGTTAGTTAGGTTTAAGTAGTTCTAAGTTCTAGGGGACTGATGACCTTAGATGTTAAGTCCCATAGTGCTCAGAGCCATTTGAACCATTTGAACCAGTTTATTTCCCAATAAATGCGTTAACACTACGCGGAATACATAATTTTCAACTAATACAGTTAGCGCAAGAAAAACATACGGGTACGCGAAAGTCCTGTTCCTGCACAGTAAGTGTTGCTTTCTTTTCAGTTCGCACAGTATAACTGTGCTTAGCTTCCACAGCATCGCATCACGCGTTAATAGTAGTATTTGAAAATAGTAGATATAGGTTGATTAGGCCCTACGTACTAAATAAATACACAGCCTGGCACAAAAATGAAGCACCTGGGAGACATGGCAGGATGTCAATATAACTTCCTACAGGCACACACTACCGTTAGAAATGTACGAGGGCTGCCGAGAAAGATATGCACTGCATTTTTTTCTTCAACATTTCTTTATTCAACATAATGAGAATTACAGACACGAAAGAATGGTGTTTTACCTACACATCCAATTTTCGCACGTAATCTCCATCCCGTTCTATGGCCTTCCTCTAGCGCGAAACAAGGTCTTGTATGCCCTGTCGGTATCAGTCCCTGTCCTGGTGGCGGAGCCAGTGCTTCACTGTGTGAATCATCCCCTCATCGTCCTCAAAATGTCTTCCACCAATGCTATCCTTTAATAGTGAATGACAACATCAGCTAGCTGCAGTATGTCAGGTGTGACGGTCTTGGATGGTCTCCCCGTCCGCTGCAAATCGTGGAGCACCGCCGAAGCGCCTTCTGACGACCTCACCCTCCGTGCCCAGCGACTAACTGTACGTCTGTCGACAGCAGATGCTCCGTAGACTTTGCACTAGTGTTTGTGAATATTCCCCACAGTTTCTTTCTCTGCAGTGAGAAATTCAGTGACGGCACGTTGCTTCTAACGTACATCACCTCGAGACGCCATTTTGAAACTGTCCTGCAGCTACGCTGTCTGACGAAAGCGTCGGAAACTTAGCGCGCTCACTCAGGAGACTTCAAATAATATATACATAACACTTCGCATTCATAGCAAGTTTTTGAAGGTATATGAAGCTGACCAATGGGGAGCCGAGGCCCACGTGAAAGACAGACCGGGGCGCATGTGTAACGAAGGTAGGCCTGAACTCGGTCGCAAGCTCAGCTCAGCAGACAAAATACGTTTCTGATTAACAGTACTACATCAAAGTTTAAGATCAATACTTGATATAAATGCTAGATCGGCTTATTTATAGCATTTAATCTCTGCCGGCCGCGGTGGTCTCGCGGTTAAGGCGCTCAGTCCGGAACCGCGCGACTGCTACGGTCGCAGGTTCGAATGCTGCCTCGGGCATGGATGTGTGTGATGTCCTTAGGTTAGTTAGGTTTAAGTAGTTCTGAGTTCTAGGGGACTGATGACCACAGAAGTTAAGTCCCATAGTGCTCAGAGCCATATGAACCATTTTGATTTAATCTCTTCTGCTTAACAGTCCTCATTTCGTACAAGAAGTGGTGTCTTACGCAACTGATAATCATTTTGGCATGATTTTAATTTTATTGTACCCCAGTACAGCCGCAAAAAATTACAAGTAGACCCATGGACTTCCGATCATTGTAGGACTAACAACAGCAAGACTCCTTAGTAGCGGATTTCAGTAGAAGACGCAATTCTCGTTTGTACGTACACACCTAGTTACGAGTTAACAGGTGTAGAAACACGGTTTGTCTGCTGAGTTGAGCGAGCGAACGAGCGAGAGCAAGCCTACCTTCATGACATACACACCACGGCCTGGGGAGCTCACGCAAGAGAGTTGAGTCGAAGCGTACCCCGTTTTAAGCGACACGAAGCACTACTATTTCCTTTTCGTCCTTTATTCGGACGACTTGGCGTTTCCTGAATTTCAGCATTTGTCGGAGCTGCGTTATGGACGCTATGTTGTGAGTAGAGGTTACGTTGTGATGACCGCACTGATGCTACAAACTACGAGGATTACACTGAGATCCCTGCACGCTCTTGCAGCACTTTCAGGTCTATAGATTTACTTTCAGTCGGGTCCAGAATTAATTTCCGTTGTCCAAAGAGACTTATCGCGTTTCATTCTTGCGGCACAGCGTCGGTTGTTCAGTTGTCCAACTGTGTGGTTAAACGTACCGATTTCGTTATATTCCCACTTATTTAACTTTACTCAAAATATTCCACTGTGTATAGAATTTTATTTTACTCTGATTTCCATATATCCTGGATTTTTATACGGCATGGTTAATCACAGGACAAGAGTAAATTTACTGTTTTGTCATTTCTCATTGATTTGTTTATTAATAAGTAGGAACTTCACTAACGCATCTTTATTTACCTTCACCAGTGATTTATAAAGGAAGTACGTGTTTTCAACTGCGCACACGTCCATGTATATTCATACTCGAGACTGTAACTGATTCGAATACGAACATTGTAATGAATTCTGCGTTCAGCGAAATTATTAGTCAAAACGAAAACGACTGCCACCAGCAGAAGTAGTTTGAAATGATGCTGATGTAGATTACATTCGATTAAACAGTTATATTTCATGTTCTTTGTGGATAAACGCTAGGATTGCAGTGTATGATTGCACATGATCGTAGCATGTGATCTGCCTATAAGGGAGGTGACACATTTCTCAACCATACTAGGAAAGTACCCTGTAGAATTATGACCTAAGATACATTTGAATATTCATTCACTCACCAGTTTCCTTTCTGTTGTGAGTGAAAGCATCTCCTAGTTTCGAATATATCAACTAAACCGTAGTCAGATGACGTAATTATTGTTGGGTCAAAATTTTGTGTAAAACGAGGCACATTTTCGGGGTAGTTTACTGTAGTCACATATTTCCTGTACATAGTTCAGTCCAAAGAGAAGGCACTTTCAAGTTTATCCTTTTAAAATTTTAATTCTGTCTTAGAATATTTCAGCTCTTCATTTGGCAATGCGAAAAACATCTACAGAAAAAATTATTCATCTAGTTATTTTCATTGTATATAGTCATTTGAACAACGTTATATAATTTTTCCTCATGTCATTTGTATTTTTCGAAAATATGAGTCGTTGCTTGTAACCAGCATTGCCAATTTGAGGTAAATGTTCTAGCCACACAGCCTCAGGAATACAAAGTAGTATTCCAGTCCTCTTTCTCACCGTAATACATAAATATTTATTAATTTATTGCTGAAAGCTTTAAATTAATTTCGCTTAGGAACAACTGAAAATATATTATATTTGTCACATGTGACTGTAGAATACCCGATGGACAAAATTGGCACCGTCGTTTAGCTTCATTTTCAGTTCAGTGGTTCACTCTATCGTATCTAATGATCTTGGCAGCTTAAGAATCTCCTGTTTTTTTCTTCTCAACAGTTTGACTTGGGTTCTTGTATGGTCTACCAACCTTCCTTTTCCCCCTGCAATCAAGCAGTTTGTCTCCCTCAGTACTGTGTCCATTATTGCAGAGTCGAGGAGCTAGTTCGAGGATTAAACCGGTGAATCGCTAACGCAATCTAATATAAAAGGAGAAGAATCTGTTGCTGTGTCTCAAGAAATGTCTTCTTTTATTTCCTTGTATAGTATGGATGAAATTTTTTCCCCTGGTTCTTAGTTTTGTCGATATACTAGGAAAAGTATCCAACACTGGACGGTTAGTCTCTTCAGAACGAAAAATGTCGCCTTTTGATACTATGTCTAATCCTTCTATTACCATATATGATTTCGTAGAGGGGTACGCTATCTTTAGTTTGGATCATAATCACTGTCATCTGCTAGGATTACAGTCTCCTTCTGGATCGCCAATGGACAGATTTGATGTCTGTGGAAACGTTACTGCATACTGCCATTTCGTTATGCCATAAGAGGACTGTGCATCCATTTCCTCCTGCAGAACTCACCTTAGACTGGCAGTGGTGCCTAAGGGCAACATGCCGAAATTTAATATACTCCAAACTGTACAGCCGTAAGGTATTCAGTATTAAAATGCACCTTTAGAACTTCTGCTACTAAATAAACGTACACATTGGTGTGTATCGGAAAATACAGAGTAAAATAAAATATTTTTACTTAACATTTAGTTTTGATTGTTCAGACATCCATATAAGGATTGTAACTTGGATGCCTGTCTCTAACAATTTTAATGCGTTTTTCTTAGATTGCTTTCTTGTCCATTTTCTATAAATTCTACAATTGATGTTCAGCTAATTGCCTAATGAGCTAGAGACGAGGTAGTTTCAAAATAGCTTAGTACTGGATGACAATGCAATATCAACTCCCTTTCGTCTCTAGTTTGTAGGTGAAGGTACTTTGTATTTCTGTCTGTCTGTTCGGTACAAAGTTTGCAATTGATTTCAAACTAACTTCCCAATAAAATGTATCATTACAGCTGTGGTTGCTCCTCATTCTGATTTCGGAGAGTAGAGTATTCTTCAGCTACCAGTTGACCATCACCCCTCTGGAACGAGGGAATAAAAAAAAACATTAAAGAGAAAAGGGATCATGGGGGAATTTGAGGCCCTGGGCTGTCTCGGTACTTAGCTCATCGGCCAGCTTTGCCAGGGAGCGAGGCCCAGGTGCGTCCAGCGTAGTGTGACCCCACGACGTCAGACGTGACCGGCGCGGCCCGGCAGAGGTCGCGGCGCGCAGCTGGGGTCGCGGGGCGCCACTGCCGGCTGGCGGCCGCTCGCGACCCGGACCGGACCAATGGCGCGGCGAGTGTGCGCGCCACGCCGCAGCGCACGCCGCCAGCGCCAGTGCGCCCCTGACCGGCCGGCCGCGACATGCTCTCCGCCGTGTGGCTGGTTGCCGCCCTGCTGGGCGCGCGCTGCGAAGCCTCCCCCATGCAGCACGGCGCCTCCGACGCCGACGTCAGGCGCAGCGGCGGGGGATACGTCGCGGGTGAGTGCCAAGTGCCTAATGCTGCTAGCGCGCTGTGGCTTAGAGAACGGTGCGTCGGACTCTGCGCTCGGAGTGAACAACGAACTGTGTGTGACATATTATGTTAAATACATGATTTAGAACAAATCCTTTGAAAATTTAGAGTGGAATTGGCTGTTTGAAGTTTATAAAATGTGTCGTTACCGTGATCTTCACTGCTCAGACTGATACAGCTCTCCACGCTACTGTATCCTATTTTCAGATCCTCATCTCTGCGTAATTCCTGTAACCTACAACCATTTTAACTGCCTTACTACAATTTTTACCTCTAGAAATTACCTTTGCTACGAAATTGGGAGTTTGTTGATGCCTCAGAGTGTTTCCTGCCAACCGATCCCCTCCTTTATTCGAGTTCTGCCATAAATTTCTGATCTCCCTAATTCTGTTCAGTGCCTCCACATTATTTACTCGATCTACCCACCTAATCTTCAGCTTTCTTCTTTAGCATTAATCTGACGCGTCCTGCCAACCGATTCCCTCTTTTATTCGAGTTCTGACATAAATTTCTGATCTCCCTAATTCTGTTCAGTACTTTCACATTACTCACTCGATTATACCCACCCAATCTTCAGCTTTCTTCTATAGCAAAAAATTCTCTCTTTGTCTGAATTATTTACTGTCCACGTTTCAATCCTGTACAAGGCTACACTACAGACAAATACTTTCAGAAAAAACTTCCTAACATGTAGCATGTAAAATTGAATGTGAATCTTTTCTTCAGAAATCCATTTCTTGTTATTGCCAGTCAGTATTGAGTACCTTTAATTCCACTACATACCATTAACCTCGTTTTATTCTTGATGATATTCATATTACTACCTCTTCACAACACACTATCCATTCTGTTCAAATAGTCTTTCAAGTCTTTTGCCGTCTCTGACGGATTTACATTGTCATCGACAGCCCTTAAAATTTTTGTTTTAGCCTCGTGAACTTTAATTCCATTTTCAAATATCTTCTCATTTTGTTTCACAGCTTGCTCAACGAATAGACTGAATAGCGTTCAGGTTAGGCTTTCTCATTTCGTTCTCAACCACTGCTTCACTTTCACCTCGTTTCACTTTTATGGCCGCAATCTAGTTTCCGTACAAGTTGTGGATAACTTTTCGCTCCTTGTATTTTATATTTCCTACCTTCAGAATTGCAAAGAGTGTATTACACTCGACACTATGAATACCTTCGCCCAAATCTACAAACGCTGTAAATGTAGGTTTGCGTTTCTTCAAGATTTCTTATGGTTCTTAAATTATCCGAAATAAGATACAGTGTGCGGAAGTTTATTAACAACGTGCACAGAAAATAATTGATTTGAATTGAAGGTGAGGTAGATAATTACCTACGACTCGTATAGTCACTTGCCGTTATTTCAGAAGATTTCAAAAAAGGCGAACTCACATTTATAGCATTTGTATATTTAACATTTGTAGGCTTAAGGACAGATTTTGAGAATGTTGCCTGGAATATACACCTTATATTTTTGAACTAAATAGGCATAAAAATAAAGAGAGTGGACAGTTTTCCTCAAACTGCACAGAAACTAGACTGGAATTACAAGAGTCGGAGGACGTGATGTGGAGGCAGTAGCTGAGAAGTGACTGGGACAGGGCTATAGCCTACCCGACGCGTATTAAATCTGTATGTTAAGCAAACAGTAAAAAAGAGATAGCACGTAGAAGTTGCGACAGAGATAAACGTTCGAGGAGACGATACGAAAAATTTAAGGCTTATCAATGATATTGTAATTCCGTTACAGACAGGATAGCACAATGTATATCATTTGAACGGGACGGATAGTACGTTGAAAACAGGTTATAAGATGAATGTCAACAAGATAAAACAAGAATAACGAAGTGTAGTTGAATTTAGTCAGCAGATGCAAAGAGAATTGCTTTACGAAACGGGATATGGAACGTATAAGACAAATTTTGCTACTGTGACAGCACAATAACTGATGATGACAGAAATGAATAGGGTATACATGCACACGAACGAAAAACTTTTCTGAAACAGAGAAATATGTTACTATCGAATATACATTTAAGTGTTAAGAAGACTTTTATGGAAGTACATGTTTGATGTGTAGCCTTAAGTGGAAACGAAAAACGGTCGATCAACAATACAGTCGAGAACTGGATAGAAATTTAGGAACTATAATGCTCCAAATAATGCCGAAGATTTAATGTATAGATTGTATAACAGTTATAGAGATTTGGCATTGAGCTGAGAAGAAAAGAGCTTTATTACTACTTGACTTAATGAAGTGATAATAGGACACACGCTGAGTCATCAAGGAAAATTAATTGGGATGTGAAGGGAAATATAAGGAGCCAAAATTTTTCAGGGGTCAAGACTTGGATATAGCAAACGGGATCAAGTTAATTTAAGGTACGATAATATTGTAGGTATGAAAATACTTACACTGGGTTGCCTGTCGTAAAGAGCTGCATCAAACTAGTTTTCGAATTGATAATTGCAACAACAACGTCCAACTTCATGCAGCTGTTCTGGTAAAAGATATCTTGACCGTTGTAAAGGAAGTAGTTAACCTCATACATTTCGTCGACGATCAAAAATACTCAGACAAGTGACAGACAGCCGGGCTAATATTTTCTTGTATTAACGATGCTCGTTGCTTATTTAATTATCTGAACATTGCAAGACATATCGTTAATTGAAATGATATCATGCTCTTCCCCTAATGATTTAGATAGATGTAGCGTGCATAGTGTTATGACGATTCGTAAAGTTTGCAATGAAAATTTTCGCAAAAATAAGCCTCTAAAATGTAACATTTTTAAATTCGGTGACTAATAATGTTACTATGGTGCATATTCCGTATCGCTATTCGATGTCTGTTTCGAAAAATAAGCGAAAGTATGTGTGTGGATGAGTTTGTCAGAGAGAGAGGAGAGAGAGAGAGAGAGAGAGAGAGAGAGAGAGAGAGAGAGAGAGAACGTTGGTTAAAATGATGTTGGCCCAGTAGCTCAACACATAAAAAGTATCGCTCACTGGTATTACAGGAAAATACTCATTCTCTTGAGTACTGCAACCAGCGGAACACATTGTTTTGATGATTAGAATCTTTTATGAAACATTGGGGTTACCCCAGTCAATATCATGGGTATCAGAAATGTCATAAACGTCTTTTTTTCCGACAGACCAATAAATGGTAACTTTCTGCGACCGGTAAAAATAAGTGTAGCTCAAAAATTGTTAGGAACTTCTCGTACCATCATAACGTTGTATTTCTTTTGTAGGTAGAAGGTAGCAGCGAACTAAAAATTTAAAAGTCAGCAAGCTTAAGCATTCGGAGTCCAATTCAATAAAAATTATTCTGGATGCATGCAGAGGTGTATTATGAGTCACATCATTCGAGACATTTACGTACTTATCTCATATGTTAACTCACAGAGATTGCATAGTAAAAAGACAAGCTTGTTTCGCCGTAATGCAATAATCTGAATATTGTTTTCAGAGTTCAGTAGCGAAGAGTGGATTACAGACTCGTATTCTCGCCTTCTGCATGCGAAGCTCCGGTCATGACAAGTTAGGTGCTGGAATCTGGCGCTTAACCTTGGGAGATAAACTACGTATATTAGGAGTTCGAAAAGACTGGGTAATTGATACTCTAACGTTAAAAATTTAAAGGTCGTAAACTTGATTGGAATCCATTATGTGCTGTTACGGTCACTGCACATACAACTGATACTTCAACCATTCCAAGGAACCTTAAGCATATGTGAAATAAATAACAGAAAAGAGAGGTTTACTCTTTTTATGACTGTATTGACTGGCATGTGTAAATATTTTGAATATCTCATTCCCTTAAACTGGAGGAAGATTGGGCGTTTTTAAAGTTTAATTAACGATATATTGATAAAAATTGACGAGTTTCAGTAATATTTCAGCTGGCATTTCGTCTGACATTTGACTGTTATATTACAGAGTTTGAAAGGTATCATTAAATTGAAATTGTAAGGGGCACCAAGTAAAAAAGTTATTCAAGTGGACGTCATTACACGACCGTGCGGAAAGAAAATTTCTCTAGTGGCGTAAATTTGCGCATTATTACTAAAATGAGAAAAGTGTACCTGCCACTCATTTCTTCCTCTTGCTTTAACATTGAGCGCACATTTACAATTTTTTTTTTGTTTCTCAGCATATAATAATTACTGCTGACACAAAATTTGAGATAATGAACAATTATGAGGCTTGTGAAGAACTAAAATATTCGAAAATACTCCAATCAGATGAAATTCTATTTAGCAGAGATCACAGATGATGTGTCCAGAATCTTCATAACACAGAAAGGATTCGCGCCACCACTCATTTTGCTTCAGACGTTGAATCCAGTCGTCTGTTGGTGGATCACTGTGCTTAACATTACAGGCTCGAGTGAGAAGCGTGTGTAGATATTCTGTCGATGTATTTGTATTTTGCTTTGCTTTATCCTTGTTTGCTCCATTAGAATCAAACTGTTTCCTCTATGGTTTCTTTTTTTCTTTCTTTCCCTCTTTCTTGTTAGTTTCGATTTCATTTGCTTTTCGAATGGGGTTCCAGATGCTTCTTCTGTATGTTGTCTCTATTTTGGGAAGCTTATGTTCTTGGCAAAGGAAACATATCTTTTGGGGAAATGGAGGTAATTGGTTCTCGCTACGGGTCATCTGCGGATGTCTGTGAAATCTGTCTCTAGAGAGTTCCAGTTTAAGCTGTGGCTGCATAATTAACCCTAACAACATGAATGCGGGAGGGTAGGAGGTGGGGCGGGGAGGGGGTGCTTTATGACCACCTTTTGTAAATATTGTAATCTAGTCGTGTCCTTTGCATCTTAATGTTTTGAATAAAATATTTACTTTTAATAAGTTGTTCTACCAAATTCCATAATTGTTTTAATTTTTTACAAACTTAATCCAAAAAGGTTAGTGATTCTGGTAAATGCGACTTAACACAACTAACGCCACGTTCATCAGTTTCAGGTTCTGGACCCTACTACACATCGTTATCTGATAAAAAAGTTTTGCTAATGAAAGTCAACAATATTAACGAAATCTGTAAATTTTTAAATTTTTTGGTGGTGATCATGAAGTTCCGGCCGTTGGTAGTGTACGGTATTGAAAACGCGGTGGTATTGCTGACACAGTGCTTTTCCAGATTCTGGGCTGTACTTACAAATCAGTGAATATCTACGTAGTATGTTGTCAATAAAAGTAAAAGAACAATTTACGAAATCTGTATTTATTTTAAACGTTTTCTGGTGATCGTAAAGTATATCCCCATTGAAAGTACACCTTATTGAATATGGGTTGATGTCGTTAGCGTTAAAAATGTCACTCTGGTCTAATAGTGGAAGATAGGAATTTTAGATGAATATGCGACCTTATGTTGGATTGACGTCACATATCTTGAACAGATTTGTTGCCTTAGTCATGGAGGCCGTACTTTTGCGAGCAGTTCCAAATAACACAGCAATAAATACTGGTCGCATTCTTGAGGATAAGAGTCTTCGAGTCTTGTAAAGGTAGCGATCCAGTGGCTACATTTTGTGGCTGCTGCCTGAAGGAGTGATAAACACGTGAATGCTATGATACCTGCAACAGAAGTCAGCATTTAGACTTAGATGCGACGAGTCACTCCAGCTGCACGGCGTCGACTTGTCACGTACTACGATACTGAAATTATGTTTCTATAATTATGGAGACGCCGTATAGAAATATTGACTTGTTAATATATCACAACAAATGGCACTAAGGCATAGTACACGGTGGTTATTGTTGTGGTCTTCATTCCTGAGACTGGTTTGATGCAGCTCTCCATGCTACCCTATCCTGTGCAAGCCTCTTCATCTCCCAGTACGTACTGAAACCTACATTCTTCTGAATCTGCTTAGTGTATTCATCTCTTGGTCTCCCTCTACGATTTTTACCCTCCACGCTGCCCTCCAATACTAAATTGGTGATCCCTTGATGTACACGATGGTATAAAGCTAAAAACTTCTGACACTGTGAACGTGGATGCGTGCTGTAGTGTTATGAACACAGAATAAAGTTTCAACTGGCAAGATCGCTAAATTCATTTATTCATACAGATAATCCAGAGGCAGGATCGTAGATTTGTTACCAGTAGGTTCAATCAATATGCACGCATCGCGGAGATGTTTCGGGAATCCTTGGAGAGAACACGACGTTCTTTTCAAGGAACACCTTCGAGAAAATTTAGACAACCGGCGTTTGAAGCTGACTGGAGAGCAATTCTACTGCTGTCAACGTACATTTGACGTAAAGACCACGAAAACAAGAGAAGTTAGGGATCGTACGGAGGAATATAGATAGTCGTTTTTCCGTCGCACTGTTTGCGAGTGGAACAGGGAAAGAAAATGACTTGTAGTGGTATGGAGTATTCACCGAAACGCATCGTTCGATGGCTTACGGAGTATGTATGTACACTCCTGGAAATGGAAAAAAGAACACATTGACACCGGTGTGTCAGACCCACCATACTTGCTCCGGACACTGCGAGAGGGCTGTACAAGCAATGATCACACGCACGGCACAGCGGACACACCAGGAACCGCGGTGTTGGCCGTCGAATGGCGCTAGCTGCGCAGCATTTGTGCATCGCCGCCGTCAGTGTCAGCCAGTTTGCCGTGGCATACGGAGCTCCATCGCAGTCTTTAACACTGGTAGCATGCCGCGACAGCGTGGACGTGAACCGTATGTGCAGTTGACGGACTTTGAGCGATGGCGTATAGTGGGCACGCGGGAGGCCGGGTGGACGTACCGCCGAATTGCTCAACACGTGGGGCGTGAGGTCACCACAGTACATCGATGTTGTCGGCAGTGGTCGGCGGAAGGTGCACGTGCCCGTCGACCTGGGACCGGACCGCAGCGACGCACGGATGCACGCCAAGACCGTAGGATCCTATGCAGTGCCGTAGGGGACCGCACCGCCACTTCCCAGCAAATTAGGGACACTGTTGCTCCTGGGGTATCGGCGAGGACCATTCGCAACCGTCTCCATGAAGCTGGGCTACGGTCCCGCACACCGTTAGGCCATCTTCCGCTCACGCCCCAACATCGTGCAGCCCGCCTCCAGTGGTGTCGCGACAGGCGTGAATGGAGGGACGAATGGAGACGTGTCGTCTTCAGCGATGAGAGTCGCTTCTGCCTTGGTGCCAATGATGGTCGTATGCGTGTTTGGCGCCGTGCAGGTGAGCGCCACAATCAGGACTGCATACGACCGAGGCACACAGGGCCAACACCCGGCATCATGGTGTGGGGAGCGATCTACTACACTGGCCGTACACCACTGGTGATCGTCGAGGGGACACTGAATAGTGTACGGTACATCCAAACCGTCATCGAACCCATCGTTCTACCATTCCTAGACCGGCAAGGGAACTTGCTGTTCCAACAGGACAATGCACGTCCGCATGTATCCCGTGCCACCCAACGTGCTCTAGAAGGTGTAAGTCAACTACCCTGGCCAGCAAGATCTCCGGATCTGTCCCCCATTGAGCATGTTTGGGACTGGATGAAGCGTCGTCTCACGCGGTCTGCACGTCCAGCACGAACGCTGGTCCAACTGAGGCGCCAGGTGGAAATGACATGGCAAGCCGTTCCACAGGACTACATCCAGCATCTCTACGATCGTCTCCATGGGAGAATAGCAGCCTGCATTGCTGCGAATGGTGGATATACAGTGTACTAGTGCCGACATTGTGCATGCTCTGTTGCATGTGTCTATGTGCCTGTGGTTCTGTCAGTGTGATCATGTGATGTATCTGACCCCAGGAATGTGTCAATAAAGTTTCCCCTTCCTGGGACAATGAATTCACGGTGTTCTTATTTCAATTTCCAGGAGTGTAGTTGTAAACGTAGGTATTGCCACGTCCCGTCTTCAACAAATAATGTCTTTGCACTAAGTCATGCAGCTTTCTCTCTAACGTTAACAAAATATTAACAAACGAAAATTGTCTTTCATACTATATATTATACTATTTGTTTTGTATCTCGCCTGGAAGGCGGCGCGTTGGTCTGCTCCTTATAACGGATCTTTTACGTTGGGATAAATTTATTTTATTTTTTGTTAGATGTTTTCGTTAAATAGCTGAATAAATTGTAATTAGGAATAATTTAATTAAGCAGAGTACAGGAGATAAAGTCAAAGAGATGTTCATTGGGCTGGCTTTGTCGTAAGGTAACGTCATTGCGTTGTTCGGTTGTTAAAACAAGTCGTTTGTGTTTCGTTCTGCTGTTCGGTCGTGCGCGTATCTGAAAGGAATTAATTCGGGGACTAGAATAAACTTTCACATAATAGTTACAATTCGATGTTCCGACAAAAGGGGTTAACGTCAGTGTTAATTTGAATTGTGGGCGACAGGATTAGTTTTGACAGATACGTGAAAACGGACGTAACGAAAGTTGTTCGCATATCATACTTGAACGTGACTTTTTATTTAATTAACGATTGCGGGCTCATTAAAAGCTATTATCTCATGATTAGGATCAATCCCTCTTTCCTCCTAGATAGTGATCATTCATTAACATTTACGTCATAAGAAAACGGATTATTAGTAAAAGTGATGTTAAATGACAATTACGTGTTATTCCGTTAGTGTGGAGCCGACGTAATATCTCTGAAATGACATTGATATATAATTTGTGTTAAATACTGAACTGAGATAGGAAGTAAATTGAAATAAGTGAACATTTGATACTGAGACTATAGAAGCAGAAGCGCTTAAGGTTTCTCTTCTCTAAAATGGCAAAATACGTACGAACTTTAACTCAATAGTCGACATTATGTATTGCAAAGACATTAGCATTTCATACTTAATTTGACGCCGCGCTGTTAAACAAAGGAACGTTGAGTCTCTGTACGAGTAATAAAATTAAATCTAAAAACATAATCAATAACGGCGAACTCCGCTTTAACAAACAGTATTGCGTGTCGTCATCGGGCAATAACTGCTCAACCCTGGAGACTTGTGTGGTGAAATTAGAAGTCGGGAATATAAAACAAACTTAAAAATCCATTCAAGCTACAGTGGAGTCGGCACAACACGACGTGGGCAGTTATATCCTGAAAACTGAAGGGTAGGCCGAATGTAGGAAGCTAGGAGGATCAGGTGAGGTAGAACTCTCGGCACTGCAGTGTGAACTAAAATCACCTTTACTTAACTTTGCCTACAGATGAGCACGTAGGAGCGAAGCCGTGCATCAAGTTCCTAAGTTACAAGTAGTGGTTAGCCCACTGTGAAATAGAAACAATGTTGATATTTCGTCTCCTCGGAATCAAATGGGTAGAATCTGCAGCGGCGCTCGTAGAGCTGAACAGCGCCGGCTAGAGGGCGCTGTCGTCGATGTCGGTGTCGTTATGCCAACCTACGAACTTGCACCTACGCCGTGGCATTGTAGTTATCGATGCCACATTTTTTATATCATTTATATTTAAATAAAACAATGAAAAATATATCACTGAAAAATAAAAACTACAATTTTGCAAATACAATACAAATACTGGAATATTTCCACACACCACTAACAGATAGCACTAACGTGCTCCGGGAAGTACACTACTTGCCACTAAAATTGCTACACCACGAAGATGACGTGCTACAGTCGCGAAATTTAACCGACAGAGAGAAGATGCTGTGATATGCAAATGATTAGCTTTTCAGAGAATTCACACAAGGTTGGAGCCGGTGGCGACACCTACAACGTGCTGACATCAGCAAAGTTTCCAACCGATTTCTCATACGCAAACAGCATTTGACCGGCGTTGCCTGGTGAAACATTGTTGTGTTGCCTCGTGTACGGAGGAGAAATGCGTACCATCACGTTTCAGACTTTGATAAAGGTCGGATTGTAGCCTATCGCGACTGCGGTTTATTGTATCGCGACATTGCTGCTCGCGTTGGTCGAGATCCAGTGACTGTTAGCAGAGTATGGAATCGGTGGGTTCAGGAGGGTAATACGGAACGCCGAGCTGGATCCCAACGGCCTCGTATCACTAGCAGTCGAGAGAACAAGCATCTTGTCCGCATGGCTGTAACGGATCGTGCAGCCACGTCTCGATCCCTGAGTCAACACATGGGGACGTTTGCAGGACAACAACCATCTCCACGAACAGTTCGACGACGTTTGCAGCAGCATGGACTATCAGCTCGGAGACCACGGCTGCGGTTACCATTGGCGCTGCATCACAGACAGGAGCGCCTGCGATGGTGTACTCAACGACGAACCTGGGTGCACGAATGGCAAAACGTCATTTTTTCGGATGAATCCAGGTTCTGTTTACAGATTCATGATGGTCGCATCCGTACTTGGCGACATCGCGGTGGACGCACACTTGAAGCGTGTATTCGTCATCGCCATACTGGCGTATCACCCGGCGTGATGGTATGGGGTGCCATTGGTTACACATCTCGGTCACCTCTTGTTCGCACTGACGGCTCTTTGAACAGTGGACGTTACATTTCAGATGTGTTACGACCCGTGGCTCTACCCTTCGGTGGATCCCTGCGAAACCCTACATTTCAGCAGGATAATTCACGGCCGTATGTTGCAGGTCCTGTACGGGCCTTTTTGGATACAGAAAATGTTCGACAGCTGCCCTGGCCAGCACATTCTCCAGATCTCTCACCAATTGAAAACGTCAGGTCAATGGTGGCCGAGCAACTGGCTCGTCACAATACGCCAGTTACTACTCTTGATGAACTGTGGTATCTTGTTGAAGCTGCATGGGCAGCTGTACCTGTACACGCCATCCAAGCTCTGTTCGACTCAATGCCCAGGCATATCAAGGCCATTATTACGGCAAGAGGTGGTTGTTCTAGGTACTGATTTCTCAGGATCTATGCACCCGAAATGCGTGAAAATGTAATCATATGTCAGTTCTAGTATAATATATTTGTGCAATGAATACCCGTTTATCATCTGAATTTCTTCTTGGTGTAGCAATTATAATGGCCAGCAGTGTAGTTTCTTACTATTACAAACAGTATCTTTTTTGTGTCATGTATACGTATAGTTCAAATGGTTCAAATGGCTCTGAGCACTATGGGACTTAACAGCTATGGTCATCAGTCCCCTAGAACTTAGAACTACTTAAACCTAAGTAACCTAAGGACATCACACAACACCCAGTCAGCACGAGGCAGAGAAAATCCCTGACCCCGCCGGGAATCGTACCCGGGAACCCGGGCGTGGGAAGCGAGAACCCTACCGCACGACCACGAGCTGCGGACTATACGTATAGTGTTACGTGTATAAGTGCAGAGTTTTTGTTGGTGATTGAGGACAGTGTACTGAACAAAATTACATCAGTATTTACTTCATTTACAGACTAAATAATTGTGTATTTAGATTGCGCCATAATTAACGGCGTAAACACATTCAGGTGAAAGTACATGATACTAGAAGCAAAAACGTCTCAGTAAACATAGGGTCCAAAATGCATACCTTAATAGCTACGATCAATTTTTCGTCCTAGATACAGTGGAACAAATCTCTTCTACTGCAAATTCTTTTCTTTCCATATTTTGGGAAGCGGTAGTACTGACCAAAATAAGACGAAAATGTCCAGCAAACATGTGCTGTAAAACGCATACCTTAAAAGTTACGAGTACTTGATCATTAGATCAAAGTAACAAAGATGAACACGTGCTCATAGCTCGTAAGGAATGCATTTTATAGCACATGTTTACTGAACTGTTTTTCTTGTTTTGGTCCATACTACCAGTTCCCAAAACATGGAAAGCAAAACACTTGCAATAGAAGAGATTTGTTTCGCCGTATCGAAGATGAAAAATTGCTCATAGCTCTTAAGGTATGCATTTTCAACCCTATGTTTACTGAGACTGTTTTGGTTCTAGTATCGTATACTTTCAACGGCATGCCGTTTACGCCATTAATTATGATAAACCCTGTACGTTTCTAGGTTGGTTGCTACCTCAAAGTATATATGGCAAGACAACTCTTATTTTCACCTTGGCATGAGGTCAGGTATTAAAGTGTGGACGCAAGATGATCAGCGCATACTGAAGTTATGGTCCACTTAGCGTTGCAGTTACGACTGTGCAGAAAACGGCAGGCAATAAATCATGTGACGTGTTTGCGGAAGACTGTTAGACGCAGAGAAAACACAACTAAGCACACTGAAGTGGGTACATGTTAAGCTACCAATGATCACAGTATCTACACTTACAGCCTGACACCCTATGTTTACAGAGTAAGCATTGATAAAAACGACAAACTGCAGGGACGCATTCCTAGCTGGAAATGGAGGAAAAAAGGTCCTACGAACATGTGTCCGGAAATGGAAGGTGTGCGTGCAACGAGAACTGGATAGCATCCACGTCACACAACAGATGTTGAAAGTCGTCTCTACGGGGCTTGAAATGTAGTGTGATGTGGTTGGTGTGTGTGAGGGTTCGTGTTTTGGTATAGCCGAGCTGCCTCTCAACCGTTTCCATCTACTTGGCCGTACACAAACACCATCTCGGATTGTTCCCGACACGAATACCGGACCATTCTGCTGCTTACAGTACGTTGAGTCAATCACACAGCCTGAGGCACACAAGGAACACATGGAACGTAGTTAGAAAAAAAAAAGTTCAAATTTGTGTGAAATCTTATGGGACTTAACTGCTAAGATCATCAGTCCCTAAGCTTACACACTAGTTAACCTAAATTATCCTAAGGACAAACACACGCACCCATGCCCGAGGGAGGACTCGAACCTCCGCCGGGACCAGTCGCACAGGCCATGACTGCAGCGCTTTAAGACCTCTCGACTAATCCCGCGCGGCGGCACGTAATTGGAGGAACTATCATTTGTCAGCGCCACGTACCTTGGCAACGATGCATTCCCGCACACATGTTGATAGGACCTTTTTCCTCCATTCCCAGCCAGGGATTCGACCTTGCAGTATTTCGACTTTAGTAAGTTCCTCCTGTATACGCCTTTAAATTTTAATGCAACCGTGACTCTAAAAAGAGGCTGGCGAGGAATTCGGGACGAAAAATAATAATTTGTTTACACCTACTATAACAAACGTAAATGGCAACGGCTGCCAGTCCACGCACTCTATGGCAAAGTTCCATCCGTGAATCTGGTGCTGTGCGCTGTGCTGTATTGACGTAGCTGCAAACATTGGACGTAAATCAATTTCCTCGTCAGAAATACTCTGCTCTATTACTAGGTCAAGTGCTAGTAGTCACACAAGCTAAATTAATTGGAGACAGCTTGCAGGTACCAAGTTTGCAGAAATCAATGCCATGACATCTAAGAGACGGAACTGCATCTCCATTCTTGGCCGTAGTTTTGTAACTAAGAAATTGTGACTTGAAAATGCTGTGACGCGTAGTTCTGTTGGGACGAAATGCTCCTGTAGCACACCACGCTTCTGAGTTCATTTTTTCCAGCGCAATTGAATAGTGTCGTAGCGCCGACATCTTCTTTGTGTGACATCAGCAACATACGTTGCAGCGATGAAATTTGGCAGAGAACAACATTACATTGTCAGCACTCTCCCGAGTACGAAATTTTAAGCACGGATAAATGTTGTCGGTAACATTTTGATACAACGTTGTGATACATTGAACAATCTAGATGAGTGACATAACTTAGAGTTGTGTTATTTTTCATGAATAAGTGAAGATTTGAGCAAACGGTCTTGCGGCAGTGATAACACCGGTTCCCGTCAGATCATGGAATTTAAGCACTGTCGGGCTTGGTAAACACTTGGCAAGTGGCGTGCAACCAGCCCTTGTGAGGCAAACTGAGGAGCTGCTTGATTAGAAGTAGAGGCTCTGCTCACCAAAACTGACAACGGCCAGGAAAACCGTACGCTGACCTCACGCCTCTCCATATCCCCATCCAGCGACGCCTGTAGGCGGGGATGACACGGCAGTCAAAAAATGGCTCTGAGCACTATGGGACTTAACATCTGTGGTCATCAGTCCCCTAGAACTTAGAACTACTTAAACCTAACTAACCTACGGACATCACACACATCCATGCCCGAGGCAGGATTCGAACCTGCGACCGCAGCAGTCGCGCACACGGCAGTCGGTATGTACCGTTAGGCTTCCGAGACCTGTTCGGCCGGCGTTTAGTTTAAGTATGTTAAGGTTTGTCATATATTGCTTAAAAACGTAGTGGCTAGTGTTTTGAGCAAAGGTTGAAAAACTGACATAATGACCTCGGAGCAAATTCGCAGTCAACGGGTGTAAAACAGATTTTTTTTTAGCCCGACCTAAGCTTTAATTTTCTAAGAAGGAAACTTCAGGTTTAACATAAAAAATCTTCTCATTTGTAGATTAAAGAAAAATAAATAATCAACAAATACTCTACGAAATATAACGTTATTATTGTACAGTACCATCAAACATCGAACTTGTATCCGTTATAAGAATAACCTGTCCCACTTATTAGCGAAATTTACATGCTTCGTCATAGGATAAAACACTGTTTTAATAGAATCCACGCTATTCATCTATTCATATCGCTGGCAAGGCAAGTCACTGTTGGCAACATGTATTCTAGAGTACTCTTCCCATCTGAAAGAATTTCTTCACACACACACACACACACACACACACACACACACACATATGCTGATGTTAATATAGGTTACTTTGTTTGAGATTTTCCCACGAATGATTAACAGGCGATGGGCTTCTTTTTGAAGTTCTAAATGCTAGAAATGTGTATTTAGATTATACGTCAGTGAAAGGTTATTTCAGTTAGTATACAAGACATTTCAGTGAAAAAATTGTTGAATCGTAACTCTTTGTAAATTTCTTGACAGAACGTGGTCACCTAACCTCACTGGCACACACTAGTAGCAGAAAGATGGTATGTGTCTCGTATATTTTCATCTAAATTATTCTTTAAATGATAAAAGCCACCTAATTATGCAGGATACTGTCGAAACACATATTACTAAAGTAAATATTGTTATTAAATGTGACTGAAACAGCTAATTGAATTGTTTATAAAAATAATGTACTGATATAATTAATAAATTCCTAAGATTTGATTAGATTAAATGTGCGTTTATTTTTATGGAGGCAAAATGGCGAGATCCTCACGGACACAGAACATGTCAGAGAACAAGAATACAAAATACATATTTACTTTATAGATTGCAAGTGTAATGGTCCTCACGAATGTGGCATACGTCAAAAAATCTTCAACAGATTTTCATTTAAAAAGTAATAACAAACTTGGCACAGAACATATAATTGTATCATACGCTGATGTGCATCCGTAGTTGTTAGACAATTTTACCCACACGTCGTCAAAGGGAGAAACCAGTTTACAACAACTGTTAACATTTATCGCACTACTGCACTGAAGATGCACATAAATCAGATTTTCTGTAATACACGCATTATTTACTATCATTAATAATATACAAACATCAGTCGGTTCTGCTACGAAATTCGACAAAGAAACAGAACATCGCCAACAGTAAATCCATTGGCCTTGTCTTAAAATGAACCTTGTTAGTAGTTAAACTTTTTATGGCTGCTGACAGGTTATTGAAAATGTGTGTTCCAGAATCCCAAACTTCTTTCTAGTTCAAAATAAGTGATTTTAAACCTTTGTGAAGATTGTTCTTGTTTCTAGCATTGATTCCATGAATAAACCTGATGGTTTCAAAATATATATGTTATTTAAGACGAATTTCATTAGAGAAGTAATATTTTGGGGAGCAGCAGTTAGTATCCTCAGTTTCCTGAATGAAGTTCTTGATTTTCCACCACAAATAATTAGTATTAAGCCGCTCTAGTATTACTTGAAAAATGTTTAACGGAATGGCCGGTAAAATTTCCAGGAGTAAAAGTCAGTAATTTCTTATACTAGGAAGAAAGGGAATTTGCACACATATCTGCTGTTATTTAATAAAAACAGTCCATAGACTCAATCCGTCAAATACTCTGAAACTCACTTGGATAAATTCTATAGCTTTAAGGAACACATAACGGAAACAATGAATAAATCATTGCGCTAGTTGTACTCTATTCGTTAATAAAGAGGAGATCATCACCAAACAGTGGAAAGTCTCTTACTTCACAGATCACTTGTAAAACCAGTACTAACGTTTATGCACATTAACATATCCCAGACTGTCAAAAATAGACACTGCAGGCTGCGCGAGGTGGCCGCGTGGTTTAAGGTGCCATGTCACGGATTTCGGGGCCCCTCCCGCCGGAGGTTCAGGACTTCCCTCGGGGATGGGTGTATGTGTTGTTCTTAGCATAAGTTAGTTTAAGTAGTGTGTAAATCTAGGGACCGATGACCTCAGCAGTTTGGTCCCTTAGGAATTCACACACATTTGAACAGATACTGCAAATAATCTTAAATACTCCACAGCTTGTTTGAAATTCCACAGTCACAGTCAGTAATGAGCAACACATGCACAAACATCCAGAGATGCTACTGTTGTCATATCAGGAGAAAATAAAACAAAAAAGTTAACGCGGGAAATTCTATAAACAGCTTTTAATCACGTATTCATTTCCGTTGACAAGTCGTACAACATTGTAAATAACAATGCGTTTCTTTTTCGTAATAATGAAGCATCTTGTCCAATAATGATTGCTTGAACTTTTGTATCTAATGTAACGTTATCAGCCTGTAGAGATATATACGAACTAGTCAAATTAAAACACTGAATTGAATTTCGGTTTATATAATCATCTGCCCTTTGTCGTGTTGTAGGGCTTTTATTACCTATATGGTAAATATTTTACCCCTTATTGTGTGTATTGTATATTGAATCGGGGACTTAGAAGCGACGGAGAGGCTTCGTCACCGTCGTAGCCCTTAGTGGTTCACGACCCCACAAATGGCTACAGCAGTTCACTCCCCCCCCCCCTTCCAACCAGCCACGCTGTCAGCGAGAGCGGCGAGGTGCTGAGCTCTTGTTCTGCCGAGTGTTGCCTTAGCAAAGGTGGAGAGTTGCTACTGACTAGACCGACTGAGTACGTCGTCAAAACTCTTCAAATACACCGAATTCTTGAAGTCACACTGGAGACTGAGTATTTCGTCTGGACCTTTCAAGTGATGTACGAGGGTCGTTCCAAAAGTAATGCCTCCTTTTTTTACTACAGGAGATACATAGATCACAACAGAACAGTTAAACAGAGAAATATTTCAGTTACAGAATGTCATTTTTCCGCACAGTCACGACAATTCGTTACGCTTTTTTTGCCGACGAGGAACTGGAGCCTGTATGCCGCGCTTGTAAAAGTCGGGACCACCTGAGGCTTTGACAACAGCATCCGAGCCTTCAAAATGTTCGGCGCATAGGCCCAAAGAGATGAAAGTCTCTAGGCGCTAAATCGAGACTGTGCGGTGGATGTGGTAAGACAGTCCAGCCGAATTTTGCAATGAACGAGTTGCGTGGTCGCAAAACTGGCGTGAGGCCTGGCGTTATCATGTTGCAGGTGAAAGCTGTTCTTCTCTGGCCTTACTCTGGAAATTCGGACTTTCAGCTCAGTCAGCGTTGTCTTGTGACGTGCTGAAGTTTCTCCAGGCTCCAAGACATCCGAAAGAAACACGCCCTGGCTATCCCGGAAGACTGTGCACATCACTTTGACTACAGATAGTGTTGCCTACAGATGGTGTGTCTTAAATTTCACCTTTGACGGAGAGTTGGGATGTCGTCATTCCATGAACTGTCTTGTGGATTCCGGCTCGCTGTGTTGACAGAACGTCTCATCTCCGGTGACGATCCTATCCAAATAATTGTCACCTTTAGTTTCATGTTGGTCCAGCAGGTCCAATATGGTGAGTTTTCCGTTCTTCTGTAAGCACCCGCGGGACCCATCTCGCACAGACTTTTCGATAACCAGGATGTTACGGCATTATTTCCAAGGCATTAAAGCCGGCATTCAGCTTTTCACACAGTTCTCTGGTCGTTATCCGTCGATGAGTAGATCAAGACGCTCTTCATTGCGAGGGATGAACTGCTGTGCGGGGTCGACCAGACGTGGCTTATTGTACACACTCTTTTCACCATCTCGAAAACGCCATACCCATCGCCTCACATTGTCCGTGTCTATTGTATCTTCTCCATATACCCTTGGCAAGCGTCGATGGATTTCAATCCGCGCAATTTCTTCAGCAGTGAGGAACTCAGTCACACGTCGCTGTTTTATACGCGAGTCCATATCAGACTGCATTTTGGAACACTCTGCAGCTGGTGCCAACTGCGGAGAACAACGTAACCACCTGCAAATGAAAGATGAAGGTTCAAGCGTTAGCACTACACCAACGACATCTGGCGCGGACATCCAAATCCACCACACAAAAATAGAAGGCATTAATTTCGGAACAACCCCCGTTCATATATGTCAAGTTCTTCCAAGGTATTCAAACAACATTACTTAGGAGACGGGTGTGAAATTTCAGAATGTGTTTCTGTTAGCTGAACCGAGCGCTTAGTTAAAGTTAGATGATCTCCAAATGCTTTCTTGCTTTCTTACTATTTCACAGCGCAGTGAGTTCTTTAATTAAATAGTTTCATGTAATTTACATTTTCACTGTGCACGGTGCAAAATACAATGCTTTGTAATACATGTGTAGTGGTTAGGTATGTTAATAGCAAATATTGTTAGCGAATCTTCATCTACATGATTACTCTGCAGTTCACAATTGTGTACCTGCCGCGGCGTTCATCGAATTACCTTGAAGCTATTTCTCTTCCTTTCCACTCTCCAACTGCGCGCAAGAAAACCGAACACTTAACTCTTTCCATTGGAACTCGATAATTTCTCCCTGTGTAACTGGGCGCCAATAAAATATTTTCACAGACTGAGGAGAAAGCTGGTGATTAAAATTTTATAGGAAGGTCCTGCCGCAACGAAAAACAGTTTGTTTTAATCATTGCCATCCCAGTTCGTGTATCATACCCGTGACACTTTCTCCCCTATTTTGCGATGATACAAAACGAGCTGACCTTCTCTGAACTTGTTGGATATTATTCTCCTGTCCTATCTAATGCGGAACCGACAATGCACAGCGGTGCTCCAGAAAAGGACGTTGAACGCTGTGCAGACTCTCTCTCTCTCTCTCTCTCTCTCTCTCTCTCTCTCTCTCTCTAGCAGGCCTGCTGCATCTTCTAAGTGTACTACCAGTATATAGCAGTCTTTGGTTTGCTTTCCTCCAACTTTGTCTATGTGGTTATTACAATTTAAGTTATTCGGAATGGTTGGTAATATAATTATTCGTAATGGTTGGTACGACGTATGACGTAAGTCATTGCTGAAGCCGGTAGTTGAAGGGAGGGTAGAAGGAAAGAACAGAGGGTTCAGGCCTAGTTACACTACAGGCCATTAAAATTGCTACACCAAGAAGAACTGCAGATAATAAACGGGTATTCATTGGACAAATATATTATACTAGAATTGACATGTGATTACATTTTCACCCAATTTGGGTGCATAGATCCTGAGAAATCAGTACCCAGAACAACCACCTCTGGGCGTAATAACGGCCTTGATACGCCTGGGCATTGAGTCAAACAGAGCTTGGATGGCGTCTGCAGGTACAGCTGCCCATGCAGCTTCAACACGATCCCACAGACCATCAAGAGCAGTGACTGGCGTATTGTGACGAGCCAGTTGCTCGGCCACCATTGACCAGACGTTTTCAGTTGGTGAGAGATCTGGAGAATGTGCTGGCCAGGGCAGCAGTCGAACATTTTCTCTATCCAGAAAGGACCGTACAGGACCTGCAACATACGGTCGTGAATTAGCCTGCTGAAATGTAGGGTTTCGCAGGGATCGAATGAAGGGTAGAGCCACGGGTCGTAACACATCTGAAATGTAACGTCCACTGTTCAAAGAGCCGTCAGTGCGAACAAGAGGTGACCGAGACGTGTAACCAATGGCACTCCAAACCATCACGCCGGGTGATATGCCAGTATGGCTATGACGAATACACGCTTCCAGTGTACGTTCACCGCGATGTCGCCAAACATGGATGCGACCATCATGATGCTGTAAGCAGAACCTGCATTCATTCGATGAAATTACGTTTTGCCATTCGTGCACCCAAGCCCGTCGTTGAGTACACCATCGCAGGTGCTCCTGTCTGTGATGTAGCGTCAAGGGTAACCGCAGCCATGGTCTCCGAGCTGATAGTCCATACTGCTGCAAACGTCGTCGAACTGTTCGTGTAGATGATTGTTGTCTTGCAAACGTCCGCATCTGTTGACTCAGGGATCGAGACGTGGCTGCACGATCCGTTAGAGCCATGCGGGTAAGATCCCTGTCATCCGGACTGCTAGGGATACCAGACCGTTGGGATCGAACGTGGCGTTCCGTATTACCCTCCTGAACCAACCGATTCCATGTTCTGCTAACAGTCATTGGATCTCGAGCAGCAATGTCGCGATACGATAAACCGCAATCGCGTTAGGCTACAATCCGACCTTTATCAAAGTCGGAATTGTGATGGTACGCATTTCTCCACCTTACACGAGGCATCACAACAACGTTTCACCAGGCAACGCCGGTCAATTGCTGTTTGTGTATGAGAAATCGGTTGGAAACTTTCCTCATGTCAGCACGTTGTAGGTGTCGCCACCGGCGCCAACATTGTGTGAATGCTCTGAAAAGCTAATCATTTGCATACCACAGCATCTTCTTCTTGTCAGTTAAATTTCGCGTCTTTAGCACGTCTTCTTCGTGGTGTAGCAATGTTAATGGCCAGTAGTGTACTTGAACGTGTGAAGCAGGTAGTTCGTGCTGTAGGCTGCAGCAGACACTCCGAAGAGAAGAGCGTAGCTGATGCACGATATCAAGGGAGGACTGTATCAACCCAATGTTAAGGCAGACGTCCGAAACAGCAGCAGCAACAGCAGCAGCAACAACAACAACAGAAGCGAAACAGTTGGCAGTAGAGTACAGACTGATTTTTACAGACTTGTTCCAGAATGTTAATGGCATCATCATATAGCAAAGCTACAGTTAGAAATGCTGTTGCTGTTTACATGTAAATTACTGTAGGAATTAACCACCAGCAAGAGAAGGTTATTAATTTACTACAGTAAAGCTGATACGTGGAGGTACAAAAGCAACACTGGCCTACTTCATTATTTAGCCAATTAACCACGTACCTCGCGGTTGCTGAATATCAGCTATCACACGCGAAGCTAATTAGTTTATTAATTACTTGCTGGTTCCAAGTATCGTTTTTACGTTCGCTCTCTATAACGTGAACTTCCTATTAACGAAAATCCTAAAATATTGTCTATGATAATATGGCTGCTTTAGTAGCATGGAGGTAATTGGAATATATTTATACTTTAACGGTAATCTACACTGAAGCGCCAAAGAAACTGGTATAGGCATGCGTGTTCAAGTACGGAGATATTAAACATGCAGAATACTGCGCTGCGGTCGGCAACCTCTACATAGGACAAGTGTCTGGCGTAGTTGTTAGATTGGTTTATGCTGCTACAATGGAAGGTTATCAAGATTTAAGTGAGTTTGAACGTGCTGTTATAGTCGGGGCACCAGCGATGGGACACAACATCTGAGATAGCGATGAAGTGGGCATTTTCTCGTTCGACAATTTCACGATTGTACCATGAATATCAGGAATCCGGTAAAGCATCAAATCTCCGATATCGATGCGGCCGGAAAAAGATCCTGAGTTTGAACACTTCCGCTGGCTACCAAACTCCCCAGACATGAATATTATTGAGCATATCTGTGATGCCTTGCCAACGGCCTTGCCGCAGTGGTAACACCGGTTCCCGTCAGATCACCGAAGTTAAGCGCTGTCGGGCTGGGCTAGCACTTGGATGGGTGACCATCCGGTCTGCCGAGTACTGTTGGCAAGCGGGGTCCACTCAGTCCTTGTGAGGCAAACTGAGAAGCTACTTGATTGAGAAGTAGCGGCTCCGGTCTCGGAAACAGACATACAGCCAGGAGAGCGGTGTGCTGACCACATACCCCTCCATATCCGCATCCATTGACGCCTGTGGGCTGAGGATGACACGGAGGCCGGTCGGTACCGTTGGGTCTTCATGGCCTGTTCGGGAGGAATATCTGTGATGCCTTGGAACGTGCTGTTCAGAAGAGACCACCCATCGTACTCTTATGGACAGCTCTGCAGGATTCATGGTGTCAATTCCCTCCAGCAATAGTCGAGTCCAGGCCACATCGTGCTGCGACACTTATGGGTGCTCACGGGTACCCTATACGATATTAGGCAGGTGTACCACTGTTTTAACTCTTCAGTTTATAATGACCTTTTAACATACTCGTTATGACGTGTCCTTATTACTTACCAAACACGAATAGTTTCGACAAGTTTACAGTGCCTATGAACCCTGGCTCTGCCACGTTAGGAGATTCCAGACACAGTGAAGTCTAGATATCGGAATAACAGCTAAAGTATGTCAATGAGGAAGCGTTAACATCTACTTTAGATCAAACAAACGATCTATGATTTGTACTAAATACTTTTATTATACTAATCACCATACACAGTGGGCTCATATTGCGTATTTGACGATGAAGCCAAATCCTATGTACTTAGGAAGATCCCGTAAAACTAATACAAAAAAATCTTAATGAATGTAACTTCAATAACATGTACTATAACAATTTTTACACTAGCATGATCTCAAGAGAGAAACAAATACTAATGTAACTTTAAGCACATCGAAAACAACAATCATTATGCCAAAAATATTACACTGACAGTGTTATAAAACCACGAAATTGACTGTGCACTGACTACTCTATTGTAGCTGGACAATGTTGTCTATCTGCAGAGTGGCTTCCTCGAATTTAATCCCCAAGAACACACACGCAATATGTGACTGACATGGAGATGAGATGATCGTATGGCATTGTTAACCGAGAGGAACCATGCGGGGAAGTTCGGCCGCCGTATTGCAAGTCCTTTTTAGTTGACGCCACTTAGGCGACTTGCGAGTCAATGATGATGAAATGATGATGATCACACAACACCCAGTCATCACGAGGGAGAGAAAATCCCTGACCCCGCCGGGAATCGAACTCGGGACCCCTTGCGCGAGAAGCGAGAACGCTACCGCAAGACCACGAGCTGTGGACACTGACATGGACACGAGGGAATGAGATAAACTACGCATATCAACTCCAATCTAAAGAAGATCTGAAGTGACTGTACTCAAGTGACTCCCACACCTAGTGCCTGAGTAACGCGGTACTTACCTTTGTGCAGACTGTGCCGAAAGGGCGGTTGTGGTCGGCTGTGTCTTGTGTCGGCGGCAGACGCATCGACGCCTTGCGCACCTGTAGGCCTGACATTTCCGCTCTGGCCTTAACTGGATGTCCAGTCGTAAACTGCCCTAAGTTCTCATGAGGCAAAAAGCTATGTTTTTCCCTGGATAAATCAACTGGTTGTGTCCAGTCGCTAAGGTTGAGTGAGATGTACGCTGTTGCCCCCTCAGATGTTCTGCAGAACTTAACTAACTCAGCTCATAGCCCGTAATCTCCAACCCGGAGATATTATAAGATTGTTAACCCAAATATGGGTGATATCAGAGCCTTATGAACACACACAGGTATTCACAACAAGATGTCTCTTAAGTGAGCCACGACAGAGCGGGATGCGCAGTGTCCAGCACACGGCCTTTCTAGGAAGAGCGTAACACGAATTACTCACTCCTAATTACCTAAACTGTTGCAGCCTTCCCCCACCGAACTATGTCTCCCGCTGCAACTAGTGTCGAGCAGTGACGGCTTTTGATGCAATTTCGTCGTTTCTTTGCCCAGTGGGGTTTCTGAAACGAACTGGGGTGTTTGCTAGTTTCACCCCGTCCAACGAGCGTTCGCCATTCTTTCATTTAGTAATAAACTCCGTCCAAAGAGGAGCTGACCACGTGGACTACGTGTGTTGTTCAGGCCATTATCACGTGATATTTGCATCCTGGCGACTCATGCTGTTGTGCTCTTGTAAAGACTGAGACGGTAGGCTGTTTGGGCGTGGCTGGGTTCTCTGTCGGGGGATGTGAACAGCAGCAGAGTCTGATCCTGGTCAAGATATGACAACTCCTTGTTAGTTCTCCACTAATTCATACAGTTCAGACCTGATCGTGCTCCATTCTCTGGCACGGTCCGGAGTTCCCTCGTAATGTTCTGGAGCTGTAGCTGCAGATGTTGACGTATGGTGGGCGGCGTGTATCTGCTGCTCGGGAGACAGAGCACTGTGCTACCGTTTGAGACATGCGAGGCGAGCTGAGACGGGAAGATGCGGCCGCGCTGCGGCCAAGGGCCGCCACCAGGTTTTCTCTAATGCGGAAGGTCGCGTCGTTCCAGTGGCACAGCGATGGCGGTGCCCGGAGTCGAAGTCTGCACCGACGGTGAGGA
This sequence comes from Schistocerca americana, assembly GCF_021461395.2. Classification (NCBI taxonomy): domain Eukaryota; kingdom Metazoa; phylum Arthropoda; class Insecta; order Orthoptera; family Acrididae; genus Schistocerca; species Schistocerca americana. Next base: position 266,930,250 of record NC_060126.1, on the reverse strand, counting down.
GAAGCGGCGGGCGGATGGCGCGGTGTAGCCTGCCCGGACTGGACAGCCAGCCAGAGGTCCCTTCTTCGCGGACCGGCGGCGGCAGAGTTCACAGCGAGGATTCCCGACTGACACACAGCAGGCGCCGGCCCTGAATTCGCGGAAGGGCTGCGTTTGTGGGCCACCGCGAACCATCTGGAACGGGGCAATGAACGGGGGTCTGAATTTATAGTCGACGGCGCGGAAGTCAATCGAGCCGGAGTGGCTTCTCGAAGGCTGGCCCAGGGCATTTATTGACACCCGGGTCGGTGTAACGCAAGTCTTGCTGCTGCTGACGGGCGCTGATTAAGCATTAACGACGGCCAACTGCGGGCGATGTCCATGGCTTGTGCGGTGGCCGAGCGGTTCTTGGCGCTTCAGTCCGGAGCCGCGCGACCGCTACGGTCGCAGGTTCGAATCCTGCCTCGGGCGTGGATGTGTGTGGTGTCCTTAGTTTAGTTAGGTTTAAGTAGTTATAAGTTCTAGGGGACTCATGACCTCAGATGTTAAGACCCCATAGTGCTCAGAGCCATTTGAACCATAACTTGTGGTCTGATTTCGGCGCTCGTGGTCCGACAACACGGAAGCCAGTTACTCAATTCAATGACTAGCATCTGCTGTCTGGCTTCAGCCTCGTTGCAGTTCAGGGCTCTGACTTCTCCTATAATTTTTCTCCTGTTACACTCCTCTCTACATCTCAAAAGGTGCCTTCCGCTGTGTCCCTGAGTGCTTTCTTAAGTTAAAAGTCTTTCTCAGAGCAGGTGTGGGTCTCACGCCCTACATATGTGATTGTCACGTGAATTTTGTTTACGCCTAGCCGATGATACACTTTCTGTGTTCTTATGTTTCCGCCTAAATGGAAGGGCTGTGTTCCCCTTTGAGAACAAAAATGGATCTCCTACTGTATTAAGATATTTACGTCAGTGGAGGTGAGAGTCAGAACACTCTCCCAGCAGCGACTTATTGCCGAGCGGTTATCTCCGCCGAAAATGCCAGGTCCAGTCTGCACATCATGTCCCTAACTGATCTCTCGCGGCGACGATTTGCTGGTTTATGGCTTTCCTAAGTTGAGTTCCGTGTTGCTGTGCCCAGGTCAGCTTTTAAGGCTTGCTTACGCTTCAGTCCACCTCTAATCAATTGCTACTTGTTATAGATCGCTCCTCCTACCGCCTTGTAGGTAGCAGTCAGCCAATAGGAACAGGCCTAAGACCTAATCCGTGAGTGGTGTTTACATTTCATAAAGACGCACAGATGGCCTGTGAGCACTGTATGAATACTGAGTACATCTTCTTCACTTTTTTTATCAGTCAATAAAACTGTCAACTTAGATGAGTGCACACACACACACACACACACACACATGTCCTATCATTCTCTCCCTTCTCCTTGTCAGTGTTTTCTACATAATCCTTTCCTCTCCGATTCTGAGCTGAACTTCCCCGTTCCTAACCTTATCAGTCCACTTAATTAAAAAAATCGCTCTAAGCACTATGGGACTTAACATCTGAGATCATCGGTCCCCTAGACTCAGAACTACTTAAACCTAACTAACCTAAGGACGTCACACACATCCATGTCCGAGGCAGGATTCGAACCTGCGACCGTAGCAGCAGCGCGGTTCCGGACTGAAGCGCCTAGAACCGCTCGGTCACAGCGGCCGGCACTTAATTTTCAACATTCGTCTGTAGCACCACATCTCAAATGCTTCGATTCTCTTCTGTTCAGGTTTTCCCGGAGTCCATGTTTCACTACCATACAATGCTGTGCGCCAAACGTGTATTCTCAGAAATTTCCTCCTCAAATTAACGCCTATGTGATAGTAGTAGACTTCTCTTGGCCAGGAATGCCCTTTTTGCCATTGATAGTCTCCTTTTGATGTCCTCCTTGCTCCGTCCGTCATTTGTTATTTTACCGCCTAGGCTGCAAAATTCCTTAACTTCATTTACTTCGTGGCCATCAATCCTCATGTTAAGTTTCTTGCTGTTCTCAATTCTGCTAATTCTCATTACTTTAGTCTTTCCTCTATTTACTCTCAATCCATATTCTGTACTCATTAGACTGTCCATTCCATTCAGCAGATTATGTAATTCTTCTTCGCTTTCACTCAGGATAGCAATGTCATCAGCGAATCGTATCATTGATATCCTTTCACCCTGAATTTTAATTCCACTCCTGAACCTTTGTTTTGTTTCCGCCATTGCTTCTTCGATGTACGGACTGAACAGTAGGGGCGAAAGACTACATCCCTGTCTTACATCCTTTTTAATCCGAACACTTCTTTGGTCGTCCATTCCTATTATTACCTCTTAGCTCTTGTATTTTGCCCGTCTCTCCCTATAGCTGACCCCTATTTTACTCAGGATTTAGAACATCTTGCACCATCTGACATTGTTGAAAGCTTCTTTGAGGTTGATAAATCCTATGAAAGTGTCTTGATTTTTCATTAGTCTTCCTTCCATTATCAACCGCAATGTCAGAATTGCGTCTCTGGTGCAATCACCTTTTCTAAGGCCAAATTGATCTTCATCTAGCACACCCGCAATTTTTCTTTTCCATTCTTCTGTATATTATTCTTGTCAGCAGCTTGGATGCATGAGCTGTCAAGCAGATTGTTCGATAATCCTCTCGGTTGTCAGCTGTTGCAGTCTTCGGAATTGTGTGGATGACGTTTCTCCGCACGTCTGGTGGTATGTTGCCAAACTGATACATTCTACACACCAACGTGAACAGTCGTTTTGTTACCACTTCCCCCAACGATTTTGGAAATTCTGATGGAATGTTCTCTATCCCTTCTGCCTTATTTGATCTGAAGTCCTGCAACGCTCTCTTAAATTCTAATTCATGTACTGGATCCCATGTCGCTTTTAAATCGATTGCTGTTTCTTCTTCTATTACATCAGACATATCTTACCCTTCATAGAGGCTTTCAGTATACTCTTTTCACCTATCCGCTCTCTCTCCTCTGCATTTAACAGTGGAATTACCGTCGCACTATGTTACCATGCTTGCTTTTAATTTCCCCGAAGATTATTTTGACTTTCCTATATGCTGAGTCTGTCCTTCAGACAGTCATTTCTCTTTCGATTTTTTCACATTTTTCATGTAGCCATTTCCTCTTAGCTTCCCTGCACTTCCTTTTTATTTCATTCCTCAGTGACTTTTATTTCCGTTCCGGTATTCCTATATTTCCTTGAACTAAATTTCCTTGAACATTTTTGTACTTCCTTCTTTCCTGGACACCTGATCCGGCATAAAGGTCCAATGAATAAAACTTAGAAACAAAAGTATTGGAAAATATGGAGAGGTAGGCCCGGAACAGCGATAATACAAAATATTATCAGTGGTGCGAACTGCAGCAGCTACACGCAAATGATGGCGATGAACACAGGATTGCTACATCAGTTGCCGCCGGAGGTTCGAGTCCTCCCTCGAGCGTGGGTGTGTGTGTTGTTCTTATCATAAGTTAGTTTAAGTAGTGTGTAAGTTTATGGGCCGATGACCTCAGCAGTTTGGTCCCTTAGGAATTCACACACATTTGAACATTTGAGCTACATCAGTTTACAAGTACCAAGGAGGGGAGGGCGAAACGGAATCAAATTTCACAGCGTAAGAGGGTATTTGATATTATTTCAGTGATTACAAAATCGAGTCAAATTTACAAAGAATGCTTCAGTATGAACCCACTAAAAAAAACAGCGCGTGATGATGTGGCTGCAACTCACGAACCCGGTAACGCCTTAATAAAGAAACTGGTTCAAGAAAACAGTTTTTTGCTGGGTTATTGCTAAAAAAGTCTTTTAAGAGCTCCTGTGTTTTCTTATATATTCTAAATTTTTCCAGTATTTTGTATTAAGGATACACTCTTTACATGGGATGATTAGGGTACGTGTTATTGCTCTTCAGGCTACAAGCGCGAGCCTCTTTGTACTCCGGCGTCGCACTGGCCCCGTCTGAAGCTAACGCTGTAGCCTGTGGCTCGTATCGTCCGCTGTATGTCCGATAAATGAAGTGTCATTAAGCACGCTAGGCGAAGCGCCGTAACTGGCCGCACGACAGAGCTACGTCAAGCACCCTAGGGACGCACGGCCATGCGTCGCTTTTCCAGCCATCGGATTCAAAGCCTCTCATGCGCAAAACTTTTAACGGGGGCCTTTCGTCATACAGTTCTAAATACAGCTTGTTGGGAAATTTCTGTTGCAAATTTTTACTGCCTACAGAGGTGACCGTGTATTTTGAATGCGAACCCATATCCGAAAACCAGACATTTCTGTTTTTCAGCGGGCTTACGTTGAGACGTAAAGTCGCGCAGAAGACCTGTGACCATTGTATGAATACTGAGCGCATTTCTTGACTGCTTTTTTTGCCGCTAATGACAACAGCTCATTGCTGTTAAAACTTTATTTATTTACGCGTTTCGGAAATAGCCCGTGATCAGAATATCGGATAAAAGAACTGAATACAGAGTATGCTGTAAAATGATTTCAATCTTGACACTAGTATTCAAGTGACACAACACTTCGTCGTAAGTTTTTTGTATGATGATGAGCTATACTCGAAACGCATAAACAAATAAAATTGCAACGACAAGTGCACTGTTGTTGTTAGCGGCCAGAAAGAAGAAGTACTCAGTTCTACAACCATTTCAGATCACTATTTTTAATTTTTATTTAGAAAAAGAAGATCAACCGCAGACAATGTATTTACTTTGGAACAAGGAATAAAGGAAAGAGGAGAATATAACCTACATACCCACATTATACCTACGCATTTGGTTAAAGCATTTGACAATGTGAACAAAAGCAAAATCTGTACTGTAATGTAAAGCAGTAGGTGTCCCAGTAAATTAGTAAAAACCGTAAGCAACCTACACAGTGATTTAAAAAATGATGTAATAAATACAGACGAAGCAAGAACAGAAGAAAATTTTAAGAAATGAAACAGCATGATAAGTTGCTCAAAATTAGCCATTCTTTTTATATTTTGCATTTATGACACTTTCCTAAACTGGAGGCAATACATAAAGAAAGGTATTGAAAAATGAAAATGCACCATGTTAAATGTGATGGCGATATTGTCTTGATATTTTAAGAAAAAGAGGACTACTTATAGCTTGCACCACTTAAAATAACCTTAGTAAACAATACTGTGTTGAGATACCTAAAACCAACGAAAAGGTAATGACTTTCTGGGTCGAAGATCCGATTCGCTCCAAAATTGTTGTGATTTTAGAACGTCATCCCTCACTTATCTGCGCTGCCAAATTGATCTAGATAGTAATAAAGATCTAAATGAAAAATTGTTCTTAACGTACTTAAGAACAAGGCCAGAGAAGAAAAATATGTTATAAAACTATGACTTTTCAAGCACTTCCTCATGGGTGTGAGTGCTGAGTAGCTGCAAAAAGAACACTAGGGAAAACACAAAGTGTAAATACAAAGTGCGCCGCGCGGGATTAGCCGAGCGGTCTTGGGCGCTGCAGTCATGGACTGTGCGGTTGGTCTCGGCGGAGGTTCGAATCCTCCCTCGGGCATGGGTGTGTGTGTTTGTCCTTAGGATAATTTAGTTTAAGTAGTGTGTAAGCTTACGGGACGGATGGCCTTAGCAATTAAGTCCCATAAGATTTCACACACACAAAGTGCAGAAATGAAATTTATGAGAGCGATTGGTAGCCAATACAGGAACAGAACACATGAGAAATGAAACAGTGCGACAAGAACTAAAAATGGATTCAAATTAAAGCAGAATAACCAAATACTACAAGACCTGGTACGAATTCGTACAAAAAATAGTAAACGACTTCCCAACCTAGACTGGATTGTAAACCGGCAGGGAGCAGATACACTATGTGATCGAAAGTATCCGGACACCTGGCTGAAAATGAGTTACAAATTCGTGGCGCCGTCCATCGGTAATGCTGGAATTCAATATGATGTTGGCCCACCCTTAGCCTTGATGACAGCTTCCACTCTCGCAGGCATACGTTCAATCAGGTACTGGAAGGTTTCTTGGGGAATGGTAGTCCATTCTTCACGGAGTGCTGCACTGAGGAGAGGTATCGATGTCGGTCGGGGAGGCCTGGCACGAAGTCCGTGTTTCAAAACATCCAAGGGGTGTTCTGTAGGATTCAGGTCAGGACTCTGTGCAGGCCAGTCCAATACAGAGATGTTATTGTCGAGTAACCACTCCGCCACAAGCCGTGCATTATGAACAGGTGCTCGATCGTGTAGAAATATGCAGTCGCCATCCCCGAATTGCTGTTCAACAGCGGGAAGCAAGAAGGTGCTCAAAACATCAATGTAGGCCTGTGCTGTGATAGTGTCACGCAAAACAACAAGGGGTGCAAGCCCCCTCCATGAAAAACACGACCACACCATAACACCACCACCTCCGAATTTTACTGTTCGCACTACACACACTGGCAGATGACGTTCACCGGGCATTTGCCACACACACACCTATTGTGTACCGTGATTCGTCATTCCACGCAACGTTTTTCCACAGTTCAATCGTCCAATGTTTACGCTCCTTACACCAAGCGAGGCGTCGTTTTCTCACCTCCCGCCTAACTATCATAGTACTTGCGGTGGATCCTGATGCAGTTTAGAATTTCTGTATGATGGTTTGGATAGATGTCTAAAGACTACTGAGGTCGCTGATATGGAGTACTTGGCAGTAGGTGGCAGCAAATATGGGAAACGTCTGTTTTTTGGGGTGTCGGGATACTTTTGATCACATAGTGTATGTTGGAAGACGTAAGAAGAGACGGATAGAGAATTTGTGAAGAAGGAACATGCTCAATCGTAATCCATGAAGTGAATGCAAGTACGATCTCTTGAAGCATATAAGGTCTATTTAATGCCCCACTCGTCCCACAACCCAAGCATAGTACCAAGTCACTGATAACCTCGTCGATAACATGACGTTATACTCCCTTTCTTAATTCCTTTACCTAAGAAATAAGTTGGTGGCTGACTGGTACGAACACCGAACGAAAGGAAGAATAACCTCCATCGATCATTACTTAATTGTATGCCCGTACAGAGAGAAGTTAAAATCTTAAAGCATTTCGCAGGAATTAAAGGTCGTGGATGGGAATAAAAATAAGACTGAAAACAAATATGCATCACTTATATCTTGACTACTCATCCTATTCTAAGAAGAATATTTTATGTGTATACTACACGGTGTAGTCACATTAATGTGAGCACCACCTACGATTGAGCACTATGGGGTTAAACATCTGAGGTCATCAGTCCCCTAGAACTAAGAACTACTTAAAACTAACTAACCTAAGGACATCACACACATCCATGCCTGAGGCAGGATTCGAAACTGCGACCGTAGCGGCCGCGCGGTTCCAGACTGAAGCGCCTAGAACCGCTCGGCCACACCGGCTGGCACTAGCAGAGGAGGTTATGTAAAACATGTCAGGGGGATGTGGAAAACAGTGCAGTCGTTGTCGTATTACAGAAACGGAGCGTCTTCCAAAAGGATACGATCATTAGCTTTTGTGACAAAGGTGAAAGAATTTCCGTAAAGCCTAACTCTGTAAACGGTTCCCGTGGCACCGTGGTTTAAATACACCTTGCGTGCCAAATGGCGCCGTCCAAATCCGGTGCCAAGGCAACTGTGATGCACAGCGGGTCGTAGATACGAGAGTGAACGACAGCTGTGGGAGTGTGTGCGGGTGAACAGACGTGCAACTCTTGAGCAGTCGACCGCCCATATGAACGTTGCTTCATACGGGCCTGAGGCCCGTCCAGGGGGCTGGTTCAAGCACCCATGCAAACCGGTGTTCATCGGCGACGAAGTCTAGAATTTACACGACAGTACCGCAACTGGACGTCCACTGAACACGTCGCTCCTAACGGCACAATATGGGCAGATGTAAAGGTAATAGCTTGAGTACGCTTAACAATTGTGACAGGACCGTCACTGCTTGAAGTAGTGATGTAGGGATAACATATTGGGCCCTATTAGAGCATTCGCGTACGATTTATTGTGCATAGGAATGTTAAAACGCCAGAAGACGGTAGCTAATGCGGAAAGACCTGCAGAGGGTAAATGATTGGCAGTTGACCATTAGCGTATATAAATGTAACGTATTGCTCATTTGTAGGTGAAGAGATCCATTAGTGTTCGATGACATGGAAACGCGTCAGCCGAATTTTGGCCAGAGTCCTTTCATAAGACGAGAAATATTAGACCTCCCTTTATTTAAATTGAATAAAATAAGAGTAATAAAGAGAGAAATAACTGTAGGTTGATAGCATATTTATCTCGCTACTTTCTTGCTACTGGCAGTAATTGTAGTGATCATCTAGCAACTTTCACAATCCTGACGGTTAGCAAAGGGCGTAAACTAGATATCTTTGGCTGTCTGAATAGAAGATCGCTGGCCAGAGAGATCAAGTGATTTTAGTTTCAGAAGTTGGCGTTGGACCACGCGGCTTGCTAAGACTCGCGTTTTGGCCGCTTGCGAATGTGGGGAACCATGAAAACAGACGGACGCTCCCTTCTTGGGGCCGCCTGAAGCAAGACCTTCCGGGTGCTTTTTTCTGCGGTTCTATGAGTTACCTTTGGGTTCAGGGCTGTTCGAAAGCTGAGGCTAGTTAGGTGTAATTGATGATTTCCCAGTATGTTCTGAGTTCAGTTTGTCTAAATAATTTTTTATGTTATTCCCGCGATATTTTAGTTCCTTAAATTAGCCTTTGTCTCCTTGTAATTCTGACCTCGTGTGGCACTAGTTATATCTTACGGTTTCAAACAGGTTCTTACAATAAGGTTTCTCCAGTATTTCCGACAATCTGCGAAAATAAGTTTTACAACTAAGCCAAGTTCTCTTTGTGACTGATCGCACGTTGTGCTAGACAATGTTTCACAAAGCTCATGGCGTTAAATATAATAAATTACCACAGTGTTTCTTCTTAGATACGAGCGTTTCAGTAGCATTTGTTCAACATTTCCGAAAATTCGTGGATGTAATTTTCATAACCAAGCCAACTTTTCTTCGTGACTAGCTGACATGATCCCGGTCAGTGTTTCGTGTAGCTCATGGTGTTTCATGGATCACCAGAGTGTTTTCTTCTCGACTTAATTTGGTTAAATGCTGGTGTGACATTACTCCCTCAATTTGCTTGTGATTTCTCGGTCTTTATCGAGTATTATGCATCAGTCGACAAACATGGTATTAGTTAGAGCACGTGGTACTAGTCAGACCTTAGAACGTCGCGTGGCATTTGTATAGGGTCTCAATGTGATCCTTTTGTTTCCAACTTTGTTTCAATGGTGCTTTAATGTCACTCTCGATTTTTCGCATAAAACTGATGCGATTTAACTAGCGTTTCTTTGCGAATCCAGCGACGCGAGGGCAAACATGCAGATTCTTAACCAAATTGATCCTTATAGCAAACCTTGTTTCCATTATTGCCATAGTAGAATAAAATCAGTCATTTCTCCGTAAATATGCGTCCTCCTGACCCAAATATGGATGTGACTAGTTTGAGTTATTGAAAAAAAAGACGTTTTCTTGTGTTCAGTGAGTATCGGGCTTCAAAATCTCTGAATAAGACTAATGTGTGTGTTATTCCAGCGAATAGATATTGACTTCATTTCACCTCCATTCTTTTAGTTAGTTACAGATTACACAGATCTTTTGAACGATTCTTTTAGCTAAATGATGTCAATTTACAGGATATGTATACATGATTAGTATTAAAATTAATGAACATATTATTTTTTAGTCCTACTCATGCAACTACACTTAAAAACAAGTTCTTTTTATTGAAAGCTTAACGATGACGTTCCCTAGATGAGTGACAGGCTTAAAATGCCTCAAGCCGAATGAAGTAAAGGGAATATGACTTCCAACAGGACGATGCCTAGAAAAGAACTATGTACCAGACCAAGACACGAACCTAGGACCTTATCTCTTGCAGGCAAGTGCTCTACCGACTGCACTATCCAAGCATGACTCACGACTTGCACTCATAGTTTACTTTCCAGACTCTGCAGTGTTCTACCGACAAAGCTATGGAAGTATTACTCAGGACTATGATCACAGTTCTATTTTCACCATTACTTCATCTGTCACCTTCCAAATTTTTAATGCTTTATCGACTAAGCTAAGCAAATCGTTTTCGGCATATCTACATCTACATCAACATCCATACTCCGCAAGCCACCTGACGGTGTGTGGCGGAGGGTACTTTGAGTACCTCGTATTGTTCGTGGAAAGAAAGATTGTCGGTATGCCTCTGTGTGGGCTCTAATCTCTCTAATTTTATCCTCATGGTCTTTTCGCGAGCTATACGTAGGAGGGAGCAGTAAACTGCTTGACTCCTCGGTGAAGGTATGTTCTCGAAACTCTAACAAAAGCCCGTACCGAGCTACTGAGCGTGTCTCTTGCAGAGTCTTCCACTGGATTTTATAATCATCTCCGTAACGCTTTCGCGATTACTAAATATGATCCTGTAACGAAGCGCGCTGCTCTCCGTTGGATCTTCTCTATCTCTTCTATCAACCTTATCTGGTACGAATCCCACACCCGTGAGCGGTATTCAAGCAGTGGGTGAACATGTGTACTGCAATCTACTTCCTTTGTTTTCGGACTGCGTTTCCTTAGGATTCATCCAATGAATCTCAGTCTGGCATCTGCTTTACCGACGATTGATTTTATGTGGTCATTCCATTTTAGATCACTCCTAATGCCTACTCCCAGATAATTTATGGAATTAACTGCTTCCAGTTGCTGACCTGCTATATTGTAGCTAAATGATAAAGGATATTTCTATGTAATCGCAGCATATTACACTTGTCTACATTCAGATTCAATTGCCATTCCCTGCACTATGCTTCAATTCGTTGCAGATCCTCCTGCATTTCAGTTTAATTTTCCATTGTTACAACCTCTCGATATACTACAGCATCATCTGCAAAAAGCCTCAGTGAACTTCCGATGTTATCCACAAGTTCATTTATGTATATTGTGATTAGTAACGATCCCACGACACTCCTCTGTGGCACATCTGAAATCACTCTTACTTCGGAAGACTTCTTTCCATTGAGAATGACATGCTGCGTTCTGTTATCTAGAAACTCTTCAATCCAATCACACAATTGGTCTGATAGTCCATTTGCTCTTACTTTGTTCATTAAACGACTGTGGGGAACTATATCGAACGCCTTGCGGAAGTCAAGAAACACGGCATCTACCTGGGAACCCGTGTCTATGGCCCTCTGAGTGTCGTGGACGAATAGCGCGAGCTGGGTTTCACACGATCGTCATTTTCGAAACCCTAAGCTGATTCCTACAGAGTAGATTTCTAGTCTCCAGAAAAGTCATTATACTCAAACATAATACGGGGTAACACAACCGTATATTTGATAAAGGACATTTTGAAGTTTTACACTTCCGCTGTTTTCACAACTATTCAGTTTATTATATCTTGCACGATTCGTCGATTTCGCAATTACAGGCATATTCAGGTGCAGTATTTGTCGATGTGATGTACAATTATCCTATTAAATAAATGTCGTGTGACTAGGGCCTCCTGTTGGGTAGACCGTTCGCCGGGTGCAAGTCTTTCGATTTGACGCCACTTCGGCGACTTGTGCGTCGATGGGGATGAAATGATGATGATTAGGACAACACAACACCCAGTCCGTAAGCGGAGAAAATCTCCGACCCGGGCCCTTAGGTTGACATTCTGTCACGCTGATCACTCACCTACTGGGGGCGGACCATTATCCTATTAATAAACAGCAATATAGCCGATGCGAAAACCAGAACATAACGTGAAAACCACAGAACTAAAACCAGAAAGCTTACTGGGTGCAGAAATAGTCATCTTTATAACTAATACCATACCAAGCTGACAATCCAACATCTACATCTAATACACTACTGGCCATTAAAATTGCTACACCAAGAAGAAATGGAGATGATAAATGGGTATTCATTGGACAAATATATTATACTAGAACTGAAATGAGATTACATTTTCACGCAATTTGGGTGCATAGATCCTGAGAAATCAGTACCCAGAACAACCACCTCTGGCCGTAATAACGGCCTTGATACGCCTGGGAATTGAGTCAAACAGAGCTTGGATGACGTGTACAGGTACAGCTGCCCATGCAGCTTCAACACGATACCACAGTTCATCATGAGTAGTGACTGGCGTATTGTGACGAGACAGTTGCTCGGCCACCATTGACCAGACGTTTTCAATTGGTGAGAGATCTGGAGAATATGCTGGCCAGGGCAGCAGTCGAACATTTTCCGTATCCTGAAAGGCTCGTACAGGACGCTCCCAATGTGCGTTCACCGTGATGTTGACAAACACAGATGCGACCATCATGTTGCAGTAAACAGAACCTGGATTCATCCAAAAAATGACGTTTTGCCGTTCGTGCACCCAGGTTTGTCGTTGAGTACACCATCGCAGGTGCTACTGTCGTCTGTGATGCAGCGTGAAGGGTATCCGCAGCCATGGTCTCCGAGCTGATAGTCCATTCTGCTGCAAACGTCGTCGAACTGTTCCTGCAGATGGTTGTTGTCTTGGAAACGTCCCCATCTGTAGACTCAGGGATCGAGACGCGGCTGCACGATCCGTTACAGCCATGCGGATAAGATGCCTGTCATCTCGACTGCTAGTCATACGAGGCCGTTGGGATCCAGCACGGCGTTCCGTATTACCCTCCTGAACCCACCGATTCCATATTCTGTTAACAGTCATTGGATCTCGACCAACGCTAGCAGCAGTGCAGCGATACGGTAAACCGCAATCGCGATAGGCGACAATCCGACCTTTATCAAAGTCGGAAACGTGATGGTACGCATTTCTCCTCCTTACACGAGGCATCACAACAACGTTTCACCAAGCAACGCCGGTCAACTGCTGTGTGTGTATGAGAAATCGGTTGGAAACCTTCCTCATGTCAGCACGTTGTAGGTGTCGCCACCGGCGGCAACGTTGTGTGAATGCTCTAAAAAGCTAATCATTTGCATATCACAGCATCTTGTTCCCATCAGTTAAATTTCGCCTTTGTAGCACGTCATATTCGTGATGTAGCAATTTTAATGGCCAGTAGAGTACGTATTCCGCAAGCGGCCGTAAGGAGTATGGCGGAAGGTACCTTGTAACACTAGTAATCATTTCCGTTACGCTTCCACTTGCAGTCTGAGAGAGCGAAAAACTCATGATTATAAGGGTCCGTACCAGAGTGGCTTTCTTTTGATGTCTTCGTAGTCCTTACGCCAAATGTCCATTGCTGCAGTGGAACCGCCCTGCACTCAGCTGCAAATTACAGTTCTCTAAATTTTCTCAATAGTATTTTGCAAAAAGAACGCCGTCATCCCTCCAGGGATTCCCATCTGAGTTCATGGAGCACTCTCCGTCACACTCGCTTGTTGATCTACCCTAACGCTAACAAATCTAGCAGCACCCCTCTGAACTGCTCCGACATGGTGGGGATCTCAGACATTCGAGCAGTATGGAAGAATGGACCGCACACGCGTATATGAGCTACACTTTGCTAAAGCTCTCCCAATAAACCGAAGTCGGCCATTCAGTTTTCCTACTAGCTCGTCGTAATGCATCCTTGTGTAGTCATTCAACGAAGATACCTTCCCGTATGGTGCCAGTACCATCCGAATGTCACACAAATCTGCATATTCCATGACACAATCAAGCGGCCAAATGTAGACCCACAACGAGGCCCCTTTCAGACCTCGTCAGGTGCTGATACGTGGTGGACAACGATCACTCAACATCTGAAGCTGCTCATGTCCCGTATGTACTCTACCGGTCTTGGTAACAACATTAAAAACAAACAACGCTAATGAACTCTGGCGGCCGTTCTGCGTGTTACAGAGAGTTGCAACTCTAACCGTTTACATACCTGTCGATGTTGCGTACGTGTGTGGAATAACACTGACGTCCGACCATATCTTCTGGGTTCTCCACCTTTTCTCGCAGCCAGTGTATACGAGGGTCATTCCAAAAGAAATGCTGACTATTTTTGTAAAAATGCAGTTTTAATTCTGCATGTGTGAAAGTTTTACAATGTGTAGATACATCCTTTCCGCTTGTTTTCAAACTTAGTTCAACCTGTTGCCGTGTATGGCGCCGTCACAGCATGTCCTCAAGATGGCTGCTACACTTGACGTTCGTCAGAAGCAACGTGCTGTCATAGAATTCCTGTGCTGTGAAAACGAGACAGTGGGAAACATCCACAAGAGGTTGAAAGAGGTGTATGGAGATGCTCCTGTAGATCGCAGTACAGTTAGTCGGTGGGAAAGCAGGTTACGTGATGAAAGTGGGCACGGCAATATTGAGGATTGTCCTCGCAGTGGCAGGCCTCGTAGTGCACACATTCCAGACATTGTGCAGAGAGTTAACGAATTGGTGACTGCTGACGCAACGTTGGGATAGGGGAAGGAAGTGTTTGCAGAATACTGAAAGTGTTGACGTTAAAAAAGGTTTGCGCCAGGTGTGTTCCCAGGATGCTGAAAGTGGCTCTTGCTTGTGGACATCATGCCAAGTGGAACCATATGTGACGCCACTGAAGAAACTTCAAGCTCGACTGAGTCGTGTTCGACCACATCGGTAAAAGCAGGATGTTTTGCTGTTGCACGACAATGCACGGCCACATGTCAAGTCAAAAAACCATGGAAGCGATCACAAAACTCGGATGGACAACACTGAAACACCCGCCTTACAGTCCTGACCTGGCTCTATGTGACTATCATCTCTTTGGGAAACTGAAAGACTCTCTTCGTGGAACAAGGTTTGAAGATGATGACCCCCTTGTGCACGCTGCCAACAGTGGCTCCAACAGGTGGGTCCAGAATTTTACCGTGCAGGTATACAGGCGCTGGTTCCAAGATGGCGTATGGCAGTTGAGAGAGATGGAAATTATGTGCAGAAATGAAATGTTGTTCCTAAAGGATGTATATACACACTGTAAAACTTTCAAACATGTAGAATAAAAGATAGATTAAAAAAATAGTGTGCATTTCTTTTGGAGTGACTGTCGTATCAACCCTGAGAGTAGTTCCATAGAGAGTATCAGGTGCAATAGAATTTGTGTCTTCATATACAAATATACGACCTTATTTTCAGAACATCACGAAATTATCTATACATCTTAAAATACACAGACATGAGGTGCAATAAATGGAACGGTTAAAGTAATTATAACGAACTGTGCAGATTTCAGTTAAGCGACATTTTCACGTCGTTTTATTATCTGACCAGCAAACTGCTGTTTTTTGTTGATTCAGAGTTAAAAATGTTACAGTGAAAGAAAGTTGGCAGCAGCGAAGCAAGAACAATGATATTCACGCCATAGCCTGGATTCTGAATTTATGCCACGGTATGATGCGTAATACCGTGTTCGAGAAGAGGTCACGGGGGACACAAAACTCAATAAAGGCAGGAAAGTGATTATATTAAAGGTAGAGCGCAGTATGAGGTGCACGTGTGCGCGTACGTGTTTGCAGAGGCACTACAACTGTTGAGAGACCGGCACGGCTGAAGTTGATTTGATTGATCCAGAGTCGTCTGCCGCGAGGGGGAGAGCAGTTTTTATTGCTTTTAATTGGCTTTCAAGTTGACTCAATCTGCCGGTCGATTCAGTCAATTCAGTGGCAGCCGGATAGTTTGCCCTGTGAAGGTCGGAGGTCTGCAGCTCTGAGCAAACTAAACTGACCCATGTTCCGCACGCGAGGGAAAGAACTTCATTTTCTCCGGGACTTGACAGAGGCTCATTGTATGACAGTAGTTTTATTCTAACTGCTGCCACAGCCCACAGAAAATCTGGGAATATATTTATTTCACAAATTACATTGCAAAATTAATTTTGCGGGTTCTTCATTGCGTGCCGTCTGTAGTAATAAGTTCTCGACATATCTGTGCCACTGTCACTATAACTTTACACATGCGAACAAGAATACGAGGGTCACTCCAAAAGAAATGCACACTATTTTTCTTTTTAAATCCATCTTTTATTCTACATGTTTGAAAGTTTTACAGTGTGTAGATACATCCTTTAGGAACAATATTTTCATTTCTCCACATAATTTCCATGCCTCTCAACTGCCTTACGCCAGCTTGGAACCAGCGCCTGTGTACCCGCACGGTAAAATTCTGGACCAACCTGTTGGAGCCACTGTTTGGTAGCGTGCACAAGGGAGACATCATCTTCAAATCTTGTTCCACGAAGAGAGTCTTTCAGTAGCGGTCGCGCGGTTCCAGACTGTAGCGCCTAGAACCGCTCGGCCTCCCCCGGCCGGCTAACTTTCTTCGCTTCTATTACCCACGTTTTCATCATAGTTACCTTCTTTGTAGATCTATTCTTTCAAAACGTCTGTGATGGCCATTTTCAGAGATGTACATTCCTCTTCTACAGAACCGCCTACTGAGCTACTCCTTGTAGCAGTATCTATAGCCTTACAGAA